>NC_137790.1:44209237-44564237 GCF_963383645.1 Muscardinus avellanarius | reverse complement strand
ATATAAAGTAAGTAGACAAGGATATAGATGATTTTTTTTTTTCTATACAGATCAAGCATCTACTATGGCTGGGAGCTCTGTAAGAAATTAACATACAGAGAGGATGCAATTTGAGATAATACTGAGGGCTTTACAGTCTAGTAAGAAAAGACAACAAAAGAAAGAAGAAATCACACTTTCAAAATAGGTTAGCTAATTCAGCTAGTTTCAGTCCCTACACCTAGTTGCATTTAATGCTTGGCTATGAATGTGGGAGAGAAAATTTTACAATGCATAGAATCAAAGAGCAGCAAGTTAGCAAGAGAATACAAAAAAAAATACTTTTTTTGTAAGCCATGTACTATTTTCAATAAAAATGATGCATGACTAACCTGGAATCAATATGAATGCAGATAAAGGCTATTCTTTTCACTGGGTAATTCTATAGCTGATACATAGCTTGCTGAATATTTATCATATGAATGCAGACTACTGTTTTGCTGAAGCTCAATGTACAAACAATAAATACAAACATCGCCGCCTTGCTCTCTATTTTTCTCTTATTCCTGCTTTCCCTTTCCCAAGACTAGGATAAATGAATAACAAAGACCCACCTCACAGTTCAGGAAACATGGTAAAGGAAGCATAAATCCCCAAGATAGCATTGCTAACAATCTCTAAAAGAAGTAAATGGCCCATGGATCCTTTAAATGTTCCAAGTATAGCAGTTGAATGAATATGAGTCATACATTAAGTAGGATCATTTGGAAGGATGAATGGATCTTTAAGGTGAAAGGAGTTTCTTGTCCAAGGCTGTCAGACAGAGGTATGCAAATGTCCTTGCCTTCTAGATACTGCAACATTAAGAGAGTTGTGAATGTGTCACAGATCATTTCAGTGCAAGCCCCTAGCCATTTACAAAATGAAACCCTCAAAATCAACGTTCTCCTCAAGGGTCATGAAGCAAATTGACTTTATATTGGTGGTCTCAGTAGAGCCAGATTTTTTATGGTTATTTTAGTAGCAGAATTGAGGCAAGAAATATATAAACCTAAAATAATAAATGCCATAGGTCAACATCAAGCAGTCCAAGTGCTTTTTCATGAAAAAAGATGAAGCCAGATCTTTTCATCCCAATTTCTTTCCTTAGATCCAATATATAAGTATCTCCCAGTCTGTATCTCTTGCCCCTTCAAATGACTGTTGAAATATATCTACTTATTTCCTTCACTATTGTCACTACCTTGCTTCATTGGGTCAGGCTCTGAACTCTTAGAGACTATACCAGACACCTGATTGGACTCACTGTCTCAAAACTTGCTGCTACTCGAACCTTTTCCATGCCACACATATCTGCATAATGATATTTTCACACTGAATATATCATTTCACAATTAAAAACCTTTATTATGTTTCCTAATGTCTTACAGAAAGTCTGCACTCCTCAAAATGGCATTGAAAATGGCTTTAAGCAGGAATGGTGGCACATATTTATAATCCTAGTACTAGGAGTCTGAGACAGAAGGGTTGAAGGTTTGAGGTCAGCCTCAGCAACTTAGTAAGGTTCTTAGCAATCTTGAGACCCTGTTTCAAATTTTTTTTTAAATAAAATAAGTTTCAGGGTATAGGTCAGAGGTAGAATACTCCTGTGTTTAATCCCCAGTACCAGAAAAGAACGACTTCAAGTCTTCATCCAAATTACTTTCATTTCTTCCATACCACATATCTTATATTCAATACTATTCATTCCAAAACTGTTACCATTTTCTAAATTTATACTTCCTTTTGACCATACACTACCCATCTCACTCAAAACCAACCTTTTAAAATTTCCTAACTTGGAATTCTATTTCCTTTGAAAAGACTTTCAAATCATTTAAAGCTAAGTAAGCTAGTTATCCTATATGACCTAAAAATGCCTAATATTTACCTTATCAGGATATCTATAATGCTATATAGTGACTACCTGTAAAGTTCTAATTAAGCAAGATCCATGTCTTTTTTTCACTATCCTACAGTCAACACTTTCTAGTTTTCATAGTGCCTGAACCACACATTTTGTTCAATAGAATGGACTAAGTAAAGCCATAGTGGTTAAAATCTGATTTTTGAGCCTTTAGGGCAGACTTACAGAGAAGAAAACAATGAAGACCATATAAACTCTGTAAGTGCCTTTACCCGAAGCACCGAGTCCTGCTCATGTTTGAAGCATTTAGGCACAGTTCAAAATATTTACTTGTTATATTTGCTATGATACCTCAACTCAAAGTAATCTTTCCTTTCTCTGAAGCACAACTATATTATTAAAAGGATACCAATTTACCTAGAATCATCTCAAGTCACATCAAGTCTTTGAAACATTAATTTGATCACCAAGAAAAAATGCCACGGTTGATGAAGAAGTCATATTTATTGTTATATACCTTTATTTTTTATCTGAGGTCATAACTAATCTGAAAAATCCAAACTTTCTGATTGGGTTTTAACCTTCTGATGAACATACAATGAGTAATGTAAATTGACAGTAGAAGTTTTTAATCCTTTTTTTCTTTTTTTAACAGAACTCGGGATGGACCCAGGGGCATTCTACTTCAGAGTTACACATGCAACCCTATATTTTTATTCCTATTTTGAAACAGGGTCTCACTGAACTGCAGAGGGCCCCATTCAGTAGCTGAGGCTGTTTGCAAACCCCTATCCCCCTGTCTCAGCCTTCCAAATACTGGGATTATAAGCGTGTGCCACCAAACCCAGTTTTCAGTTCTTTCTGCACATTTATTCAAATTATGTAGGAAGCTCCAAGCCCTACTCAGATCAGCTATATTCAAATCCTCAATTCTTGGACCCAAACTTCTATTTTTACAAGTTCTTGAAAAATTCTGCAATGTACTGGTTTAGATGAAAGGTCAGCATTTTCCTAGAAGGTCAAGTAGTAAATATTTTAAGCTTTATGATTCACTTTGTATCTGTCACAATTAATCCCCTCTACTGTTACAGCTCCTGCATGTACAGATTACACATAAATGAGTGATAGTAGCTGTGTGCCAATAAAACTTTACATATAAAATCAGAGAACAGATTTGACACACAGATCATAGTTTCTCAGCCTCTTCATTAGATAATTCTATATTGTCTCCAAGATAAATTACTTTATTTGTACTGTTTTATCTTCCATTTTGTTATGGATGAATGTTTGTCTGTTTTGTTTTCAAATATTAATTTACCAAAAATAAGGTGTATTAAAATTTGACAGAGAAGTTTTAGAATGGGATTCCATGAAGAATTTCATACATATCAATATTTTTAACAATGTACAAAATGCACTAAATTATCAGGTTTTTTATGGTGTCTTTTTTTTTTCAAAGCAACAGGACACTCTTTTCACTTACCCCAATTACTTACTGGAAAAGAATATTGAAAGGAATATCAATGCTCTCCCCTTTATTTATGTATTCCAAATGACAACAGTAAAACGCAGCTGTTACTGGAGTGGAGATGGCAATGAAAATTCAAGCAGAACTGAAACAGCTCATTACCTGCAGAATCATGTCCACACAAGCATCACAGAAGACTGATTGCAGCAACACCAATAGACTGTGAACTACATTGTTGTATTACAGCCCAGGTTCATAAAATTTTATAATTTAGATGAGGAAAAATATAAAATAATGCTGCAGATGGGAGATACAAATTCCATTTGCCTACAAGTTGTTACTGCTTATAGGAAAAGAATTGGAGGTGGGTTTATGGAACTAAAATTTAAATGAAGACTGCTAGAGATTTGCATAGATATCAGAGACATTGATCTAAGGTAATCATGAGGTAAAATAACCACTCTGTATAATTATTTGGATAATGACCAGTTGTTTTTAACATTTGAAAAGTTTACAATAAAGCATAAGAAAATCAGAAGTCATCTGAGTTCTTCACGAAATGACAAGAATGAAATAATAATAATAACTAATCAAGCCTGAAAGCAATTTAATATAAATATTTTGTCTTTTAATAGAAACAACCAGCTTTAGCTAGGTGTGGTGGTGCTTGTTTATAATCTCAGCATTTGGGAGGCTAAGATAGGAGGATCGCATTCGAGGACAGCCTCAGCTATTTAGTGAGGCCCTTTGTAACTCAGTGAGAGCCGGTTTCAAAATAAAGAATAAAAATAGGACAAGGGATGTAACTCAGAGGTAGAATGTCCCTGGGTTCCATTCCCAGTACGGCAAAAAAAAAAAAAAAAAAGGAAAAAAAATCAGCTTTAGTAGAAACAACCTTAAAATGTTGTATTCCCAAGTATAAACTATGACACCTGGAGTACTTCTTAAGAATGCTTGATTCTCCAATGAATTTTGCACATCAAAATTTGAAAATCATACCTTTAAAAATACATCAGCATGCAAATGTGCAATGAATATATTTAAAATACTATCCAAATTATAATTGTTGTTCTGTTACTAATTAACTGAGGGAACGGAACGTGTGGACAAGACACTTAACTTTCTAGGTCCCTTACAGCTCTGAAACTTTATGAATTCTCTCCTAAGATTACACAGAAAACAAAAATACCTACATTGATGGCACAGATACATTGTCATTAAAGAGTCCGATAAATGGTTGGTAGAAAAACTAAGAAAAAATAATAACTTATTTATGGCTTTAGTTTCTATTTTATTTTTCCAATGATAAACAATCCATTTTATCTGTTTTTTTTCTCATTAAATACTGAATACAGGTAACATGGTAAGCATAATATTGCAAAGGATGTAGGCTAATATTTACAAATGCATGTCACATAAAGACCCCTAAAGACCAATCACAAGTTTCATACAAGGAAATACCAATTAAAAAGCTAAGAAAAATTTAAAAACAATGACAATATTTACTGGTCTCTGAAAGTAAATTAATGCATGGTAAGTATTCATGTAATCACATTCTTTTATCTGTATTAAATACAAGAAACCTAGCAACTGCCATGTTTGACATCTCTTTTGCAATGCCTCTTCTCAACAATTACCCAAATTCTTTATTCAAAGAAGTTGCAGTAGTAGGAAAAACAAAAACGAATTCTTCTTTACAAGGAGTATTTGATAATAACTTTTTTTTTGTTTTTTTTTTCCGGTCTGGGGATGGAACCCCAAGGCATTTGACCTCCGAACTATACCCCCCTGCCCAAAATTTGATTCTTTATTTTGAAACAGGGTCTCACTGAGTTGCGAAGGGCCTCCCTAAGTAGCTGAGGCTGTATGTGAACCGCGATCCTCTGGTCTCAGCCTCCCAAATGCTGGGATTACAAGCATGCACCACCACTCCCAGCTTTGATAACAACTATTAATAATTTGATATCTTTCCCCTCCCCAGAGAATGCTGAAAATTAGTTCATTCAGTGAATGAAAATTAGTTCATTCATTACTTTAAATGAGTTTTGAGAATGATTATATTTATAATTTCTTTTTCTTTCTCTTTTTATTTTTATTTTATTTTATTTTGTTTTGTTTTTCAGTGGTACTGGGGTGGAACCCAGGGGCTTTTTACCTCCAGGCCATACTCCAGACCTGTTTTTTATTTTTTTTTTTGGAAACAGGGTCTCCCTAAGTTGCTGAGAGCCTCACTAAGTAGCTGAGGCTGGCTTTGAACCTGCACAATCCTCCTGTCTCAGCCTCCCAAGTGCTGGGATTACAAGCGTGCGCCACCACGCTCGGCTTCTCTTTTTGTAGTATTGGTGATTGATAGCATTCTATCTTTGAGCTACAGCTACAGTCTATTTTTTTATTCTTTATTTTGAAACAGGGTCTCACTAAGTTGCAGAGGTCCTCACGAAGTAGCCGAGGCTGGCTGCAAACCTGCGATCCTCCTGTCTCAGCCTCCCAAGTACTGGGATTACAAGTGTGTGCCACCCTGCCAGATTATTATTTCTACATTTCCAATATTTATAAATTTGTATTCAGTTTAAGAATTTTATTAGTTCAATGGAATTATACATCTTAGTGATATTCAAAGTGATACGTGCACACATGCACACATCTCTTTCTTTGTTTCTCTCTGCACCCCAACTGGCTATCCTCCTATCCTCCTTCCTCTCTCCCTGTACATTCTAGTGAGATTGATAGTGATCCCTTCATATAAGAATATAATATTTGATCTGTTTCCTTCCTCAAGCCTTTTCCCCTCCCCCCTCCCCTCATACATTCAATTCATTAACTATAGTTTTCAGTTTTACTTCTCCTAAATTGTATTTAAATAGGTTCAACACTCATTAACAGTGTGTCATTCCTTAACTCTTTACATGAATTATCTCTGAATTTCACATTCAGACATGTCTAGTACATTCTTTTAACCAATTGAAATGCAGATCTATCAGAAACTTTAGTCCTGGTAATATGAAACAATGGGAGGAGGGAAATCTGGGGATGCTTTGTTGCACCATGAAAAGTGCCTGAAGGGAGCCAACAGCAAGAAGTAAACAGCTATCTAAAAAGAAAGTTTCCTCCTTTATACCCCTGAAACTGCTGCCAATGTGATAAAAGTGGACAAGAGGTTGGAAAATGCTCAAGTGTAAGGTAGCTCAGCGGATTAGAGAACAGATTAAGAATTTTAAGGAACAAGGGAAAGAAAAATGACACAATTAAATGAAAAAAGGCGAGAATCACATTAAGTTACTTAAGAGCGATGTTCGATGCTAACTGATAATTAAGCCAAACATCCAAAATGGGAAGAAAAATTATTTTCATTCCAGAATATTCTATCCAGCCAAACTAACAATCAAGCACACAGAAAACAAACAAAAAAAAAACAAAAAAAAAAAAAAAAAAAACACACATTTCTACATAAACAAGAGTGAATAGCCAGGGCCAAATGTTTCCGTAATAAATCAAACAAGAGAGCATTAGGCATACACTTGAATGTTGACACAACTTCTTCTACTACACTAATGGAATAAAAAGAGTCAAACATCTAGTCATCTAGTTCATAGTACTCATAACCTTGAGGTTTATACACCACATGTAGGCTGCATTCATCACAAAACTAAGCACAATCTAGATTATAGTCATTCCAACCTCATGTAAACATCTTCTATATTTTTCGAGTATTGTTCACTTGCTTAGTAAAAGTCCAAGTAATGTAATCCATATGCAAGTGATCATTATGTCCCTTCTGGAACCTAGATGAGCACAATGACCTGGCCTACCTCAAATGACCTCAAAATATTTACCTCCAATTTTACAAAGCTAAAGAATGTGTTCCAGCAACATGAAGGTGTTAACCAAAAAATTGGAAGAAATGAAATTCAGAAAATAAGATATTATTGTGCTTTGGCTGTGAACTATCCCTCAGGAAAGCTCATGTGTTTGGGAATGAAGAAATGTTCAAAGGTAAAGTAATTGAATTCTGGCTCTAACCTCATCAGTATGCAAATCTATTGATGGATTAAATTTTTGAACGGACTTACTAGGCGCTAACTACAGGCAGGGAGATTGTGGCTAGAATAGGTAGGTCACTATGAGTCTGGCCTTGGAGACTATATCTATCCCGAGTCCTTTCTCCCTCCTTCTCCCTGTTCCTCTACCTCCTAATCATGGCTGCCATGAGTTGATTTGCTTTACTCTGGAATACCATGCAGCCAAAATGTTTTTGCTTTGGAGCCAGCTGACTACCGAATAAACTGTTGAAACTGTGAGCCAAATAAATCTTTCCTGCTCTGAGTTGTTCTTGTCAGGTATTTTGGTCACAGTGATGAAAACGATGACTAAGACAGAAATATAACAGGGAAGAGATACAAAAGAAAGCAGCAGGGTAACATCTGTGCAATCAGTCCTAGAAATCAGTTATTCCAGATTCAAGTTGATATTTCAGGTCTGGGAAAGAAGGTTTCGAGAAACTGAAATAGGACTAGTAGATTACTTAATATTCTGAGGTATTTGGAAATACAATTAATAGTATTTTCTCGATTGTACTGAATTTTTTTGTTATAACAGGACTAGTAAAAGTAGGACTACTGGATTGCTTAATATGCTGGAGTACTTAAAAATATGACCACCAGTATTTTCTAGATAGTGCTGAAATTTGATCATAATTATGATATGAGTAACTAAGTAAATTTAAAAATCAGACAGTTGTTTATCAAAAGAAAAGAAAAGTAAATAAATAAATGGTATGAGTAGAAATGATAAAAATTACTTAAGCACCTTGATAATTAATAAATAGTTCCCGAACTCGCCACTATTAAAACCACATTCACATATAAAAGGTTAAAGTAAATAATAAAAAGTTACTGCTAAAGAACTTAAAAATATTACCCCTGTGGTTTGAACCAGCAGTGGAACAGCAGGAGATCAGGAGGTTGATGCTTTTCCACATAAGCACCTTGAAACAATTAATAAGTTAATTTTTTAAAAATCCTAATTTTAAGACAATGTATGTAAGATGAATTTTATGGAAGTGATTCTTAGAGTTCAAAATAATTTCTGCATATTCTAAACCTCCTCAAGAAGGGACATGCTAAACATGTGAGCTAGTGATTGAATATTCCTCCAGAGGTGTGTACCCACCTTTCCTGGTAATAAAGATAAAGACGTTTTGTTTCCTTTCCAGAGATTTTCCCATGTATATCAGGGTAACAATAGAATGCCTTTCTCTGCTACTTCAGAAGAGATTTGCTTACATTCTGAGGTAATGAGAACTCTCTCTCCAAAATGAAGGATGAGAACATAACCAGCTCCCACAATGAAAGCTCAGAGGCTCCAAAGTTTAGGTTCTTTTTTTATGGTCCAAGCCACTCTGCATACAGATAAACATCTAGCATTTACACCTTGCCCTGTGGAACCAGGAATATGAAATGCTGAGGAAAGTTATAGCTCTAGCTGCTGCTTTCTAGTGTATGCAAAAAAAAAAAAAAAGGTGGGGGTGTGTGCCGGAGCTCTGCGGTAGAGCACTTGTCTAGCACGAGCAAGGCCCTGGGTTCAATCCTCAACACCACTAATAATAATGATAATAGTATCTCTGATACAGAGCTATTGTGCTCTGAAGGTGGGGTGTAAATATGGATTTGTGCTTGTGTGTATATGAAACTGTGCAGACTAACATGTTACTTTGCAAGTAGCATAAATATTCAATCCTTCAGTTTCTGACTTTTGACTTAACAAGTTGCTGGCATGCTTCTTCTATTTAACAAATATTTTGATTCTGGAAAGCTTTCTCTTACATAGAAAACCTACTTGCTAAAAGCTAACCTCAGTTCCAACTGTAGCTGTCACCTGGTCTGTACCTTAGCAAGCAGCAGACTTCTCTAATATCTTGAAAATTAAAAATTATGTCATTGGAGTGATACAATGGGAAGTGTTTGACCCTTAAGCTAGATGTTTGTATATTAAAAACATATTTCCAGCATGCAATAGCTTCAAAATCTTGGACAGTTTTATGAACCCCTGAATCTTCACAAGCAAAAGTGAATTGTGAAATTGTGGAAGACTTCAAATCAAGTATATATAGCAACTGGCACCATACCAGTTAGTACTTTGAATAATGTTAACTCTCTTTCCTTCCAGGACTACAACCAGGTTTCTAAAACCAAAGTTGATATTTTATAAATTCTTTTATATTTTAAACTCATATACACACAGAACTTCAAAGTAATTTATTTGCTACTGTTAAAACAACTTACTGCAGTCACTTATGATAATTTGAGCACTGTAGAGCTTGGGGGGTTATTTGGTTTGGTTTTAGTTTTCTTTTGCAAACAAGGTAACCAAGATCTAAAATGAAGCTAACCAAGATCTAATGAAGTGAAACCAAGATCTAAAATGAAGCTAAATGCTTTGATAAATAAAAAATGAGTGTAAAGAATTTTTCTGCAATTAATAACCTATTTAAATAAAGAACACGGTGAGTGAGTGTGGTGGCGCACATTTGTAATTCCCATGCTTGGGAGGCGGAGACAGGAGGATCGCATAGGTTCAAAGCCAGCCTTGCTGGCTTGACTGTTTAAAAAAAAAAAAAAAAAAAAAAAATATATATATATATATATATATATATATATATATATATATATATATATATATGTGGTCTGGGAGTGGTGTAGCCCGGAGGTAGAAGGGTTTCCAGGGATCCCCAGTACCACCAAAAAAAAAAAAAAAAAAAAAAAGAAAGAAAGAAAGAAAGAAAGAAAGAAAGAAAGAAAGAAAGAATAATATAAAGAACACTCTTAGTAAACCATCAAAACTCAATATAGCATTCATAGAAACAACCTCATATCATAAATTTATCTGCTTTCCGCTTTATGATATTGTCTTATCTGTTTTCTAGAAGACAAATCATCAGTTAAAATATGCTAATTAAAAATAGAAGATGAGCCAGGCGTGGTGGTGCACGCTTTTAATCCCCGAGCTTGGGAGGCGGAGACAGGAGGATCGCGCAGGTTCAAAGCCAGCCATAGTGGCTTAAGAGACCCTGTTTCCAAATTTAAAAAATATAAAAAATAGGTCTGGGAGTGTAGCCCAGAGGTAGAAGGGCTTCCAGGAACCCCAGTACCACCAATAAATAAATAAATAAATAAATAAATAAATAAATAAATAAATATAAAAATAGAAGATGGGTTCAACAATTGGCTGTGCATGAATGTATTAGCATTGTGTAACAGATTTTTTTTAGCATACAGAATCTTAGGAATTTATATACTATAAATGAGGAGAGTATGTTAACTTTTTACTCTTGCTATTCTTTTTAGTTCAAGTATGTATTATTTCAATTCTTTCAAAGTAGCATTTTCATTAAAACCAGAATTTTTCTATTGTATAATAAGTGTGAGCAGAATTTCTCAAAAATCAGTAAAGCAATAAGTATTAAAATAAACAAAAGTATTAATATTCAATTTCTGATTCACAGTACTGAATCAGTTTCTTTAAAGAAAATCTGCCATATTATATTCTTCTCAAAGTTTTTATTACTATTTATCAGAATCTATTACTATATTTTAATTATTTTGAAATATTTTGTTGTTGTGAAAGCAATAATTACCTAATAGAATCTCAGAAGACTTCCCAGAATTGACATGACATCATTACATATTGGGCGGAAAAAATGATGTCTTGATTTATTCTCAGAAAATAGTAAAGCTTTCTCACCAATTCAAATCTATCAATGATGTAATTCTATAAAAGATTTGTTTCACCTAAATTTATTATCTGGAGGAAAAGTGATAATGTTTATAGACCATATAGTTACGGAAACATATTTTTCATTATAAATCAATTCTCTCTTGGTATCTGTGGTTATAGATCAGCAAAACAAGTGTTGGCAAATTAGAAGCCACTCTGGAAAGCTATTATATGGGTAAGAATTACACCTTCTTCATTGTTCAAGTATCTTCTGTCATGGGGAAGCAAACTACTAGGATAGCTTTAAAAATGTGTTTGCTATTTCATAGATCTTTGGAAAAAATTGTACAATATTTCTATGTGACTTTCTGGAAGGAATGTTTCATTATAACCAGAGAGAATGACAGTCTTTTCTTCAATTTAATGATGTTACATTTTATGAGGTTTCAAGTCAATGGAATTATCTTTGATGCCAGATGTTACTTATGAAGCAATGGGTGATCTATCTTAATCACAGATTAGTCATCTATGAAAGTATGATGTCTTTCCAATGATGTTCTCCATAATAAGTACTAAGATACTGAGAAATAAATAGAATTCATGATAAATAGCCATCCTGAATCAGAAACTACTTTCACAAATACATGAAAGAAACAGAGGGGGGAAAATCAGCAGGAGTAGTAAAGCAGCAGACTTTATACCTTAGAATAAAGCAGGTCCACACACCTTCTCTGATAAATTCATTTCTGAATATTTGTGGGTAAATTAAGTAAAACCTTTTTTCCTAAATGTTACTCCCACAAAATCAAGTCACTCACATATTTAAAGTCTTTTTGCTTTCTTCGAAGTGCTAGGTTCCTAGCCGGGTATGATGTGGCACATTTATAATCCCAGTACTAGGGAGACTGAGATAGGAGGATCACAAGTTCACAACTAGCCTCAGCTACTTAGTGAGGCCCTCCACAACTTAGTGAGATTCTGTTTGAAAATAAAGAATAAAAATAGGTCTGGGCTGTAGCTTGGTGATAGAATGCCCCTGAATCCAATTCCCAGTTCTTTAAAAAAAAAAAAAAATTGCTAGGTTCCCTAACATTTATTGAATTTACATTGAACAATCTCACAGCAAGACATAAAAAGAATAAAATGTAGCAAAACTACAAGAAGCCCCCAAATTACAAGGGATTGGAACTTAAGCTTATATACACATAAATATTTGAAATTCATTCTTATATTTATTCTATATACATAATGCTTATATTCCCAAAATGACTCATAAAAGCTTAATTGCAAGCCGGGCATAGTAGTATGCACTTGTAATCCCAGCATTTTGGAGGCTGAGAAAGGAGTATTGTGGTTTTTGGACAGCCTCAGCTATTTAGTGAGGCCCTCTGCACCTAGTGAGACTGTTTCAAAAGAAAAAATAGGGCTGGGGGTGTAGCTCCGAGGAAGAATGCCCCTGAGTTTCTTCCCCAGTACTGTAAAGAAAAAAAAAATCTTAATTGCCAAAGGAGATACTATAATGATATTCCTTTTATTTAGAAATGATTAAAATAGACATTTCATCTTTATTATTTTCAAAGCATTATGTGTTTTGTGACTTTTAGAATAATTTCTTATACTGGGTTATGTGTGTCCTTGAAACTGTCATTTCTCCTTCTATAATAAAATATCTTAAAATGTTTTACTTCAGTTACGACTAAAAAAGCCTTTTGAACCAGAAAAAATGCTAAAATGAGAATATAGAAGAGGGACAAAAGATCACCTTGGGAAATATTTTTTTGATTCTGAATTACTGATCAGCCTATATTAAGCAATCAACTATATAAACAGGTGTATTTCAGGGTAAGTACAAAATAAGACATGGTGTAGCCTGCCAGTCTGCCTCTTGCAAACATCTTGACTCAGATTTAGTTCATGAGCAAAAGGAATAATTTCATATAATGTTCAAGGAGTCTTATTTCAAGAAAAGAAGTCACATTTCTAACCTTAAATTTTTAGATTAGTAGAAGCTCTGATGGACTGAGATGGTCTCAAGAAGAACTACTAATTGGAGAAAAGAAGCAAGAACAATAGAAGAAAGGGGGAGTCAGGACCACTGGTCCAGGCCAAACAGCAGGAGAGGGAAACCGAGCAAAGTTGGTTACATCTCCAGACAAGTGGTTGGCTTCTTAAATCAGTGCCCTGGTGAAGAGAATGGAAGAAGAAGCACCACTGTCTCACCAGGATGCCACCACTGGAGTCTGTGCAGAGCCTTGAACCCGCATGCTCTCATCACAGCGGGGACAAGGTTGTGTTTATGTCTGTGACATTTAACTTTTCAACTATGTTAAAAGCAATGGGCCACAAAGGATTTTTTTTTGGGGGGGGGGGTACTGGGGTTTCTGGAAACCCTTCAGCCTCGGGTTATACTCCCAGACCTATTTTTTTTTATATAGTTTTTTTATTTGGAAACAGGGTCTCGTAAGCCAGCGTGGCTGGCTTAGAACCTGCGTGATCCTCCTGTTTCCGCCTCCCAAGTGCGGGGATTACAAGCGTCCGCCACCACGCCCGGCGCCACAGAGGATTTGAAAAAGGCACTGATGCTTTTGACTTAGGACCAAGTTTTAGATGACTTGACAAAGAAAAATAGCAAAAATGAAATATCATATTCTTCTAACTGGGGCAAAAACATGTACCCAAATAATAGGGCCAGGCAAGGAGAACTAGAGGAAAGTGTGATAAGAGTTGTATCTAATAACTCACAAAATATTTTTTCAACAATGATTTGTCCGCATAATTCTATCAATTTTTATTCAACGTTGCTGCTTAAAACAATAGGTTAAGTTGAAGAAGGGTGGACAAGGAAGGCGTTTGATTTATGGAGATTCAGATTGAGGATGTTACAGAATCGTAAACAAGTTTTATGTAATTTAATAATGATTTATTTTGATGCCTAATTACATATTAGAACTTAGAAGTTTTCTTTTCATTTGAGTCTGTGTGAAGCTAGCACTGAACTAACAATTTGGATTCAGAACATTATAACTTCCAAAGGAACAGTAAGTGGAGATGATTTTTCTGAATTAATAAGTAATCCAGAAATCAATGTTTATAACCGCACAATTCACAATTGCCAAGCTGTGGAATCAGTCAACAGATAAATGGATTACAAAACTACGGGATATGTACACCATGGAATATAACTCAGTCTTAAAGAAGAACAAAATTATGCCATTTACAGAGAAATGGATGGAGCTAGAGGACAATATGCTAAGTGAGATTAGTCAATTACAAAAAGTAAAAAATCAAATGCTCTTATTCATATGCGGAAGCTACAGAGAAAAAGGGTCATAAAGAATGAAAAACCATAGATGAGCAAATAAGGCGACCTAACTAAGGGGGATGTGAAGAGAAAGGAGAAAAAAAAAGGATAAAAATAAAATGCAAGTTGGACAAATCAACAAATGTAGAATCTAAAAAAAAAATCAAACAAAAATGTTAACCCTAAATATTTCAATAGCTGAAATTGAAGATACAAGTTGACTCATTGGCAAATTGTACATAGCTGAAGTAAAAAATCAGTGAAAAAGAAGTAGATTAATACAATAATACACTGAAAATTAAAGAAAAATAAATATACTAATAAAACAATTGAAATTTGGAATATGTTAAAAAAACATGTTTAATACAAAGACCTTTAGATGAAAGAATGACTATTAAATCAATTTTATAATACTTAAGAAATACTCTTTTGAATAAAAAATGTTTCAATTGCACATCCACAACAATATTAATAAAAACAACCACATCCATTTTATGTATTTTAAACATATTAATTTGTTTAATTATCACAGCAACACTTCAAAGAGATATTATTTTGGTTCACAATTGTATAATTTTGGTTTACAGTAACTAAGTAATCTTTCCAGAGTTACAAATATAGTATGTGCCAAACCATGATTGAAACCCTGCATATTATTTTTCAGTCCAATTCCTCACCATTATGCATACATTAATATGAATGATTAATAGACCTTCTATATGACAATATTAATAAAAACTTTCTCATGACAGTAAAAAAATCAAAATTTACATTTAAATATTTCAATTTATTTACCAGAAAGCTGCCAAAATTCTGATTCTTAAAAGAATATGGTGAAGCCAGGTATTGTGGTGGATGCTTCCCAGCATTTCGGAGGCTGAGACAGGACGATCATGGTTCTCTGGCAGCCTCGGCTACTTAGTGAGGTCCTTTTGTAACTTAGTGAGACCCTGTTTCAAAATAAAGAATAAAAAATAGGGCTGGGGACATAGCTCAGAGATAGAATGTCCCTGGGTTCCACCCCAAGTACCACAAAAAAAGACAATATGGTGAAATATTTTAAAAGGTAAAAGTTAAATGAATTTCACTACTTGAAAAAAATTCAGCACTCATTTGCAGGTGGCAAGAAGCATACACAGACTTGAATGCACAGCTCTGCCCACTGACTGTTGAATCCTTAAAACAAATTCTTCTTATAGCTTATAATATGTTTGATTTATTTGTATTAAGGCTAAAGTTCATAAAACAGAGAAGAAACTTTTTTAATGTGCTTTTATTCCTGCATTATACTCCCACATCATAATGCATATCATGTTGACATTTCCTACCTTTGAATCTTTTTTCTTTCCCTCTAAAGTGAAAAACAATAAGGGTGAAATAATAAAATAATTTTCAAGTCAAATTACAACCATAATATTGTTTAATAAAAAACACAACTCAGTTGAGAAATCTGAGTGAATCATGATCACTGAGCGTGAAATGACAGGGTTGGGAATGTACCTATTGGATTGTCTAGAACCAGGCTAATATATTTCATCACCAAGAAAAGTAAAGCAATAAGAAAATTATCTGAACTTTACTTAATTATATATAATACTTATTTGCATAAGTAATAAATCAATTATTAGTTTAGTAGTTATGTTCCAAAGAAACCAGACACCAAATCCAATACATTTAACAGTTAAAATTGAGAATTTATTTATAGGACTAGAACTTTGTTAAACCATTTCACATAGTTTTATCACTTAATCCTTGCAACAGTCATGCAAGATAGGTATCATTGTCTATCTTTTATAGATTAAAGAATTTAGATGTAAATATACTGAGCAATTTCCCTAATCATTATGAGAATAGATGCATCCATATTCATTACCATAGATGTAACTTTCTTTCAGAAGGTGTATTTATATTAATTGGAGCAAGATAAACTCCTATAAGAGAAATAAATAAATACAGTTGAATAACAAGATAAATGTTTAATTCTGAATAAAATATAATCCAGAGCTAGAAGGAATCTTTGACCCTCCTTAGCACACTGTTCCATCTCTAGGTCCAAGTAATCTGTTCTGATGCTCAGCTCTATCAATAAAAAGAAGTGAGCACTTTCCTAAAGATACTACAAAGGCAGTGCATTTGCACACCCATGTATATAAAGTGAAAGAACAATTATAAAATACTGTGAGCATATTTCTTTGGGCAAAAGACAATAACACATACATGCAAAACATATGAATAATATTTTTGCATTGTAGAGAATAAACGATATGTGCATGTGTCTTTCTGTATTGTTTATTACTGAAAATGTACTGTAGGGGGCAATATTTTTCTTTTGTAGTGTACACTCGAAAGTATGTGTAGGGATTAATCTTAATAGAACAGCATTTCTTTGTCTAGCAAGTAAAAATAGTGCCTTATAATTAAATTAAACAACAAAACAATACAAGTTACATCTGGATGCTAGTCTCATATATTATCATATCCAGAGTCCAGTTGGTAATCAACTACTATATTATTGATTCCAATTTGAAGATAAGAAGAAATCTTTATGATACGATTTTATTTGCTTAATATATAAATGATTGTGTGTGCAAAAAATTGGCAATAAGTTGGTGACTAATTTTCCACACTGAAAAAAGAGGTGTTCATCAAATTCAAAATAGAATATGAGATGAAAATCATGACTTAATGATACCAGTCATGTCTGAGAAGATCGCTGAAATGATTACATACAGCTTGTTCCAATGTGACATCACAGAGATTTGCTTAAATACGATGAGCAAATAAGGTGACCTAACTGAGGGGGCTGGAAGGTGGGGAGAGAGAAATTTCCTAATGCACATGATTTACATTCACAAACATATCAACCACTAAGCCAAAATGAGAAGCGAAGAAGAGTGGGAAGGGAATGGGGTGCACTTGGGGAAAGGCTAAATAAGTGATGTGTGCGTGTATGCCTCTACCATCTTGTACCTCATTAAGATGTATGACTACAATCCACCAATAAAAATTTTAAAAATAAAATGAAATATATAAAGACTCAAATGGCCTAGCACCATCATTTCAAAATCAAAATATTGTGATTTTTATTGTTGAAGACAAAAGCAAAACAAAAATACATCTATGAGGTCATTAAAAGTATTACTCTCCTGGAATTTGATCATTTTTTTCTCATTGATCAAAAACAGAAATAGATTAAAATAAAATCACTGGGCACATTTGTAAGCATGATCTCAATGCTGTAACAGAAGACTTTCCAGAGCTGAAAATAACCCTCAATGAAGCAGGGTTAATGGGTCTGGAGTCCAAATGCAAATGCCCTGTGGACACAGAAGGAGGTTTGATTCAAACATCCAGAGTGACATCACAAAGGCATTTACAGAGCCTTGTTGTGATTTTGAGTTTTTCTTCTCTATTTAAAAATAGGCTTCTAATATATGGATTAAAGTAACTACCACCAAGCTTACCATTGATACCTTAGTAAAATCTTGTAAGCATCATCCTTCTCTTCAATATGGAGTAATGTCATCAGTTTAAATATAACTTAAAATTCTTGAAGTTTGTAATTAGTCTGAAAGTGATGGTTAGCATGTATGCCAAGTGTTTTTTTTTTAACAGTTTTGCAGATTCTAAAAGCTGAGGAAAATTGTTTAAAATTTTACTGCCATTATTCCCAAGATACAGTTTAGTGTTCTACAGAATGAAATTTCTATTTGAATAATATTTCCTTCTAAGTTTTTTAGATGGACATCTAAATAAGCAGAAATCACGAGATTCAAAATGGTGACTGAGGGACACAATACTTCTCAGTAGTTGAAATAAATAAAGTTCAACTACCGAGTAAGCAGTGTCTTAACCAACAAAATAAATATAGCTCAGAAACCAAAACTGACCCAGAAACCTCGGCAGAAGAAATCCAGGAACCCTGAACTGTGGGGGGAAAAATTAAAAAGCTCAAGTTTAAGATCTGCTGCAGCCACAGTGGGGCCGCACGGTGACTGCCGCTGTGCGGGCTGTCAGCCCAAACTGTAGTCCGGGGACCTGACTTACACCAACATGGCAACAAAATCCAAAAGGTCTTTCGGAGACCCAGGAGTCACCTCTGCGCCGGACTGCCCGCTGCTGGCAAGCCAACCCGGGGCCCCAAGGCTCAGGCTCCGCTCCCCACAGAGCCCCCTGGGCTGCTGCCATCTCCGACCCCAGCCCAGCCCCGGTCCAGCCCCAGCCCAGCACCAGCCAAGCACCTTCTCAGTGGCTGCAGCCTTAGGCCCCAGCACAGACCCGGCCCAAGCCCAAACTCACACAATCCCATCCGGATGATCTGAGGCACAGCCACTAGAAGGCATGGCCGAACCCAACTTACCTCCCAAAACAGACTCTGGGACTACTGCAGAAAAAAAAAAAAAAAAAAAAAAAAATCCAGTAATTTTGACCTGCGAGAGTCTCTGCAACACCCACAACAGGTTCCATATCAAGTTGCAGACCCAAAAAGGATTTGGGGGAAAGCAACACTGGCAGCCCTGTGAACTGTCTAAAAGTCTGAAAGTGATCATAGAGCTTTAATATCCCAAACTTTGAGATTAGCCAAACCCCTGAGCAGCACTGTTGGTGCAACAGAAGAGGCACCCACAGAGACACTGGGAAACCTGCAGGGTCCTCGACACAGACCTGCCATTCCCCCTGACAACCAGATATGGAAGAACTGCCAGCCCGTCAGAGCTTCTGATTGGGCTACCAGGTAACAGCTCAGGAGGCAGTGGGCATGCAGCAAGTGTCATTAGACATTGTGACAACTGAGGGTGCCAGTGTCTGCACAAGGGAACACCTTCAACCCCACCGACACAGCAAGGGTGCTTAAGGTGTGAAACTTGCACAGAGCCACTCCATATGTTAGTAAAATAGTAGGACTGTTTCCTTCTCTCTTTCTTAAATTTTTTAATTTTTATTTTATTTTATTTTTGTCTTTTTTGTTGCCAATTTTTGTTTTATTGTTTTTTTTTCTTTTTTCCTCTTTTTTTTGGTTTCTGGGTCTTTTTTTGGTATTTCAGGTTTTTTTGGGGGGGTTATTCCTTTTTTATTTTATTTTTATTTTTTCCTTTCTTCTTTTTTTACTTTTATTTGGGTTTCTTGTTTGTTTGGATCTTTCACCGCATAAATACATGGTTGTTAGGTTGTTTTATCTTGCCTTATGTTCATCCTGTTTACTCTCTTAACCCTTTTTGTTACCGTCTGGTGTTCCATTATTGTGTTGTTGATGCTGCTGTTTATATTTTATGTATAATAGTCTTTCTACCTTATTTTGTTACTTTATCCATCTGTATGTGAACCCCCCCCACTCCCTCTACAAAAGTCTACAATTCAGACTATCAACTAGCTTCCTTCTAATCTTTCCCCTTGTCCTCCAACTGTAGCTCTTTCTTTAATACACAAAGTTTCTCACATCTCCATACTTAAAAATTCTGATAAATACAAGAGTCCTACTATCTAACCTTCTCCCATTCTCAACTGGATTCAACCCCATTATACTTAAATTCCTCCACAACCTTATTATATTCTCTATCTTACCTGACTCCTGCACCTATCACCCTAGCTACTCCACCATCACCCAATGGTCACTACTCAAAAAAGTACTGCTTACCTGTTGATTCTTCTAAATCCCTTCTACTAAGACTGAACTATACACAATACCCACAATCAATGGGAAGACAACAGAAGAACAGGCCTGAGAACTTTGAAAATATGAGAACCAGGAATAGTGGAGAAATGACAGAAGTCACGAATACTGACCTACAAGAAATGCAAGAAAGGGAGTTCAGAATCTTGATTTACAATATGATGAAAGGATTTAAAACAAGTCTAGAGGAGATGAAAGATGAGTTGGAAACACTAAGAAAGAATGAGAAAGAGGTCTAGAATGAAATGAGTCAATAAGTGAAATGAAGACAGCTATAAAAAGAAATTCTGGAAGATTAGATGAAATGGAAAACAGAATGTCACTGTTAGAAGACAGTACATCCAAAACTGAAAACACGGTCAGCGATATACAGAAATCTTTACAGCAACAAAACCTAAACATCCAGCAAATATGGGATAATATGAAGTGTCCTAATTTATGGATAATAGGCATTGAAAAAGGGATAGAGGTACAAAACAAGAGCATCATTAATATCTTCAAAGAATAATCTCAGAGAATTTTCCAAATATGGAAACAGACTTGGATCTTCATGTCCAGGAGGCATACAGAACTCCATTGAGACAGGACCAAAAAAGGACCTCCCCACACTACATAATAACCAAAATTACCAACATAGAGGCCAAGGAAAGAATCTTAAAAGCAGTGAGAACAGAAGGACAGGTGACATATAAAGGCAAAACAAGAATCACACCAGACTATACAACCCAGGTCATGAATGCTAGGAGAGACTCGTACGATGTGATTCAGACCCTGGAAAAAAATAACTTCCAACCCAAACTACTGTATCCAGCAAAACTACTATTAAAATCAATGTGGAAACAAAAGTGTTTCAAGATAAACAGAATCTTAAAAAATCCATGAATTCAAAGCCAACACTAGAGAAAATTCCTAAAGAAACAAGTAATAAAGAAGAAAAAAGAAGCAGACTTCAGAACCAGAGAAGAGAGGAAGTTAATAAGTGGGTCATTTAAGTAAAGAAGAAAGACCAAGCCACCCAATAGTAGAACACAAAAAGGCAGAAAACAAAAAACATATTTCAATAATATCTTTTAACGTCAAAGGACTTAACTCACCAATCAAAAGACATAGACTGCCAACGTGGATTAAGAAACATAATCCAAATATATGCTGTCTGCAAGAAACTCACCTTACAGCCAAAGACATTCACAGACTGAAAGTGAAAGGATGGAAAAAGATATGCCATGCTATTGGAGACCAAAAAAGAGCAGGGGTAGCAATCCTGATATCCAACAAAACAGACTTTAAACTAAAACACATCAGAAGAGACAAATCAGGGCACCTCCTTTTATTAAAAGGAACAATACACCAAGAAGATATAATGATAGTAAATATTTATCCCCCCAAACATGGGTGCAACCATATTTGTAAAACAAACCCTTCTGGACATCAGATCCCAAATAGACCCAAATACAATAATTCTGGGAGATTTTAATATGCCTCTCTCACTACTGGAATGATCTTCAAGGCAAAACATGAGTAAAGACTCTTTAGAACTAAAGAAAACCATAAACCAAATAGACCTAATAGACATTTACAGAATATTTCAGCCAGGAACTACAGAATACACATTCTTCTCAGCAGCCCGTGGAACCTTCTCCAAAATAGACATCTTGGGACATGAAGAAAGTTCCAGCAAATTCAAAAGATGTAATATAATTCCTTGCATCTTTTCAGACCATAATGGAATAAAAGTAGAAATCAACAACAGGAAGCGCAAAAGAAATTATTCAAATACATGGAGATTGAATGATAAACTATTGAATGATGAATGGGTAAGAGCAGAAATTAGGGAAGAAATAAAGAAATTTATGGCAACAAATGAAAACAGAGACACAACCTACAAAAATCTATGGAAGACTATGAAGGCAGTATTAAGAGGAAAGTTTATTGCATTGAGTGCCCACATAAGAAGGACAGAGAACCACCAAGTAAAGAACCTAATGACACAACTCAAGGACCTAGAAAGTCTGCAACAGTCTATTCCCAAAGCCAGAAGAAAGCAAGAAATCATTAAAATTAGAGCAGAAATAAATGAAAAAAAAACAATTCAAAGAATCAATAAAACAAAAAGTTGGTTCTTTGAAAAGATTAATAGAATTGATAAACCCCTGGCCAACCTAACCAAAAGAAAAAGAGAATCAACTCAAATTATCAAAATTAGAAATGAAAAAGGAGATATCACCACAGATAGTGAAGAAATTCAAAGGATTATCAGAAACTACTTTAAAAATTTATACTCCAATAGACTGGAAAACATGGAAGAAATTGATAGATTTCTAAGCACAGTTAACCTACCTACACTCAACCAAGAGGATATAACAAGCCTAAACCAACCAATAAAAACCAAAGAAATAGAAACGGCAGAAAAAATTCTTCCACCAAAGAAAAGCCCAGGCCCAGATGGGTTTCCAGTTGAATTCTACAAGACCTTCAGTGAACAACTAATACCAATACTTCATAACTTGTTCTGGGAAATTGAAAATGATGGAACTCTCCCAAATTTCTTTTATGAGGCCAGTATCATATTAATCCCCAAACCAAATAAAAATACCTCAAGAAAGGAAAACTACAGACCAATATCCTTAATGAACATAGATGCAAAAATTCTAAACAAAATACTAGCTATACGCATTTAAAACTATATCAAGAGAATAATACATCATGAGCAAGTTGGTTTCATCCCAGAAAAAAAAAGGCTGGTTCAACATATGCAAGTCAATACATGTTATTCACCACATAAATAGAACCAAGAACAAAACCACATCATCATAGCAATAGATGCTGAAAAAGCATTCAACAAAATCCAACACCCATTTATGTTAAAAACACTGCAGAAAATTGGGATAGAAGGAACATATTTCAACATCATTAAGGCAATATACTGTAAACCCAAAGCCAACATTATATTGAATGGAAAAAAACTGCAAGAATTTCCTCTAAAGTCAGGAACAAGACAAGGATGCCCACTATCACCACTCCTTTTCAATATAGTCCTTGAGACTCTTGCCACAGCAATAAGACAAGAGAAGGAAATCAAAGGAATTCAAATAGGAAGAGAGGAATTAAAATTATCCTTATTCACAGATGACACGATCCTTTATCTGGAAGACCCAAATAACTCAACCAAAAGACTTCTGGAGCTGATTGACAAATTAAGCAAAGTTGCAGGATACAAAATCAACCTAAAGACGTCAGTGGCTCTTCTTTACACCAACAATGACTACACAATGAAAGAAACAAAGAAAACAATTGCATTCACTATAACCTCAAAACCAATAAAATATCTAGGAATAAACCTAACCCAAGATGTAAAAGACCTCTACAACAAAAACTATAAATATTAAAAAAAGAAATTGAAGAAGACCTTGGAAGATGAAAAGACATCCCATGTTCATGGATAGGCAGAATAAATATCATCAAAATGGCCATTCTGCCAAAACTGATCTCTAGATTCAATACAATTCCCATTAAAATAACAGCGACATTCTTCATAGAGCTGGAAAAATCAATATGAACTTTATATGGAGAAAGAAAAGACCCAAAATAGCCAAAGCAATTCTCAGCAATAAGAAATATGCAGGAGGCATCACCATCCCAGACTTCAAATTATACTGTGGAGCAATAGTAGTAAAAACAGCATGGTACTGGCACAATAACAGATATACTGACCAATGGATTAGAATAGAAGATACAGAAACAAACCCACACATCTTTAGTCGATTAATCTTTGACAAAGGGGCCAAACTCATATGCTGGAGAAAAGACAGCCTTTTCAACTAATGGTGCTGGAAGAACTGGCTATCCATTTGTAGAAAGATGGAACTAAACCCCTATATCTCACCATGCACAGGAATCGACTCAAGATGGATCAAAGACTTAGAAATTAAACCTGAGACTGTGAAGTTAGTAGAGGAGAGCATAGGTTCAACACTACAACATATTGGCACAGGCACTAACTTTCTCAACAAAACCTCCAAAGCTCAGGAAATTAAAGCAAGAATTAACAAGTGGGATAGCATCAAACTTAAGTTTCTTCTCATCAAAGGAAACCATCAATAACCTAAAGAGGAAGCCTACAGAATGGGAAAAGATCTTTACCAGCTACCACTCTGATAGGGGGCTAATATCCAGAATATACAAAGAGCTCAAAAGACTCTACACTAGCAAAACAAATAACCCAATCAAGAATTGGGAAAATGAACTAAATAGACACTTCACAAAAGAAGAGATACAAAGGGCCAATAGATACATGAAAAGATGTTCTACATCACTGGCCATCAGAGAGATGCAATTCAAAACTACACTGAGATTCCATCTAGCCCCAGTTAGAGTGGCAAACATAAAGAAATCAAATAACAACAAATGCTGGTGAGGATGTGGGGAAAGAGGAACTCTTTTACACTGTTGGTGGGAGTGCAAACTAGTTCAGCCACTATGGAGATCTGTGTGGAGATTCCTTAGAAAACTAGGAATAGATCCACCATACGATCCAGCTTTACCACTCCTGGGTATTTTTCCAAAAGTGTTGAATTCAGAGAACTATAGCAACATATGCATACCTATGTTCATAGCAGCACAATTTGTAATAGCCAAAATATGGAACCAACCCAGGTCTCCATCAACAGGTGAATGGATTGCAAAACTCTGGGAAATACACACAATGGAATTCTACTCAGCCATAAAGAAGAACAAAATCATATCATTTGCAAGAAGATGGGAAGTCCTGGAGAGCATTATGTTAAGTGAGATTAGCTAAGCACAGAAGAAGAAGGTACATATGTTTCCTCTTATATGCCCAAACTAGGGAACATAGAAGATACCAGTGGTACTCCAGATAATGGAGGGGAAATACCAGCAAAGCTTGAATGTAAAGATAGGAGAAGAGGAAGGCTGAACTTGATTAATGAGGGTCTACACCCGAATATGTGTAAAATTATGAATATGGCATGGTTACCCTGGACAATGATTGGTGGGAGGGGGAAAGGGAAAATGGGGGCAGGGAGGAGATGGCACTAAGTATAGTTTAAATGTATACCATTTATGTTCAATAAAAAATTTAAAAAATGTAAAAATATATAAATAAATCTGAAACTAACTAAATAAATAAATAAGCAAAAATCACAAAGTGTGGAAAGACATGCAGTGAACTTCACAACAGTGTAAATTGGAATATAATTTTATTCTAAAAAGATATATGATTAATTTTAATCAGTCTATTTAAAAATATATTACTATATTGTCAGTTTTTCAATTTGAGATTCTTCATTATATAAACTATCATGTTTCTGCTATTGAAATTTAAATTTTTATTTATTCTTTCATTAATTTGCTAAGCAGTTTACCATCCTTTGAATAATGAGTTATGAAAGAGAATCGCAATTTAAATGTGTTAATTTTTTACTATTAAAAATACTCTACCTTTGTAATCATATCCAGCAGCATAGAGCTAGACTAGTTTAGTGGAATTTATTTCACAAAAAAACTATAATACTTTCTGTTGTGTTTGAAAAAATTATTCTTTCACTGATATGACAAAGGTGGTGGTTTTTTACATATTCTGAACTATGTTGTGCTTTAGTACTTCTAGATCCACATAACAAACAGAAAAATGACCAAGAATGCTGCACTTTCTTTGACTTTCCCTACTCTATGGCCCCTATTTTCAAAACAGGCATGTAGCAGAGATCCAAGGCTGCACAAGATGAATTGAGCAGAAGAAGATCATTAGAAGGAACAATGTGGCACTCATCATGTGTGCTGTCACAACACCATCTGTGTTGCACCAGACCAGAGTAACGCTGACATGACAAATAAACCTCTTAGGGGAAATGGGAATTCTATTAATTGTTCCACTGTCTGGCCAAATGCTAGTGATAAACTCTTTTCTAATTCAGCACCATACACAACTGTTATTATTGAATTAACAATAGCAATGAATTATGAGTTTTAAAATAACATTTATTTTCTCTGGATGAAAAATAAGATTTAAAATATTGCAGTCTCAGTGGAGTGGTATAAATATATGCAGCCTTATAATTATATTTATGCCTCACCTGGGAGACTGACTCCAGATATAAATATGGTTTTCTTCACTCTGCTAATAAATATTTTTCAAGGAAACTACATCATGGTTCCTCATGGCAAGCATTTTCTTCAACCGCAAAAGGTAAGTACATGTTATTGCCTAAAGAAACTTTTGGAGCCAGGCGTGGTGGTGCAGGTTTGTAATCCCAATATTCAGCAGGCTGAGAATGGAGGGTCATGGTTTGCGGACAGCCTTAGTTACTTCGTAAGGCCCTCTGCAGCTTAGTGAGACCCTGTTTCAAAATACAGAATAATAAATAGGACAGGGGGTATAGCTCGGAGGTCAAATTGCAAAAAAAAAAAAGAAAAAAAAAGAAAAAGAAAAAGAAACTTAGAAACTTTTGGTCTGTAGACACTGACCTTTTCCTGAATATTAGGTTTATTAGCAACGAGAATAATGGTAAATAACATCACTGAAGGTTGAAAATGTGTTGCCCTGCTAACTCCCTATGTGCATTTTCTCACTGAAGCATCACTGTAATCCTATGTGCCTTTTATTAAGCTTAGATTCTAAATCAGAAGCCAGCAAACATTATTGGTAAAGTATCAAATAACAAGTATTTTAGGCTCTGACCAGTCTTACAGTCTCTAACACAATTACTTCATTGCTGTAGTGTTGCAAAATCTACATATAATACATAATCCAATAAGTGTAGTTGTGTGCCAATCACATCTTAAAAGACAATGAGCTAGATTTTGCCTATAGGTCATTATTTACCTACAATTATTCAAATGATGAATCAAGGTTTCACAAAGTTTAATAACTCACATAAGGCCACTAAGCAGTGTTACCAGCCAGCACTTGAAAATTGACTATCTCTTGATCTTGTCTCCTGACCACCATGTTCTACTTCCTTTAGTATTGACAATCTCTCACATCCTCAGTGACAAATGGGAAGACTGAGAAAATGTGAAAATTTAAATGCCTTCACAATTGGCACTGGGATTTCTCTTAGAAAATTTGTTTTAAAGGAGTCTTGATAAGTCACCTGGGGACAGCTGAGAACTAGCAGACAATTGTCAGCAGGACTCAAAACAAGAGAAAAAAATATGAGCAGACATTTTGAGGTATATCTAGAGAGAGTATAAAAGAGAGAATAGACAGCTGAATGTGTGAGGGGTGATTATAGCCTGAAATAGAGAAAAAAACAAGCTTTGAGATATGAGTGACTTTTAAAAAAGAAAAAAGAAAGGAATTGGGAATTTCTAACATCCTGTTACTTGGACAATAAATAATAAAAAGCACTGCTCCAATGGCCTAAGAATTCTTAAGATATATGACTACAATACACCGATAAAATATTTTAAAAATATAGAAAGACATAGTCTAAATCAAGTGGTAGGAGAAACTCCAGACATGGTATCATCATAGCTCCAGTGCTGCTCTGCTTTGTCTCACCTCTCCTCTGTGTCAACTCTATTATTCAAAAGGCCCCCTACAGGAGCAAGAGGACTGGCTGCCTCACCAGGGCATCAGGCTTCCTTGCTTGGGTATAGTGAAAACTATTAGAAACTTATCTTCTAACAAGAGGAGATAGGTCTTTCAATCCATCTACCAACTTGATTAATCTGAATCTCCTGAATTAATAAGTAACCCCACACAAATCCCAAGTGCATGGGGTTTAATTTTAGATTTCTGGTTCATTCTCTAAAAAGGAGGATGGCCCTTGCGAAACTTGCCTAGATGACATAGACTCTATAGCTTCCGATGGCTATTTCACCAGTGTCACAAGGGTTGTAGAGAGATGGATGGCTGCCTGAGCAAAAGTGAGATTCTCTGGAAGGAGAGACTGAAAATAGGTAAGGGCAATGTACCTCTATAATTTGTACAGTAAAATACTTCTATATTTTTATTTACTTATGTACTTTATGTCAGACCAAAAAGTCACAAACAAGCAAAACAACAATCAAAGTTTGCCTTTACGATGGAGCTTTTCTGTTTTAGAAGCTATCACATTAAACTATAGGTCAATAAACACGGATGGTTTACTTTGTGCTAGGTAATGTGTCAGACCTGTGGTATAAACAAAAATTAATAGTCACTTGTGGAATACAACACACAAATTGATAGTTTGAAACAATCCAGTAATAGATTAACAGTGGTCTACCTGGAATTCTATGGATGTACTTCAGACTAGGGAGTCAGACAAGGTTATAGAAGAGATGGAATCATGCTCCTTAAATTTATAACTAGAAATTGAGTATATAACAGATCATGACAAGATACATATGGATATAGTCAACAATAAAATATTTCCCTTACAAAAATACATATATAGGTAAATATCTTTCTCAATATAACATTGTTCCTTGAAAAGCATTATACTGAGAACCAGTAAAATCTAGATGTGATATGTACAAATACTATATAAAAATATACAGAGACTCTTAGCAGCACAGATATTCAGCAGCCTAGAGAACATGCAGAGTCACAGTCCTCAGCATTCCCTTAAAGAGCTAGAAATCAAGCCTAGGTATTAGTGGTATAGCTGTGTGGTGAACACAAATAGAATTTTGATTTGTGCAGAAGAAACATATTTGGAAGATTGCTGCCACATCCTTTAAATGCATAATTTATTTTGAAATGAGAACATATTTTATCTACAGGGTATTCATTTTCTTAATAACTGAATCTGGCATAATTTGCCGAGAAGACAGCTTGTGCTTGCACTTAAGAGAAGCACTCATGGTTATAGGTAGTTGAACATTTTACGAAGGAAATCACTTAATCTACTCAATTTAGAGATTTAGAAGCAATACATTAATGGGCAAGGGAAAGAATACCCAAAACATAAATGCTTTTAAATGATATTTTCCCTAGATAAAAATTACGGTACCATGGCTTTCAAGCATACATTAAAAATTCAACAATACACTGGTCTTTTTATTGGAACTATTTTAAGACTATGTTTTTCAACTACATCACTTTTGATATTTGAGCCTGGATAATTGCTTGTCACCAGGTCATTGTAGGATGTTTAGCAGCACCCCAAACTTCTACCCTCCAGATGCCATTAGTACAGTGTAGTCACGACAATCACAAACATGCCTCCAGACACTGTCGAATATCTCCAGAGACAATATTCTCCCCTCTCAATATCCCAATATTGAGAACCACTGTTTGAAGGAATCATCTTATTATCAACCTACAGCTTGATAATATCACATGAAAATTAAATTCCTATCTTATTAGTTTCACTATATAAATTATTTGTGAAAATAAGCAGGGTACTCCTAAAGTTCAAGTAAAGAATAACTTTCAAATCTATATAAACTCATGAAAGAGTTTAAGAATCATGATGATCATAGGGTCAGTAGAGATAAAATCAATTCACAGTGATTCCAAAACAGATTGAGAAAGTAATTCAGTAGACAACATTTCTGTTTTTAGACTTGTGATCTGAAAAGAGGAGACCTGCCTCACCCAAGAAATGTGGAAAATAAATTATGATAAAAACAAAACCGTAAGAAAATTTAGGATTTAGGATCAATCCAAAAATGGATGTAACTAGTGGATTTAATAACTTCAATGTTGAAGATTGAAAATTTAGGATTTAGGATCAATCCAAAAATGGATGTAACTAGTGGATTTAATAACTTCAATGCTGAGGTTAAAAAACAGTTATTTTCAGGGAGTCAAGGCTAAATAATTGCCAGGACATGAATTCTCTACTGATTTTTGTTTGTTTTATTCCTCTCAGGGACCTAAAAAACACAGAAAAGATAGAAAACATGCTGGTTGGAAGAATCCTAAGAATTTTAAACCATCTCATAAGTAAATATCACTAGGTAGATCTATATTTCTCCCTATCACTCATATTTCTACATAAAAATTAATGTATATTTATTTCCATAATCATATTATATCATCTCCCTGAATCTGGCATCCCATTAAAAATGTCTTACATTCTGTTAAATCAGTTTTCTAAATAAAATTATTTTATAAATAAAATTAATTTAAAATGAGTAATTAAATATGATAAATCACTTCTATCTAATGCCATAACAACCAATATTCCATAAGATCCGGATTTAAAATAAATTCACTTTTTTAGAGAACTTTATATTTTTTCTATTCTATGATGTCCAATACTTTCCAAAATTAACCCAGATTAATTAAAACCTTCAATTTTTTTGACTTAATAATATGCACAGTAGCATTTTTATTATTCTGACATTTCCAAGTAACTGATGGCAAATCTGATAAGAAAAAATATTTTTATCTGTGAATCACAAACCAATATTGTAGAGAATAAAACATAAAATATCATAGAAAACATTGTAAAGCACTAACTCATGAAATAAAAGAATTATTGTATATTAATTCAAAATATTCCAGCTTTGGGTAAGTCGTCATATATTCTTGCTTCATTATTAGCCAAAATCCAAACAGGTTTTATATTTTAAGAACCACACTGTTTCCATCAGTATTCTCACTGCTATGATCCAAGACAAATGACTCCACAATTTAGAAGAGGAAGATATATTTGCTCAGTTTTTGAAGTTTCTAAGTCCTGATCATGTAAGGCTGAAGCTCAGGACATGACGGCAGAAAACAGAGATAGAGGGAGAATATAAGGTTCCACTCTCACATCACAAATGCCAGGAGGGAGGACATATAATCTCCAAGGCTTTATCGCCAGGTATTTCTTTTTAGCAGCCAAGCCTGACTTCCAACATTGCTACCTTGCTTCTGTGAGGACTAAAGGGACATTCTAACTCTGGACTATTAAATACATGAAAGAAAATTCTCTTAAATCTTCAAGTTTTAAAATCCCATATGCTTAAATTTAGAATTTCTTATATTAGGTCATTTTACCAAATATTAATAAATAGTTAGAAAGGAAGATCTAACAGATCTTGAGATCAAATGATAGCAGAAAGTTAAAGCAAGATACATCACTAAAGGGGCAGAAAAACATATTCCATTTTCATATTTATATATGACATAAAATAAGTAAGTACTTTTGATCTCATTTAATAATCACCTGTAGGACTTAAGAAAATATCACTGTCCAGATACCATTCTCAGAAGTACAGATTTAATTGGACTGGGGTGAAACAAAAGCTCAAAAATATTAGAATTCCACACATAATTCCAATAGGCAAACACTGAACTATAGACATAATGAAAAGCCAGATTAACAGTATCAGAATAAGAGAGAAATAGGAGTTGCATAGCTACATCATTCATTACCCAATATATCTACTATTTGTTAGTATAGCTCATCAGGTACACGATATTTCAAACCTACAAGGCAACTTGATTATGTACATCAGTGTTTGCAAAAGTACAAATTCCTGAATGAGAATTCTAGATGCTGCACAGCAACATGAACCACAAATATCTTTGCATTCCCTTTACTAAATGCTTGGTTAGTATCATCAATTTTTGGTGCTTTTTATATTAATATATATTAATATAAAATATATATTATAATATATTAATATAAAATATATTATATTATAAAAATAATATATATTTATATTAATTTATATTAATATATGAAGATACTAACATTTTATTATAGAAAGTAACATAATGCTTTCAGAATGAAGATTCAAATCCCATTCCAAAGTTCACAGTGCACATTTGGAAACACATACACAAAAGCAGAGAAGGATCTGGTCTATGTCATTAAAAATCAGCAGTCAGAATATTCATGTCACTACCAAGTAAAGATGACAAAATTGTCAATAGATTTCTCAAAACAGTTGAGAAGTTAAAAGCAGATTATTCCAGCCGGGTGTGGTGGCACACGTTTGTAATCCCAGCATTCGGGATTAAATGAGTGCTGAGACCTGGAGGATCACGGTTCGCGGACAGCCTCAGCTACTTAGTGAGGCCCTCTGCAACTCAGTGAGACTCGGTTTCAAAATAAAGAATAAGAAATAGGGCAGAGGGTGTAGCTCGGAGGTTGAATGCCCCTGGGTTCCATTCTCAGACCCGCAAAAAAAAAAAAAAAAAAAAAAAAGCCGATGATTCCCTAATGTACATGATGTAAATTAACAAACATATCAAAGTCAATCACTAAGACAAACATGAAAAGGAGGGAGGGAGAAGGGATTGAGGTTGGAATTGGGGAAGGGTTAAATGAGTGCTGTGTGTATGTATACCTCTACCATCTTGTACCCCATTAAGATGTATGACTACGCTGCGCGTGGTGGCGCACACTTGTAATCCCTGTGCTTGGGAGGCAGAGACAGGAGGATCACACTGGTTGGGAGCCAGCCTTGCTGGTTTAAGAGACCCTGTTTCCAAATAAAAATATAAAAAATAGGTCTGGGCATGTAGCCCGGAGGCAGAAGGATTTCCAGAAACCCCAGCACCACCAATAAATAAATAAATAAATAAATAAATAAATAAATAAATAAATAAATAAATAAATAAATAAAATGTATGACTACAATGAACCAATAAAAAAGAACATATATAAAATAAATAAATAAAAGCAGATGATTGTCTTTTATCTGAATTCTTTCATTACATCAGTTTTTTTCCCCAAAAAATTAAATATATACCTTTGGATTTTAAGAACAATATTGACATAATATTAGTCTTACCATATAGGATTTTATTAAAGCAACTAAGCTTGGGATAGAACTACACCAGTTGTAGGTATTTTGAAGACCTACAACTGGTCTTCAATTTAAATTAGGCTCCCTATAAAGCACATCTGCATGCAAGTTATAGATATAACAGTTTATACATGCACCCTCTGAAGCTGCAATAAAATGAAATAAAATGTTTTCTAAAAATGAAATAAAAAGCATATATTCCCAAGGACAAATAGAATAGAACAAAGTACTAGCAGAATTTTAGAGACTAGAAAACAACCTGAAAGTACTAAGAGCTAAGCCTACAACATGAGATCAAGTCTTTGGAATGTGAGACACCAGTCACCATTGACTGTGAACCTGTAAAGGAGACAAAGCATCAAACTGCCCATCCCCAACTCCAGTAGAGGTCAGAAGTTTTGCTACATAAAATATATGTTATACAGAATCTAGAACTTGGCCACAGACTATATGACACTCCCACACTCTGGTATGATGGGTCCAGGGATGGGTCCTTCCAAGAGGTTCTTGATAGAACCATAAGAAAAAACTACCCTGTCTTTAAATTGAATTTTAAAATGATGCTAGGAATTGTGTGTACTGACAGATGATAAAATCTGAGAAAATGAATACAATCAATAATCAATAAGTAAATCTGTAGTAAGAGCTGGAAAAAATCTCATTGAAATAGACATTAAATTTTAAAAACTCAACAAGCTTATCTTTGCAGTGTCTTGATCTCAGGGTATGGCACATAGTAGGTTTTCAGTCAAAATCTGTTAAAGAAATAAATTAAGCCTCTGATTTCCACTTCTGAAGTCCAAAAGGTTACCCTGATTCCTATAGCTATGTCTGCAATCATCCCTTAAAAAAAAATAGTACCTCTTTTTTCCTGAGGCTTACTTTTGTCACTTGCAAATAAATCATATTAATAAATGAGAAAGTCATACCAGAGTAGGAGATTTAAAAGTTTATAAGCCTTAAAATGCAGATGTGGCTGTTCCAGTAGAACTGAGGGATAAAGACAACTCCTACTTTTCTGACACACACACAAAAAAATAATTGTTAAAAAGCCTGGGAAGCAGTTCATTGATTTTTTTTTTTGTCTTAAGCATGTGCCTGTCTAAACTCAATCCTTAATACTAGGGAAATTTTAGAATATTGGAATACTGCCTTTTTGCTCCAGGGTTCAATAAAGCCTTTTTTTACAAGATGCCAGCTTTCATAGAAGCTTTTCTTTCTAGGAAGAAAAGGCCACGCAAGTATAAACAGCTTTTTAAAGGATATATTTTATGCCTTGTGGCCATTATGCTATGACTTAAAACTCATGTCTAATGCATTCTAATGAATTGTGAGTGTTGATTTCTCCCCTTCACACTGAAATTTGAGTTTGAAAAGCTGAGGCTGTGATCCTCCTGTCTCAGTCTCCCAAATGGTGGGATTACAAGCATGCACCACCACGCCCAGCTTTTAAATACTATTTTTAATATTCTCTCCCATGTAGGGGAAAAGTGATAGAGAATGAACCTGGGGATATTCCACCTGTGAGTTACTGCCAGCCCTTTTTATTTATTTATTTTTTAATTTTGAAACCGTTTCACTAGGTTCCTGAAACTCTCATCAAACTCCTGAGGCTTATCTTGAACCTAGGATTCTCCTGTCTCAGTCCCCTAAGTACAAGGATTATAGGTATGCACCAACATTCCTGGCTATATATTCTTGATTTAGCATTATTAGAAATTTTTATAAGATACGGTATTAGAGTTAAATGAAATCTGTATTGTTAGAAATATATTTATTTTAAGACAATCTTATATGTTTGTAAATAACAATAGAATTAAGTGGCCTAGAAAATCTCTTAGAATACAAATCTTAAATCCCTAAAGGTATAAAAGTCTTTCAGTTAAACTTTTTTTTGTGTATGTGTAGGTCTGGGGATGGAATCCAGGGACATTCAGCATTTGAGCTATACCCCCCACCCTGCCCAATTTTTTTTTTTTTTTTTTTTTTTGCAGGTCTGGGGATGGAACCCAGGGGCATTAAACCTTCGAGCTAAACCCCTGCCCTATTTTTTTTTTTTTTATTCTTTATTTTGAAACTGGGTCTCACTGAGTTGCAGAGGACCTCACTAAGAGTTGCTAAGGCTGTCTGAGAACTGTGAGATCCTCCAGTCTCAGCCTCCCAAATGCTGGGATTACAAGCATGCGACACCACACCCGGATCCTATTTTTATTCTTCATTGTAAAACAGGCTCTCACTGAGTTGCAAATAGCCTCACAAAATTGCTGAGGCTGTCCACGAGCCACAATCCTCCAGTCTCACCCTCCCAAATGCTGGGATTAAAAGCGTGCGCCACCACACCTAGCTTCAGTTAAACATTTAATTATTTAATTAATTAAAATTTTAAAGGTAAATTACTGAAAATTATAAATACTATGTCATATAGACTGCATAATGTCTTATAATTTTGCTGTGTCACAGAAAAGTAAATTTTTATTAAATTTCACAATATATTAACTGATCAATAAATATGGCTATGAGATGGGTTCTGCCAAACCAAACACTTTGTTATTGTGGTTTGGGAAATATTGTGAAGAAAATTAATGAAAAAGAATTTATCCTGGTAGTCAAAAGACTGAGGCTGGAGGAACACAAGTTCAAGGCTAGCATGAGCAACTTGGCAAGTTCATGTTTCAAAATAAAATATAAAAAGGGCTGGGGTGTAGCTCAGTGACAATGTACCCCTGGTTGTTCAATCCCCAGTAGCATGAGATAGAGATGAGAGAGAGAGAGAGAGAGAGAGAGAGAGAGAGAGAGAGAGGAGAGAGAGAGAATTCTAGAATTTAAACAATTGAGACATGTATCGTAAACATGATGGTCTTGAAATTCTCAACTCTTTCCTCTAAAGCTATTAGACTGTGGCAGACATTGTACTCTGATACTAATATTCAAGGTAAGTGATTACTAGTCAGAAGCTTAACCTATGGCTGTAGCTAGATTCCTTAAAATTTCAGCTTTTCTTTGGACTGAACTGCATCCTTCTCAAAATTCATGTTGACGTCCTAACTGCCTATGTGTCAGCATTTGGACATAGTTTCTTTAAGGAAGTAACTTAGTGTCATAGGGTGTGGTCTTAACCCAAAAGGAGTGGTATCCTTATAAGACTCATCAGCAATGGCTCTTCCATAATCCCACAGCCAGAAAGCTGTGGGAGGCAGTTGAGAAGGCAGTTGTCTGCAAGCCAAGAAGAAAGAACTTGCCAAAAGCCAAGCCCAGTGGCACCTTTTATCTTGAGCTTCTGGCCTTCCACACTGTGAGAAAATAAATTGCTGCTATTTACGCCATTGAGTCTGTGGCATTTCCTATGGCAGCTAGAGTACACTAATAAATTTTACAGCTCTATTTCTGGCTTATCAGTCAACACTGCACATATACTAGTGTATACTGTTAAACTTTTTCACTGAACAAATATTTATATTGTATGTTAGGAATAGTGCAGTTCCAAAGTTACTCTTGAAAGGATTCAGAAATCAGATACTCTTTCCCTTCCAAATCAGATGCTACAACAAATCTACTTTTATAACAACTAAATTAGAGAGCTGAGCAATATCCTCATTTCACAAAAGTAGGCCTAATGTTACTTTTACCCATCCCTAGTTCTCTATCAAAGAAAAGGAAAAAAATGTATTTTTATGAGTACTATAGTAGAAATGTTGTTTGTTTTTGTTTTGTTGTTGTTGTATAATTGGTTTTTTGTTTTGTTTTGTTTTGTTTTGTTTTTGTGGTGCTTAGTATCAAACCCAAGGCCTCATTCAATCTAGGCAAGAACTCTACCACTGAGTTACAGCCACAGGATTATACATATATTATTCTATTTAGCAAATATATAGGATAATAATTTAATATTATTCTACAGGTTTCAAGTTCAAAATTTAAGTAACACAAAAGTCTTAAATTTAGAACTTTGAGGTCAAATTATGGAGTTAGCAATGATATATACTTTCACAATATTTTTACAAATACTACCATATATTGATGTCCCATCTTGTTTAGGTTGTAACTTGACTTTTCTAATGCCTTGTATGCAAATTGAGATGCTATCAGAATCGACTGGCTCAAACTATATAAAATAGAGAAATATAACAGTGGAAAATATAACTTTATTATAGCATTTAGATATACCTATTATCTATAGAATGAAAGGAGAGCTTTATGCATTTTAACATCCAGGAAGCCTAACATTTTCTTTTGAATTAGATGATATATAGCAGGCTGATAACATTAAAATCTATCACACAAGTGAATTTTGGTATGCTGTGTTTTTATAAGCACTTGGGTATGCTCCATTCCATGGGCATATGACCATGATTTTAAAATATGCAGTAAATATAAATGTCATCTGTATTACACAGTAACTTGGACAGGTTATGTATAAAAATATATGTATAATATATGTGGAACAAATATGTATATATACACTATGTATGTATATATACACACATATGTATATGTACATATACATATGTATGTAACACATGTTTAGTTCATAGGACAGTAATTGGAGCCAGAAATAGAAACCATACCAAATTAGCTCATTCTCAGTATATGTCTATCCACAAGTTTAATTTGGACTCCTAAAATACTTATCCCATAAATGCCAAGAAATATTTTAGGTTTTGCCAAATTTTTAGAACTCTCAAAATTTCACAAGTTCTGGATTCTAAATGATATTTCCCTTTCTCCTAATTTGTTTGGGTTGCAAAGGAAATGACATTTTCCAACATATTTCCAACTTAAATTAGTGTTTTCTGCTATGAAAACATAATTTCACATTTTGGAGAAACTCAATATTTCTTCCTCTAAACGGCTCTCATGGAAGTAGTAGCTGTTTACGAAGACTTCTGGTATGTATGCTCGGTCTCAGAAGCAAGAGTAAAGTAAATATGAGTGAAGACAACACAACTCCCATGACTGAGGAGGCTCTTCAATAACTAACCTCTGCTTAAAGTCTGTTTTCCATTTTAGTTGGTTACAAAAGCTGGTGAAAAGATTATAGTGTATTTATTTTTAAAATTTTTTTTAAAAAAATATTTATGGCCGGGCGTGATGGCGCGCGCTTGTAATCCCCGCGCTTGGGAGGCAGAGACAGGAGGATCGCGTAGGTTCGAAGCCAGCTGCGCGCGCTGGTTTAGGAGACGCTGTTTCCAAAATGAAAATGTAAAAATAGGTCTAGGAGTGTAGCCCGGAGGTAGAAGGGCTTCCAGGAACCCCAGTACCACCAAAAAAAAAAAAAAAAAATTATGGAAAATTTAATTTTCCATAAATATTTTATCTCAATCTTCTATAAAATGGATGTTGAGAAACAAAGAAATGGAGAAAAAAAGGAAAAAGAACTGCAAGTTTTTTACTGTGTGTGTGTCTGTTTGAACTCATTGAACTGAAGAGAGTTTTACTACTGAGCTACACTCCCAAACTATTTTATGTTATATTTTTAAACATGGTCTCAATAAGCACACACTGGCCTCAAACCCATAATCCTCCTGTCTCAAACTCCCAAGTACTGGGATTATGGACATGTGCCACCACGCCTGGCTCAACCGTAAGTCTTTTGAAAAATTTTAAGCACTTACTAATTTTGAAAAATGTTTACTAATCAATCATACTTTTGTTTTAATGGTAATTATATTAATTAGCTCTGGTTGTTCTAACAATATTATAGGCTTGCTCATAAAACAGAAAATTTTTTTTAACAGTTCTGGAAGCTAGAATCAAGGTGTGGTATGGTAATTCACTAATGGGGCATTCTTCCAGGTCTGCAGACTTCTGATATCTGTTTCCTCACATGGCAAAGAGAGCAAGCTCTTGGAAAAGTCTTCTTATAAGAATCCTCATCCAACTAGGTTATTTCTAACACTTACAGCCTTATTTAAACTTAATTGCCTCTATTAAGCTCTTGCCTTCACATACAGTTTCATTGGATATTTGGGATTCAGCATATTGGTTTCAAGAGTATGCAAATATTCCGTCTATAACTATAATATTCTACCCACCAGAGCCAAAGGGGCTCTGTATAGTGATTTAGATAGAATCTACTGGCATCTGGAGAATTCACTCAGGATTGTGTTTTAACCTGAGTACTCTTGTATTTTTTTCTGTAATCCAAAAGGGAGCACATAGTCCTTGCTAATTGATAAGATTACAAAAACTTTCCTGTTCTGCTCTATAGTTACAGTAAATATATACAGATCAGCCTCAAGAAAATCCTTGTATATAAAACCTACAAACAAAAAATGCATGTTGAGCATTTCAACATATTTTTTCAGGCTGACATATCTTAGATATAGGTTCACACAAAAAACCTGCAAAAGAAGCATATCAAATAACAAATATTTTCTGAGCTTCTATTATGTGAAACCATTATTAGCCATTATAAGAGAGCTCTTCAGTAAGATCTATATGGCTGTTTCCCGTAGTTTGTAGCACCAATAAACACCATATATCCAAAGTGTTGTGTAATGCCCATGTTGTTGCACATGAGGCTGTTCCACAAAGCCCTTTATTGCTTATATAAAATGAAAAGGATGCTGTTGCAAGTAAAAAAAAAAAAAAGGATTAAGCAGCAATATATACTATTTACAAAAGAAATACAACAACTCTTTCTAAAAATTTGCTTAAAGCTTTAGTAATTCATCTTCTATGCTTCTTTTTTGCCAAAGTAAAAAGGAATAAAGGGTAAGAAACAATATCTTCTATTTAATATTACTCAAAGCTAGCTCTATGAAAAGAGAGTAAGACTGTACCCTCACTGGGGTTCAAAGGAAGGTGGTCTAAAATATAAAGAGAACATATCTTTCTTAAATCCTAGTACTACCATTAGGTAACAAAATTACCTTGGAAGCCGGGCATGGTGGCACACACTTGTAATCCCAGCATTTGGGAGGCTGAGACCGGAGGTTCTCGGTTCGTGGACAGCCTCAGCTACTTAGTGAGGCCCTCTGCAACTCAGTGAGACCCGCTTTCAAAATAAAGAGAAAAAATATAGGGCAAGGGGTATAGCTCAGAGATCAAATGCCCCTGGGTTCCATACTCAGACCCACACACACAAAAAAAATTATCTTGGGTTTGTTATTTGGCAGTTTCCTCATATATAGTTAGAACTTTGAATGAAAAATATATTGTCAATCTCTTTCAGTTAAGAAGCAAAAAATCTGTTTTTAAATTTTCTTTTAAGCTCACAGAAGATGCATTGACCCTAGCTTACAGAATATTCCATTCAACATTATGGCCAAAACTTCATTAGTGAATGAAAAACTGTAACACATCCTTTCAACTATTGACTTGATTTTTCTAACAGAGAAAATAGAAAGCACATATGGTAAGAGCTGAACATATTTTCCTCTCTGGCTGCATGTGAATAAAAATTAAGTAATTCAGTATTCCAGGTTCTCAATGTGCTCACATATCTCAAGGGATTGCCTGGACATTTTAATTGCCTCTGTTGCACAAAGCCTACGCAGCTTGTGCTTTCAGAAAATGCTATAGTAGCTTTAACCAAATATTTTTGAGACCCCAGGGTTCTCCCTATACAAGTACCAGTGGAAGAGCAAACTCTAAGACTGGGTTTATATCAAAGATCACATTTTCTTCCCTGTACAGACTCAGCTCCAAGAATAAGCTTCTATAAATGTGATTTTCTGTTTTAGAAAAATCCTAAAAGCTGAGAATCTGATAATATGTTAAAATTTTATTCCATGAAACAAAATATTTTCCCCGGAAGCCTCCAGATCTCTCATATGCCACATTTTTCAACCTTATTATTCTCAATATTTGCTTTTCGCTTTCTGAATGTATCCTGTGGTAAGACATGGCATTTTGTCCTTGAGAAGAGAGTGCAAGTTACTATATTTTCCTTCTTGGCCATCTCGTGAGACAGGTAGTGAAATGCCAAGAATAATGTAAACTGTACAGGAAAAATACCATGACGTACTCCACCTGGAAATATCTCAGCTTAATAGGTGTTGTGCCATTAACGGTGAATTTTATGGAGGTAAAGAGATGTAAATCTGTCATGTAGACAAAGATTTACAATAATGCCCACCTCGGTGGATGATTTTCATCACAGTTAGGATCGTCAGGTAACTTACATGTTTTCTCTAGTCTCTTACGTTATGAAGGCCTCATATTAATCCAAGGTTGGTCTCTTGACCTTCCCGGAGTTGATGCTCATGATGTAGTCCGCCATTTTTCCCTTCTATTACCACTGATGCGATTTCAGTCAGTGTAGTGGAGTTTTAGTTAAATAAAATTGATTTAAGACACGAGTCAGAACAATCTAATTTAATAACAATTTTCTACAAACAATGCATTTTAATGCATTAGGAGTGTTAATATACATTCTTTATAATCAGATCTAGACAGAGCCTTCATTTCCCAAAGATACAATCTACAACTGTGAGAAATGATTTGCTTTTGTACTTTTATACATTGATTTCACAATTGTAAAAGAAAATTGAGTGATAATTTTGTTAGCTATTAATGTAAAGTCACTAGGAGGCAAATTATCTTATACAGTAAGCTACTGACAGGTTTGAGGGATAGCACTGTATTAGGAAAACACCAACAAAGCAAAGGAGTTTTATTTTTAATAAAGTAGAAACTATTTTAACAAAAAAGTATATGTAGCTTTTTTAAGATTTTATGGTTAGAAATTTAATATTTTAACTAAATAAACTAGACAAAATATTATTTTAAACTCTACCTATATATTTAGATTCTAAAAAATATGAGAAAAATTATATGAGAAATGACAATATATGATTATATAATACTTATTAAATACATATGCTAAAATATTTTTAAGTGGCACTTCAGGGTCATTGATTCCATTGGAGCACAAACTTCGTGACTTTACAAAAAGCTACCCCTTATAATACAATTTATAAACTTAAGGTAAAATATAGAGAGTTATTTTAGATGCATATATTTATTCTAGAATATATATGAGTCAAGAATAAAATAGCAAACTGAAAGTTAGAGCTACAACTGCCAGTGGGATAGGATATTGATAGTAGAGAATAAACCTTACTAGAATCTAGGATCTGAAGGTTACTGGCTGACTATTATTCTCATAGTGTTAAGGATATAAGTGACTCTTTTTCCAGAAAAAAAGTTATAGACAGAAGATTAAAATAAATTGAAATAAAAACAAAATATTACTCAGCAGAGACAAATGTCCTCGGATTATTTTTATTTTCAATCTATTAAAGCCAGCCCCCCCCCCATGTATGGAATCCACAATTCCCTAGTAAATAAGAAGGCAAACAAATTGCAAAAACCCAGCTAGAGAACACACATAGGTCCAAAGAAGTATCACATAACAAGACCAGTGGAAGCTCAACAGGGCTTGGAGTAAGAAGAGCATTACAGGAGAGTGAAGGAAGAAGATAACCTCCTTTTGCAGTCCAAATACAAAGGTCTAGGAAGGAAGAATGTCAGCCCACTATACCAGTCACTACCCAAATATATTATTTTTGTTTTGAATACTAAATTCACTTATTATTTACAACATAGGATGTGTTAAGCACAAAGCATCCGCTTGTGCAAGATACTAAATGAACTTTATTAATGTAAGAAAGCTGGTGGAAATTTTCTAATTTTTAATGCTTACAATACCATGTAATAAATAAAATATTTATATTCATAAAAAACACCCGGTTGCTGCCTAACAGCATTAAAGAGACAGTTTTTTAAAGATCTTTGTGATGTGTACTAAAGTCATGCTTAATTTTAATTATTGAGGTTTTTTGGAAGGAGGCAATAACTGGGGATTAATTTTAAATATTTCTCTTTTGTGATGCCTAGTATGTTATATAAATCTTATTTCATTTCTGTATAATCCCAATGCCCAGTATTAAAGTGAAAAATTCACAGACATCAATGGAGAATAAATGGATAAAGGAAACACATTGCAGATACTTTTTTTGATCACTGTTCTTTCAAACCATCAATTTATCTAGAGCAGGAAATAACACCACATAATTAGCAAGGCAACCAAAATGTATTTTGCTTATTGCCAATAATGCCACTTCCAGTTATTAGTGGAAAACCTCTAATCACTATTCATATTTTTCCATCCCAATATACCCACAAGATTCCATTTACACATTAAGGACTTAATATAGTCACTACAACATCACAGTACAATACTTACAATTATAAGTATTGTACTGAAATTTTATTTTATTTTATTTTTTTGGTGGTACTAGGGTTCCTAAAAGCCCTTCTGCCTCCGGGCTACACTCCCACGGGCTACACTCCCAGATCTATTTTATACTTTTTTATGTGGATACAGGGTCTCTTAAACCAGCGCAGCTGCCTTCGAACCTGCGCAATCCTTCTGTCTCCGCCTCCCAAGCTCTGGATTACAAAGCGTGCGCCACCACTCCCGGCTTGTACTGACATTTGTTTATTTGTTTATTTGTTTGTTTGTTTGTTTGTTTACTAACTTATTGGTGGTACTGGGGTTCCTGGAAACCCTCTACCTCCGGGCTACAATCCCAGACCTATTTTTATACTTTTAGTTTATTTGGAAACAGGGTCTCTTAAACCAGCGCGGCTGGCTTTGAACCTGCGCGATCCTCCTGTCTCCACCCCACAAGCACAGGGATTACAAGCGTGCGCCACCACGCCCAGCTTGAATTTTATTTTTAATCAAAACATCTAACTTGTAATTTAAATGACTTATCAAGAGAAGTTCTAAAAGCATGACTTTAGATGTCTAGACAAGGCCTTCAAAGGATCTACATACCAGGGATGATTATAAGCAACTGTACATGTATGGTATATGAGTGCTTCTCATGAGAAGGTTCATAATTTTAATATTATTAAAGTTTTAGGAGGCCTAAAAAATTACACCAGTATACCACATTTATTTTCAGAAGCACCTGAGATGTATACAAGGGAGTCAGGTAGACAAATACTACAAAATTACGACTGATAAAGTTGTCTGGGGAACATGAAGATTAAGAAATACCAGGGAATCAGAGGTCTAGGCTCAGAGTGTGTAGAGCTCTAACACTTGATTTCACTAGTGAAAGAGTGGATAAAAAGTCCCCTAAGTCTTAAGGAGAAAAGATAGATGATATCAATGTTTCTCAAGGCTTTTAGTGGAAAATACTGACAGTAATGATGATGTTAACAGTAAAAGTATTAATGATAATTTTTCTAGGTATTTGTTATAATAAATTTATTTTCATTCTAGAGTTCACCAATACCACAGTTGTATAAACTTCAGACTGAAAAAATTAAATTAGTCCCAGATTCTTTACACACTCTGGTTCCAAGTAAAAGAAAATGCAAATCCTATTTGAAAATATAGATTCACTTTAGACCTCAAATTTCTATTTATGATATGTAGCTCAAGATCAAAACTTAGCAAATACTTAAGAAAAGAGGGAACCATGAATAAAGTCTGTGGAAACACTAAAAAAATAGCTTTGGATTTCCCTAATATCCTCACACATTGAAAATATAAGGTAAAAATTATAAAATAACCAACCACCTGTGAAATAGTTAAAAATAATCTCTAATTTCTTATCTCTATTATGTTCAACTCTTATGGCTAATAAAATTCATCACAGGATATACAATGAGACTCAACAAGCATACTTTATTCTACTTGGGTTCAACAATGTCTCTTCTCACCCCATTCCACATAAACACAATGGACACTTTCCAGAAAGTGCTTCCAGGCAGTAAGACAAGAAAATAATAAGTATTATATTTAAAACTTTTTCTTCTTTTTTTAAAAGCAGAGTACTATGATGCCATCTGTCCAATGTATGAAAACACCTGTTTCATAAGTTATACCTAGATTTCTAGTTGTTTAAGTTGGAAGCTAAGGGTGGTACAATTACTCAAACTCAGCCAGAAGTAGGAGTCAGTGGATTGTTTTCATGATCGTTGCATGTCTTCCTATTACAGCCTGTTCTAGTTATGGAATGCTTCTAAAATTCCTTAGAACTCCTGGTTCATCCCTACGAATGATCAGCCATCACATATGCTGTCAATATTGTGTATTTTAATCTCTAAATATTTGGGGGCTTCTTAGTTATTTTCTTTTTTATTCATTTATAGCATGATTCTACTATTAGATAATTCATATGATTTCCTTTGCTTGCAGTATATTTGGATTTGTATAGCCTTTCCTTTTATAATTTATTATTTTTCCCAAGAAATCTGCAAAAAAAAGTGATAAAGGCTACAAAATGTGTGCCAACCTGTAGTTTCAAATAGTTTCCAGTAAATTGGTCCAACAGAGAGAACTGTATCATTTCTTTATGCAAATTATGAAGTAGAGGAAGAACTCAACTCAGTAGGCATCCGTTTCCCTTCTCTGCACAAAACTGTTCAAGCAACTTCCCCCAACCTCAGCCATTAGTCATTATGAGACATGATACAGATAGCTCAGAGTAATATTTTCTTACTCTGAATTTCTCTCTTGGGAATGGTATAATGGCATCTGGGAATCAGCACCCCCATCTCCACCTAGTACCTGTCTTCAGAGATCACCCCCAGCCCCGGCATGATTCTCTGGCTTGACTCTTGTGCCTTACCCATAGACCTCACAGAAGCAGCCGACTTGCCAATGTATTGTCTGGTCTCCAGTACCAAGATGATATCATAGAGTTTTTTCAGGGAAAGGACTACTTTACAGTTTACTCAAGGGACTGCACTGACATTTTGCCATAATTTGGTTTTACAGCATGAAGCTGTGATATACCCCCTGAAATACTTTAAAAAATGCACCCAAAATTAGTGGTTGGAATAATATGTCTCATGCAATGATATCTTCCTCTCCTAGCCCAAGACAAGCAGATGAGACAAAAGAAAATAAAAATATGTGCCTTCTCCATTTTACTCTCGTTTCATATCAACACATTTAATATACTTCAGTCTTTCAAAATGTTTTTTTCTATTTTTCTTTTCTTTTCTTTGTGGTACTAGGAATGAAGCCCAGGGGCATTCTACCTCTGAGTGACACCCCCAGCCATATTTTTTATTCTTTATTTTGAAACAGGGTCTCACTGAGTTACAAAAGGCCTCACTAAGTAAGTAGCCAAGGATGGCTACAAACAGATCCTCCTGTCTCAGCCTCCCAAATGCTGAGATTACAAACATGTGCCACCACATTCAGCTCTATTTTTATTTTAAATGAAAAACATTTTAATTTTCTATTCCAATTTTTTAGAAGAACATGGTTCCACAAGTCATGGGGAATGTACTACATTCATGTGATTTTTTTATTATCTTGCTTACATACATTAGTAGCAGTAAAATGCATTTGTTGATCAAAATAAACATATCTTGGTGTACCAAACTGACAGGAAAAATTTTTTAAAACCTTTTTTTTTTTTTGACACACCTGAGGACGCGGCAGCAGCGCCATACTGCTGGCGGCAGCGGCAAATTCACCGGACGGCTACAGCAAGCTGAGGTGAGCCGCTGCGGAACAGCCAGACGGGATTTCTCGCTGCAGGTAAAATCTAAAGCTCCCAGTGGCTGAGCTCAGCACACGCCACAGGAATTCAGAGTGGAAATCAAAACCAAGAAGAAATACTCCAGCCTCACGGCCAAGGGCGTGGCAGGGGCGCCATATTGCCACCAGCTGCAGCAGCAGAGAATTCACCGAATCCAGTACAGCTACATCTGCATACTCAAGAACAGTGAGTCAAATTGCGGGCCACAGAGGAGAAATCCCAGTACTGTACTCCCTGGGACTTGACCCAGTGGGGGAGGGACAGTGGCAGAGATGTCACACCTTAGGAGAACGTGCAACCTGGCACCCCCCACAGTCTAAAGAAGCCTCTATCGACTCTCTGGGTCGGAGACTCTGTAATACAACCCAGTAAAGGAGTAGTGGGGTCTGAGATACTACTGACTCGAGATCCAGAACACCTTAAGTGAAGTCATAGTGACCCAAGGGAAGAACCCAGAGAAGGCACAAACATCCGAAATCATGGGAAAGAGGAATAATACTGGAGCAATGAATGCCCACAACCCCACAACATCAGAACCCGATAAAACAGAAAATCAGAGATTTCTAGAAGATCAAATCAGGAAAATAACTGTAGAAATAATAGAGGTGCTTCGAAAAGAACTCAGAGAGAGCCAAAAAGAGATAAAGGATGCAATGAATGAAGTAAAGGCCTCAATTCAAAGCACAAACAACCGATAGGACCACATGGAGAACAGAATCTCGCTCTTAGAAGATGATCATTCTAAAAATGAACGCATAGTTTCTAATCTAGGAAAAAATATCCGACAGCAGGAATCTGATATTGAAGAAATATGGGCCCATTTTAAGAGAGCTAACCTAAGAATAATTGGAATAGAGGAGGGAAAAGAAAGTGAAACCAAAGGGATCAACAATCTCTTCAAGGAAGTAATAGCAGAAAAATTTCCAAACATAGAGCAAGAGGTTGATACACAGGTCCAGGAAACTTATAGAACTCCCTTTAGACAGGATCGGAGAAGAGGATCCCCGTACCACATAATTGTCAAAATGACCAATGTGGAAGCCAAGCAGAGAATCTTAAAGGCAACAAAAACAAAGGGCCAAGTGACATTCAGAGGCAAGCCAATTAGAATCATTCCAGACTTCCCAAACCAAGTCATGAGAGCCAGAAGGGCTTGGAGTAACATATTCCAAACTCTGAAAGAAAACAACTTCCAGCCAAAAATTTCCTACCCAGCAAAACTTTCTATCAAATTAGATGGAGAAATAAGAAGCTTCCATGACAAACAGAAACTGAAGGAATTTTTGTCTTCAAAACCAGCACTAGAGAAAATACTCAAAGAGTTAACTACAAAGAAGAAATAGGTAACACACACCAGAAGCAGAGAAACAAGATTTTCCATCCAACAGTCAACTAAGATTGGTTATCTGTGGAGATTCATTATTTATGTTAGTCTTTTACCTATCTCTAAATGGTATTGTTTGCCTTTATTGTTGTTAATTTTTAGGATTTCTAGTTGGAATATTAATATACTTTCAGATATAGCATTTGGAAATATTTTATCCCATTCTATTAGTAACTGTTAACTCTGTTTACATTGTCTTTGGATATACAATATTTTTTTTTTTTAGGGAGTTTGTATACTCTTCTGTTGCCTGTGCCATTGAAATCATATCCAAAAAATCACTGCCAATTTCAGTGTTCTGAGGTTTTATGACCCAGATTTTCTCCTAAAAGTTTATAGTATTAAGATTTATATTTAGGTCTTTTATCTATTTTGAGTTAATATTTGTATATGGGATTAGGTAAGGGTCCAACTTTATTCTTTTCCATGTAATTATTATGTTTCAACAATATTTAGTTAAAATATTATTATTTCTACCACCAAATGTTCGTGGAAACCTTGTCAAAAATAACTTGACAATATAGGGAAGAATTTAGTTCTAGGCTTTTATTTAACTCCAATGGTTTATATATCTGCCTTTAGAATAGTAGTACACTGTTTCAATTATTGTAGCTTTATATGGTTTGAAATCAGAAAATATATATCTTCTAGCTTTGTTCTTTTTCAAGATCGTTTTGGGTATCTAGAGTCCATATTCCATATTAGGATAGAATTTTTTTCTGAAAAATAAATATATAAATATATGATAGTTTCACCTAAAAAAATAGAAAAAAATATTCTCTGGTAAGAAAGTAAAAAGAAATATTGAAATGTTATCTTTAAGTTATCAAAAGCTTGGTATCAGACAAATGAAACTGTTATGTGAGATTATCATTTTTAATTTCGGATAAATTGCTATAATACTAGATGTCAACCACTAAGCCAAGCATGGGAGGGAGGGATGGGGAGAGAATGGGGTGGGTATCGGGTGGGGGCTGACTGGGCCATGTGTGCATGTATGTCTACAAAAGTTTGTATCCCAGTATGATGTATGAATACAGTGCACCAATAAAAAAAATAAAAAAATAGGAAAAAAAAATGTTCATTGGGCCCTAAGGTGGCACTTTGGACAGAACACTGAGGGCCAGTATTTTTTGTTGGTGTGGGTTTTTTAATATTTTTTTGATGGGGGTGCTGGGGATTGAACCCAGAAACATTCTACCTTCGAGCTACACCTCCAGCTCATTTTAATTTTTTAATTAAATTTTTTTTTGAAACAGAGACTCTAAGTTGCTGAGGGTCTCAGTAAGTTGCTGAGGCTGTCCTCAAACCTGCAATCTTCATGTCTCAGGATCCGAAGTGCTGGGATTATATAGTATGTGCCACTTTACCCAGCTGATGCTTCAGTTTTAAAAAACAAACAGATGCTCAGTGAAAAAGAGGATGACTAAATTTGCCTTTTAAAAAAAGTATGCAGCCAGATACTGTGTCATATGCCTATAAACTCAGTACTTGGGAGGCTAAAAGAGGAAGGAGCATCACAGGTTCAAGGCCAGCCTAAGCAATTTAATGAGACTCTAAGCAACTTAGCAAGACCCTGTCTCAAAATAAAAAATAAAATAGTGAGTTGGGTGTGGCAGCACATGCTTGTAATTCCAGTACTTGGGGTACTGACTGAGACAAGAGGATCACAAGTTTGAGGACAGTCTCAAAACTTGAAACTTGAGCCAGGCGTGGTGGCACACACTTGTAATCCCCGCGCTTGGGAGGCGGAGACAGGAGGATCGCGCAGGTTTGAAGCCAGCCTTACTGCCTTAAGAGACCCTGTTTCTAAATAAAAAATATAAAATAAAATAAAAAATTAAAAAAAAACTTTTTTTTTTTTTTTGGTGGTACTGGGGTTCCTGAAAACCCTTCTCCTCCAGGCTACACTCCCAGACCTATTTTTATACTTTTTTATTTGGAAACAGGGTCTCTTAAACCAGCGCGGCTGGCTTCGAACCTGCGCGATCCTCCAGTATCCGCCTCCCAAGCGTGGATAACAAGTGTGCACCACCACGCCCAGCTAAAACTTTTTATTTTATTATTTTTCATATCATATCTTCCGATATAATCAAAACCTTGAATAACCCATATAGAGAGATGTACTTCTTTTCTTTTTCTTTTTCTCTTTCTTTTTCTTTTCTTTTCTTTTCTTTTTTTTTTTTTTTGGTGGTAGTACTAGGGTTCCTGGAAGCCCTTCTACCTCCAGGCTACACTCCCAGACCTATTTTTACATTTTTATTTGGAAACAGGGTCTCCTAAGCCAGTGTGGGCAGCTGGCTTCGAACCTGCGTGATCCTCCTGTCTCTGCCTCCCAAGCACGGGGATTACAAGCATGCGCCACCACGCCCGGCTATAGAGATGTACTTATGGATTATATAGAGATAGATATAAAGATATACATATATAGAAATGAGATAAATAGGTAGATGATAGATAATAGATGATAGGTAAATAGATAAATAGATACACTTCAATTCCAGTTAACACCTATTCACACCTCATAAGGGTTACACTGGCAAGAAACCCATGTACACCCATTTGCTAGTTATAGGGAAGATATGTCTTGTCCTTGGGAAATTCTTTCTGGTCTCTTCAGGCTCAAAAAAAAAAATGGATCACTGGGCCTGTCCATTATGGACATGTGTGCCTCACTTATTGTAACCAAGTAGCTTGCTCTGGGTTCTAAGAACTCATATTATCCTTTTCCTTTTCCTTTTATTTCTTTCAAATCTTTGTTCACTAATCAATTATCAGGGAGGACTTCTCTGACTATGTCACACAAGCAAATGTTATTCACATCCACCTGTCTACACATCTCCACCATTCCTATCATGTTCTATCCCCATTATCCTGCTATATCTGCCTCCAAATCATCATATCATTATCTAACTTACTGTTTTTATTGTATTTGTGTACTATCACTCCCCTCAATAGAATAAAAATCCCAATAGAATAAATGTCCCTGATAGGGACATTTTCTAATTTGTTCACCAACAAAAGTTTAAATATTAGATGTCTAACATATAGTGGATAAATATTTGATGGTTGAATGAAAACATTAATAAATGCTATATTTTTTTCTAATCAAATATCACCCTATGGACTGATGAACTGAAACTGCAATGGGTATTGCCAAAACTTGTGTTCTCATTGACCTCAGGAAAGCTAGTAGTCATCCAGCTCTGGTCACTCCTCAGTAGATAATGCTTCATTCAGCCTTAGAACAACATTTCCTTCTGCATCTGCATACTCCATCTTTTTCAGCACACGTGGGATATGTCTCTACTAGTTTTCCTTTACTATCTCCATACTCTTTCAGATACTTGTGAGCCACAATATTCTAAACTCCTTAAAGTATTCCATATATATGGAGGAATTACTTCTCTCTCATATATATGCATATGTTTATGTATGTATATTTATACATATATATTTTATATTTATATGTTTTTACATATATTCATTTATTATATATATATGTGTGTGTGTGTGTGTGTGTGTGTGTGTGTGTGTGTGTGTGTGTTTCTTGATCTGGGGATCTTTTGTGTGTGTTCTAAGCTACAGCATGCTGGTCTCAAAACTGATTTTCCTTTATTTGGATCTGAGTATCTTTTTTCTTTTATTTCCACTTTCATTTCTGGTACAGACATCATTTATTTATTTAACATGCTTCTCTAGACTATCCCTACTGGGATTGTGAAAGAAATAAAGCAGACATGTTCTAGGTCTGCTACAAACAACTATTGTTTGAATGATTCCTATCCATCTTCACTCCTTAGGTAAAGCAATGAGTAATTGATGGACCCTGCAGCTGGACCCTGCTGGACCCTATAGTTGTTAAGTATAACAATGGGTAACTGCTGGACTCTGCAAGGGTGAGCTGGATCTGCATTCCAGTTCTAGCACTACAGCTGACTGACTGCATTACCCTGGAAATCTTACTTAACCTTCCTGTGCCTCAATTTCCATAGCTATAAAACAAACAATAATGGCATATAAGCACTAATAGGATTAATAATATTATCAATAATAATATTATAAGGATTACTCATATATGCAAAATGCTTGGAACAGGGCCTGGGACATGGAAAGCACTCTGTGTGGACTGTCTAAGTTTATTGTAATTCCATGAAGAAGATAAACTCTTTTTTCCCAGCCTAAGGCTCAATCCAAATGGTGTTAGTTTGCTTCCACTTGATTTATTTCACCTTTACTGTGCCTTCCCTTAGAACATTCTTGCTCAAAGTTTGTTTTCTGAGCTAGCAGCATCGGCTCATTTGGAACTTAGTAGAAATTCAAATCTTTGGTTCCACCCTAGGCTTACTGATCTGAAAATCTATGAATGGGAACAAAATAACTCTCTCTATATATTAGATGAGGGGGTTTGGGTTTTGATTTTTTGGTTTTCATTTTTGGTGTGGGGTACTGGGGATTGAACCCTGGGGCATTAAACCTCCAAGCTACATTCTCAGCCCTTTTTTGTTGTTATTTTGTTTTTTTTTTGTTTTTTTTTTTTTTTTGTAAAAGGGTCTCACTATGTTCTGAGGCTGGCCTCAAACCTGATATTCTTCCTTCTCAGACTCACAATTATAGGAATTACAGGCATGTACCAACGTATCTGGATTTGAATGAGATTTTAACTCACTATCTTCAATTTCTAATTCAATAAATTTCTTTTGTGTGTGTGGTATACTGGGAATAGAATCCAGTGGCTTTCTACCTCCGGACCACACTCTCAAACCTATTTTATATTTTATTGGAAAATAGGGTCTCACTACATTGCTGAGAGCCTCACTAGGTAGCTGAAGCTGGCTTCAAACCTCCACAATCTTCCTGTCTCAGCCTCTCAAGTACTGGGATCACAAGCGTGCGCCACCAAGCCTGGCAAATTCAATAAATTTCTTAATTGTGTTCACCACTTGAGAAGGAGCATCAGCTCATTGTAATAGGTAATAGCTTTACCTATTATTGTTTTATTACCTTGAAAACTATGCTTTTTTCTTTCATATGTTTATCTTCCTGTTATTTCACTTTCAAACCTGTTCAGGTTCTCTAAAACCACTTGATATGGCTGTTATATCCTTCTGTGGCTCCACAATTACTAACTCTTAAATTGGGGACCATTTTAAAGATTATGGTTTATTTTTTTATTTATCTATTTTTTTTATTTTGGTACTGGGGTTCCTGGAAGCCCTTCTACCTCGGGGCTACACTCCCAGACCTTTTTTATATATATTTTTTAAATTTGGAAAAAGGTTCTTCTTAAGCCAGCACGGCTGGCTTCGAACCTGCGCGATCCTCCTGTCTCTGCCTCCCAAGTGCAGGGATTACAAGCGTGCGCCACCACGCCTGGCTTATGGTTTATTCTGCCTATGTGTGTCATAGCAATTAAGATTTTTCAGAAAAGAATCTAATTGATAATCATGTTTAAGAGTACTAATCTGTATACACTTATTTAGGCAAGTGATTCTAAAATTTATTTTTCTGGACCTTATTATGACAAGAATGTTTCTCTGTCATCTCTAGTGACTTGAATTACTTAGGTCCCTAAAAGTACAAATCTGACGTTTCCATCCCAATCACAGTAAATCAGAATTTTCAGAGAAAGACACAGAGAGTGGTATTTTTTGTTTAATTATTTCTATTGTTATTTATTTATTTATTTATTTATTTATTTATTGCAGTACTGGGGATGGAACCCAAGGGCATTCTACCTCTGAGCTACACTCAAAGCGCTATTTTTCAGTCTTTTATTTTTTGAAACAGGGTCTCACTGAGTTGCGAAAAGCCTCACTAAGTAGCTGAGATTGTCCGGTTTCTGCCACCAATGCGGGGATTACAAGTTTGTGCCATCACGCTTGGCTGAAAATAGTATTTTAAATAAGAACCCTAGGTGATCCTTCTCATTATGGAAATTTAGGAAAGAGTGGTATATTGTAAGTAAATAAATATGTATGATTCTTGCCATGTTTTACTGTGGGTCAAGAATATTGTCTAGATCAGTACATTAAAACTAAATCACACATCTTAGCTTCCACATATTTTGTTTTGTTCATTAATTACAAAATTATAAACCAAATGACTTTTATATTTAGTAACCCTATGAACTTGTATTTACGTTTTGGAAAGAAAATAAAACTTATGAGCAGTTTTGGCAAGAATGAAACCTAAGTTATTTTCTCATGTTGAAAGGAGATTACTTACTTGCTCAGTTAGGAACAATGGCCAAGTTCAATATCCCAGGGGGAAAACTCTGACTGATACTATGCTAAAAAAAAACTTGTTTTAATTAAAATGAACATTTATTTTAAATTAAATAAAACTTCATTTGGAGACTATAACCCTGTTGGTTATATAAGAATTAAATACCAATTAATTATTACAAAGCTAGCATTTGTACGGTCAAATAATTATTTTGCAAGAAAGATTACAAAATCCAAATTAAAACACTAAGAAATTTAATTTGTCAAAATTACCATAAAACTTGCACAGTGTCTCTTTAGAATTAATGAAACAGAACTCGGTGCAATAGTGACATTACAGGATATTTTTATGGATTTCTAATGCAATAAATTACTTTTATCAATTAAATACACAGCTTCTAGTATTTAGCTTGCAATAGTTATCTTGTTAAGTGACAAGAAATGTATTCATTAGGTTATATGATTTAATTTATTATCATAAAATTTATTCTGCTTGATAGATGTTTAAAATAGCTGAACTCATTTTACTAGATTTAGGGAAATCATTCTCTCATTCAGAGAATAGAGCTCCTATGTTTTGCTTAAAACTTTAATCTTAATTGAGATCATTTGGCTCAGGCAAAATGCATCTGTATCCAGGCTTAAAGATCATGACTACCTAAGGAAAATCAGATATTTTCTCCTTGAATTATTCAACAACATGACTGTGCCAATCTGTACACATTTTCAACACAAGGAGAGCTCAGAAATTGAGTCTTCACTTTATATCTGTTCCAACCATCAAACACTGATGCATAATGAATGGATCATAACAATCATTTATCTAAACTACTTCATAAAATATCCAAAGTATGAATTAATCACATAAAATATTTTTAAATAAATATAAATTAAAACAGTTTAAGTGTTTTTTGATATCAGGCTGAGCAGCACCTGGAATCATTGTAAAACCTACTCTGCTTACCCTAATGGTTCACCAACTGCCTCAAGCTTCCCACTTCCTTTGTCCCAACTGATGCCCACACTCTCATCCAAACTCTCTTCTTCTATGTCCTACTCTTCTGTGTTCAGGAAGACAACAAGTCTAAGAAACTACAGCTATAACTAAACCCAATGTGTCTGCTATGTTACCTCTGATCATGTCAAAATGCAAATTCTGACATAGTGGCTGGGGTGTGGTGTGTGTGTGTGTGTGTGTGTGTGTGTGTGTGTGTGTGAAAGAGAGAGATTTTTGTGATTCTATCATGCAACTAGGAGACACCTGGATCCTGATGGCCTACAGTTCACACTCAGAGTCATAAGAAACTAAAATACACTTTTTTAAAGTTAGAACAGTGTCTTTCTAGACCAGTCTAATCAAAGGACTCGGTGTTACCAAAAGTGAAGAATGCTGGGCTTAGTTCCTGACTTGAGTTGGAATCTGTACGGGTTAAACCCAGTTATGGGTAGCCCTACCAATCTCAGTAGGTGATCCCCACACATTCACAAGGCTGAATGACATGTTCCTTTTCAACTGTTCATAGACAAAGATTTTAAGAATTGCCTTCTCTAGATGGTGCCCTAATCCAAAGAAGCAAACCAAATGTCACAGGCCTAAGATTACAAATTAGTTTAGAAACAGTTTGGGAAGTGTAGGACATTCAAATAATCAATGAAGCCACATCTTCATTCCAAACATAAAACTGTCCTTCTATTTCTCTGGTGAAGATCACATGGAAGATGAGCAGCACATATGTTTTTTGTACATAAAGTTCTTTTTTACTACTAGTTATTATGAGAGTGCTTGCCAGAGTATGTGAGTCTCTGAGTTGTATCACTTGACTATCTCCAGCTTGCCAGTCTTCTCTTTCTGACACTGCTTCCATTTGCCATTACTTTGTACCACATGGCAGGTGTTAAGTCATCTCTGGTAATTACATGCTTCAGTAGAAACTTAGATCCTGCATGCTCAGAAGAGTGTAAAAGCTGTCACAAAAAAAATTAAAAATAGAGTCTAAAGCATGTGGCCTCTCAAAAGATCCACATACAACTTTCAATAGTAACATTTCAACAGAAATGAATATGCTCCAAATTGAACAATTTTCTTCCAAAAATGTAAAGATTAAATGTATTCAGGATAGTATTTTTATAAAAACAGCTCCAAAAAAGCCATAAATGAAATTACGTTCTTACAGAACAGTGGCTGAAATAATCCCACAAGCATATAAAGAAAGATCTCAAACAGTATTTACCCTCCATCCACACCACCATCCTCTCCACCAAAGGGAAGACACGACTAACATTTATTTCATTCACTTGCATAGCTTAGGGGTTTTTTGTTTTAAGTAGACATGCTGTGTATACTGAGGTATTTCTGAGAGGAAATATTCTGAGTAGCATTTCGTTCAGTCATCACTTTGTGTTCTTCAAATGAACTCAATTTTAAACATGGTGTGTTTTGTTGCTCAAAGCTGAATCTGGAAGTAAGTTGAGATTTTATAAATCCTGCACAGAGGTATGCAATTTAAAACTTTGACATTTTCAGAAATGTGTAAGGATTCAAGTCAAGTTTAGTTTATTCTAAATCGCTCTGTCTAACCCTAGGGAAAATCAAATAGAGAAAGAATTCCTTGACACCAGGGAACAAAAATAGTCATTGTTGAGTCTCCATGAGGAAAATCCAGCAAAAATTAAAGGAAAAGACAAAATGAAGATAAAGATTAAAAGAAGAAAATTAATATAACTAAAGCAAATCTTCATTAAATTAAAAAGTAGAACAGCAAAGTTTCTTTATATATTTCATCCTAGCTAAACAGCTTTTAAACTTCTATGTATTTCAACTTCATTGAATAAATAAAATGCTTTCTTTGAATATATACCAATAATTGAAAATCCAATTCCATTTCTACAAAAAAATAGTGAATCCAATTATAATATGCAAAATTAAGCACTGTTGAGAATATAATTATAAATAAGAAACTGTTCTCTCAAAATGATTATCAATCAATATCTGGAGATAGGTATAGGGTTATTAATAATACAAGCCTACAAACATTAGCATATTAATAATTAGTATATAAGTGAGATAAGACAGCAGAGAGTGTTCATGTGGATCAATTTTCCTAAAAATGGCATAATTTTTATTTTCATTGCTGAGTAGAATTCCATGATGTGTATACCCCAAAATTTTATAATCTTTTCATTTGTTGATGATGATTTGGCTATTGTGAATTGTGCTGCTATAAACATGGACATGCATGTATCACTATAATATTCTGATTTCAGTTGTTATGAAGTAGTACAGCTAGATCATATGGTGAAATTAATGAAGGAAACATTCCCATTGATGTTGTTTGTTTATATAAAATTATCAATGTCAATCTTAATATCATGTGCCGGGAAGGGGAAAAGGGGAGTGGGACCAAGGCGATGGGATCTAGGAAAAAGCTCACCAAGTGCTTTGTGCAAGCATGTTCCTATTATTCTGAACTTAATGATGTGACATTGCAGTGCATCAATAAAAGTATAGTTTTAGAGAAGAGAAGTCATCTTCAATATAATGATAAGGATAAATGGAACAAAATTAAAGAAATGAGGCTGAAATAAAAGCTTTTCCCAGGCAGAACAGACTGCAGGTGAGAAGACCTAGAGGCAAGTTAAGTGTAACTAGAGTCTGAATGCCATGTGTAGGGTGAGGAAAGACTTATACAGCTAAAGAGAGAAGAGGATCAGGAAAATTCCCAGTGATTAAAGTTTTTTGTGTCCTATTAGAATTTTGTATTTTACTCAGAAGGAAAGAGGTAATTTTTCAAACAGAAAAGTGATCTAATCAGATACATGTATTGTAAAATTTTCCAGGTACAATGAAGGGAAACAGGTAGAGATCCTGGATTGAAAAAAGAGCTAGGTTTTGAAGACATTATGGAATATGGAGAAATATAGGTGGCTTCAATTAAAGTAACTGAAAGTAAACAGAAGTAAAATAATACTAAGACAGCAGAATTTGGTGAATGATTATTTGTGAGTGATAAGGGAAAGGGAAATGTTTAATAGGAAGTTAATATAAGGTAATATTGGGTTCCTTAGATTTAAGATGAATGGTGGTATTCACTAAAATGTGTGGTGTAGGAAAAGATGAAATCTGGGATGCAATATATGAACTGATCATTATATTTCATTGAAGATGTCTTAGGCAACCTAAACATAAACATTCTTAAGCAACTAGATATGCAGAACTCAAAGAAAGACAAAATATTTGGTCTTTAGATCCATTATCAGCATAAATACATGGCAATTGAAATCAAGAGGATGAATGAGATTGTTCAGAGATAGTATTTTGCTGAAAAATACAAAAGAGAGAAGATAGACCTTAGGCAACCAACATTTAATGCAAAAAGAACAGTCGGGAAAGAAACAGGAAAACAAGGAGATATAATGAAAGCCAAAGAAGGTAGTTTTGAAAAGAGAAGATAATGATGTTACAGAGTGGTCAAGAGTGATTAAAAAAAGAAATGTCTGTTGGACTTAGGAGCAAGAATGTTATGAGCAAAACATGTCTAGAATGTACCTGTGGATTCATGGGGGTAAACTAGTTTGCAGTGAATGAGAGAATAAGAATTTAAGAAAATAATTATAGATAACAACTCTTTTAGATAGAACTGAGGAGGTATTTAAAGAAGGATATGAAATAGAGAAGTATCTTAAAGAAAGGGACACCTGGCATGGTTAACTGATCATGAGCCATGAGCATAGAAAGAGGTTGAAGATAAAGAATAAAATCAAAACACTCATGAGATGGCTAACTTTAAGGAGTCATTTTTTCTTTATAGAAAGAATAAATTGAGGAGCTCAATATGTTTTTCTTAGCCAAGTGTATTAGTTTTCTACTACCATATAACAAATCATTACAAACTTAGATGTTTACTGCACTAATGTATTATCTCACAGCTTTTATGACTGCACACTTTTGATATGGGTCACCTTCTCAGGCACTGACAGTAAAATCAATGTGTTGGCTGGAGCTGTTTTCTTACCTGAGGTTCAGAGTCTTCTTCCAAACCCACTAGTTGTTGGCAGAAATCCATTTCTTGGAGATATAAAACAGAAGTCTCTTCTTCTTTGCTGGCTGTCAGCCAGGTGTTATTCAAGCTTCTAAAAGCTTCCGGCTGTTTCTTCCATGTTGCTCTGTCTGCATGATGAAAATTTGCTTCTTCATGACCAAGACGATCACATCTCTGTTGCTTCAGATGGCTCTCACAATAGGAAGGGCTCAGGTTCTTTGAATGACTCTCCTGAGGCAAAGCAAGCCCACACAAGATCATTCAAAAATCATCTGATTGGCAACCTTAATCTCATTAGCAAAATTCTTTCGCCTTTGTCAGATAATACAATCTAATAACAGGAGTAACATCCATTCTAGTCACACTTTAGAGAAATGGATTCTACAGGTTATGTACTCCAAAAGATGGAGAATTTTGAGGGACATTTCAGAATTCTGCCCAACACACCAAGAGAAGGATTGCCCTGATTATAAATATTTTTATTTTCTTTCATAAAGAGTGATTTGCTCACTATTCAGTTAGTATTTGGGTTTCTCAAATAAGTAACAAAATATAAAGGTAATTACTAGATTCTCTATGGCAATTTATTCTTTTATTTACTTATTTATTCATGCTGGGGATCGATTCCAGGGACTAAGCATGCCAGACAAAACACTCTACTGCTATGTTACATTCCCAGTCACTTTTCCTTTCATGCCCTTGGAAACTTTTGCTTCAGATTGAAAGCAACTGCTTCCCACTTTGGGGCAATACAGACCTAATGCTTAAGAGGTCGGTCTCTCTCTCTCTCTCTCTCTCTCTCTCTCTCTCTCTCTCTCTCTCTCATATTTCTGTTCCTAAATGGGTACAGTTTTCTTAAAGATGTGTTTCTGGATTTTCTGTAACAGTCTAGCACTAGCACAATCTAATGCTCTTCAAATTCTGTATTTCTTTCTAAAACTAGTTGAGCAAAGTAGGTGAGAGTTAATCCAATCAGGTTAAAGTTATGAATATTTTCATTATAGAACCTAATCTCACTATCGTCACTCAACAAAATTATTTTCAAAACGTTGGTGGTTGGAATGGGGATATATGGGTTTAATAGGGTAGACCATTTGCTTGCATGTTTAATGTCATGGGCTCGATCCCTATTACAGAAAGAAAAAAGAAAAGAGAAGAGAAGAGAGAAATTCCAATTTATTTTATTCTTATATTATTATACAAAATTCAATTATAATGAAATTCAAATACCTAAATGGACAAATGATTCAATGAATGTTTTTATCAATAGAAGCACAAGCTTTATATCACAGTATCAACTTCAGCAAATGTCTGATATAATTAGATCCAAAGACTGTACAAACATAATGGAATACAGTGTCATAATCAATTAACTGTGGTTCCATGGGTAGAGTAGGAGGATGGGGAATGAAATGAAAGCAGAATTAAGAAATATATTCCACGATACTCCAGGAAAAAAATTAGTATAAATTAAAGAAGGGGGATAATAATAGCAATCAATTATTGAATCCCCACATCTTTAAAGCCATGTTAGTGAATCCTTTATGTACATTATCACTGATCTTAACTATGACCTTGCAAGATAGGTGTTTGTATCATTTTGTCTGTTTTTAAATTTTATTTAACTTGTTAACTTTGATTTTTATTGGTACATTGTAATATATCTTAATGGAGTACAAGATGGTAGAGGCATATATGCACACATCACTTATTTAGCCCTTCCCCAATTCCTACCTCATTCCCTTCTTCTCCCTCCTTCTTATGTTTGACTTAGTAATTGATTTTGATACGTTCATGAATGTACATCATGTAATTAGGGAATTTCCCTCTTACCACTCCCATCTTCTTCACTTAGATTGATTTATTTGTTCATCTATGATTTATCCTTCTTTGTCTAGAGTTCCTCCTATTACTCTTTTTCTCTCTAGCTTTTGCATTTTAGGGAGAACATCCGATTTTTTTTACTTTTTGTGACTGACTAATCTCACTTAGCATAATGTTCTCCAGTTCCATCCATTTTCCTGTAAATGGTGTAATTTTGTTCTTCTTTCTCACCCTGCACAAGAGTCAATTCAAGATGGATCAAACACTTGGAAATCAGACGAGAAATCTTGCAATTCTTTGAAGAAGGCATAAGTCCAACACTTCAACACAAAGGCACAGGTAAAAACTTTCTCAACAAGACCCAAAGGCACAAGAAACTAGGAGGCTAACCAATACATGGGACTGCATTCAACTGAAAAGCTTCTGTACATCAAAGGAAACTATCAAGAACCTCAACAAAGAGCCAGCCGAAGGAAAAAAAAATTTCCAATTATTCCTCCAATAAAGAACTAATATCTAGAATATACAGAGAACTTAAGAAACTCAGCACTAAGAAAATAAATAACCCAATCAAAAAATGGACAAGTGAACTAAATAGACTCTTCACAAAAGAAAAAATTCTAATCGCCAAAAATATATGAAAAATGCTAAATATTATTAGCAAATCAAAACTACCCTCAGACTTCACCTAAATCCAACTAGAATTGCAATCATTAAAAACACAAAGAACAACAAATGCTGACAAGGATATGGAGAAGTGGGAAATCTAATACATTGTTAGTGGGATTGAAAATTAATGCAATCACTTTGGAAACACTGTGGAGGGGCCTCAGAAGAATAGAAACAAACCTACCATATGATCCAGCAATAATACTGCTGGTATCTATCCAAGAGAATGGAAACCAAAATACCAACTAATGCATGTGTATCCATGTTCATGGCTGCACAATTCACAATTGAGAACTATGGAACCAGGCAAGATGTCCATCAACAAACGAATAGATTAAAAAACTATGGGATATGTACACAACGGAATTTTACTGAGGCATAAAATTTTAATTGTATACAGTTTTTGCTAAAATGTGATTATTTAATACATGTATACAATCTGCAATGTGTGTTTCTTTTTGAAATCATAAAACAGAAAGAGACAGAAGGGTAAAGAAACTTACCCAGGGACAAAGAAGGAATGAAGAAGCAGCAATTTGTCCCTAAGTTTAGTTGACTTCAGGTGCATCTTTCACATTGTCTCTGGTAGTCAGGGATGCCTGTGAGAAGTCTGGTGTCATATCTCCAAAATACTTGGGAAGCACGTGTTAAAATACATTCAGCCTTTTCTACTTGTTCAGTAACCATTTTTTAAGTCTATAAAATATAACTTGAATACGTCCTCTTGCTCTGCATATGACAACGATGTCCTTTGAACTGATTTTCACAATATTTCTTTAAAAAAAACAGATTATTTTAAATTTTACCCCTGAAAAGGTTTAGCATCAAAAATTTCATGGCTGATTAAACTCTCAGATTCAGTCATTTCGTTTTTTTTTTTTTGGGGGGGGTTGGTTTTTTTTTGTTGTTGTTGTTGTTTTTTGAGAAGAACAACAACAAAAAAAAACCCTAGGTAAATAATGCTCTAAATAAATAATTCACAATACTTTAGTCTCTCAGCTTGTTTCCTATGCCTGTGCTTGTACAAATCTGTACTAGCCTTCTTGAAAAAACAAATTACTTGGGTAAAGAAAGAAACACACTACTTCAGTGACATATATATGAGTATAGGGAACAATTCTATAGCTGTTATATTATTATATATTGATCTAATTGCTGTTTCCTCCAGTGTTTCTCTCCTTCCCCATTGAGAAGCCAATGTACAAGACTTCTGCCTGCATGTCCAAAGCCAGAAACTCATTATGATAGCAGCCCTGCAAGGCAATGCTGGGAACCAAACTGTGAAATTGTGATTCCTCCAGTGGAATGTGGGCAGGGATGTGTAGTGCTAGTTTTCTAATGGATTAAACCACACAATCACAGGAAATAGAAAACCCTGAAGGTTAGTGTGCGCACATGTGTGTGTGTGTGTGTGTGTGTGTGTGTGTGTTTATTTTAGTGATATTCAAGACAAAACTTATCAGAGAGAGAAATGTATTAAAATAAATATTTCCTTGACTAAGCAGTTCCTGCTCCAACATTTGCTTTTCATTGACATTTGACTTGCATTTTGACTGTTCTTGTATGTTTTTATTTTCCTGAAGAATGCATTTTGACAGGAGAAGATAGTGTTTTTATTTATCATATGAATTTTTCAAAATTTTATAATTCAGGTCTTTAGTAGTTCCTCTTCTTCCAATATTTTTAATTCAAATGTTCAAAATAATATGCCCTCCCCTCTGCTTAATTTTCCTGCAACAATTAGACCACACCAAAATAAAAAAAGATTTAACATAATGTTAGCCTATTTTTTCTATCGAGCCTATGTAAATACAAATGAAATTGCAACTGTCCAGAACCATTGGATGTAAACTGCAGACCTGGATGATTTACTGAATAAAACTGCAACTTGCAAGTGCAAAGAAACTAATCTTGAGCTGTGATTGCCTACTATAAGTGAAGTAACACAATTTGTCTCTACTTGTTGTTTTAAATGTGTTTTTAGAGTACAAAAGGCAAACTTACACAGACAGGGCTCTGATGCTAGAAATAAACATATAATTGTTAACTCAGGCAATGTCATTATGGTTTGATATCAGCCATGAGATTACTCAAAGGAGCAAATATGAAATGCTCATATACACCTACGTGTAAGAAGTAATCAAAAGACCAAGTGCTGTGTGAATGTGTATTTCTATTACTCTGAACCACTTCATGTAATTACAACGCAATCATAAGAATATACTTAAAAAACTAACCAAAATCAAACTACCACTCAGGCATGGTGATACACAGTTGTAATCCCAGTATTTGGGAGGCTAAATCAGGAGGATGCCGGGTTCAAGGCTAACCTTAAAAACCTAGCAAGACCCAATGAGGTGGGGACTGGGTGGGGGCTGGCTGGGTAATGTGTGCATTTATGTCTACACAAGTTTTTTACCCCATTATGATTTATCAATACAATGCACTAATAAAATATAAATACATAAATCAAGCATTAAAAAAATAAATAAATACGATAGGGGGCTTAGAGGTAGAATGCCCCTGGGTTCTATCCCCAGTTCCACAAAAGAAAAAGAAAAAGAAAAAGGGAAAAACAGAGAACACATATCTAAAAACTTGTCATTCTTCTTAGTGACTTCCCCTCTCCCTGTCATGCAACTTTCTGGGGCAGATTATCTTAAAAATTATTCTTCCCCTGTTCTTTTTCTTTAATTTTCTCTTTATCTCTAAAAAAGGAAATTTAAAAATACCAGAGAATGTTTGCCATATCATATGCCTATATAACAAACGTGAAGTTATTTGGGTAGTGAAGTTGGAGCAAAATTTTATTTTATATAGGTCAAATTTCAGAATAGATTATTTGTGAGAGGTAACCAGACAACTTAGCCTTAGAATATTGGACAGATATTTAGGTGTGACCCTTGGGTACCTATGAAAAGAAATGCTTGGGCATATTGGGTAGGACTCTGCTGCTGCTTCAAAGGGAAACGGGTTGCTTAAGCAGGTTTTTCTACTCTGTTTTACCATTTAGTTCTATGTCAAAAATTGTCTTATGAGTGAGTTTCTGCCTTCTTTAATGATACTTCATGTAAAAACTTAAAAATCATTCAAAAATTATTCAAAAGATATCCTTTTAAAAAGAAAATTGGTGTGTGTGTATGCGCACACGCGCGTGCATGCATGCATGCATGCATGGATATGTGTTAGACTTCTGTCACTTTAATATAGCCAAATACCTGAAATAGTTAAGGCTTGCCAGGAGTGGTGGCACATTCCTGTAACCCTAATACTTGGGAGTCTGAGATAAAGGGATCATAGATTTGAGGCCAGCCTCAGCAACTTAAAGAGATCCTCAGTAGTTTAGTAAGATGCTGTTTCAAAATAAAAATTAAATGGGCAGGAGAATATAACTCAGAGGTAGAATTTCCTTGGGTTCGATCCCTAGCACCTGGAGGGTTAAAAATAGAGTTAGGGAGTTTAGGAGGGAGGTAAAAACACCAACTGGGTTATCAGATTTGGACCCGGCCCCTCCGGAGAGTCAGCCAGCCATGGGAGAAGGGACCTATGGGCCACATGTCTGGAGAGTTACACATAGTCCTGATCGACCGGCTGAGTCACGTGGTGGATCGGATGCACCAATGTTTTATAGGCATGCTGATTCTCTCGCTACATCTGTATCTCACGATGTTTGGAGTCTCGAGGCACCTGGAGTCTCACGATATCTCCGCTTCTGGTTTCCGGGGTTCTGCCTCCTGTTCCTGCTGACCTCGCATGGGGGAGGGACCCAACTTATCGATACCAAAAAACAAAATAATAATAGTAATAAATAAAACAGGAAAGACATATTTAGGATCAGGACTACAGAGATTTCAGTCCATGGTCAGCCCTATTGCTTTAGTTCTGTGGAAGCATAGTCCACCATGGCAAAAGAAAGTGGGAGAAGAAACAAAGAAAGAGAAGAGACCAGTCACAATATTTCTTTCACTAAGACTCTCCGACTGATCTGACTTCCTTCAATTAAGCCTTAAGAGGTAGAACCTCATAAAGGTTCTACAATTTCCCAATACTATGATAGGCTGGGGACCAAGGCTTTAACAGTTGGGTCTTTGAGTGAGAGACAGTCCACTTTCAAAGTATAACAGCAGGTAAAATAAAAGCTCTTTCTATCTGGAGTGTCCCCTCTCCCTTTAATGAAGCAAAGTTCACTGGTGAAACATGGCCAGAGAAGATGGGACCCTAAGTGTGGTCTTGAAGGCCATATTTGTCCCTGGATTCTTCTTTACTCTCTTTCTCCCTCTACTTCCAGCCAGAATAAGTCCAGCAGCTTTTCCGCATCATGCCTTGTGATCACAATGTGTTTGTCTTGGACCCAGCTAACTTTGGACTGATCCTCTGTAACCATGAGTCAAATAAACCTTTTCTTCTTTAAGTTGTTTCTCTTGAGTATTTTGATAACATCAATGAAAGAGTTAACTAATACAGCTAGCATTATTCCCATTGCAAAGCATTTTTAAACAATATTAAACCAGTGAATATTATTGCAAAAGTGAAATGAGACATAATCCATAATAAAAAAATAAAATTTCTGATTATACCTATATGCATATATATACATATATATATATATATATATGTATTTATTGTAAATTCTACATCACAAATATAAAGGGAACATCTGTTTTTAAATTGTGTGACAACTGATGAGAATTTGGAGAAATAAATTTATACCACAACTTATAATACATATCATTATGCAATATATAAATTCCATATCTATAAATGAAGTATAAAGATCTGACTATAATATGTAAAAAGTATGTGAATGATAAAAATGATTTTATAATAGTAATTAAAAACATTCAGAGAAATATTTGCAGCAAAATTTATATTCAAAAGATTCTATATATACTGTATAGAGAGTTTGTGGTAATTGATAAAAAATATAAAACTTTAAAAAGCATATATATATATATATATATATAATTGAAATTAAAGTAAGTTACAGAGTTATACTAAAATGTTTAACTCTGCTAGTTATCAAAACAACATATTGAAATAAGAGTAATGTACCTTGTTATATCTATTAATAAAATTTGTTAATCAAGCAGGTGTTCTCCTACACAACTTATAAAAGATAATAAATCAGAAGATTTCATTTAGAAAATTATTTTCAATGTATTCCAAGACACTTAGAGAGATCAGAGCCTCTGACCATACTATCCTGCTCTTGGGAAACAGATAGATTAAGAAAATTTTCTCAAACAAAGAAAAATTGATATATATGAAAATATTCATTTTTGCATATCTAAAGCCATTTAAATGATGATAATTTTATAACAACAAAAAATGTACTATAATACTAAGTGAAAAAGAAACAATTGCATCTGACTACTAATTGTTAATATTAAATCATGCCTAGATAAGAACTTGATGGAGGAGAATCACAAAAGGATTTAATTTGTTAAATGTTAGTCAATAGGTCGTTATAATAAATTTTATTTTTATTTCAATGAATCCTAAAATTTCATTTGTCTAGCAAAAATCATTTTAAAGCAGAAACTTCTAGCAGGAAGTAGCAAGATTTTTAGTAATCTCCCAGCATTCAAACTCTCATTCTTAAATTCTGAGAACAGGAGTACTGGAATAAAGGTAATATTGTCCATGCCCTATTGTACCAAGATGTGGGCATTAGACTAAACCCTGGACAATGGGCTCTAAATCAGAGTAATATGTGGCTGCTTTCTGGACAGCTGCCTCTAAGGCGGCTGTTGGGGCAAGTGGAGAATCTGGGTACTAGAAGTGTTAAAAGAGTCAATCTGGTTGGGCGTGGTGGTGCACACTTGTAATCCCCGCCCTTGGGAAGCGGAGACAGGAGGATCACACAGGTTGGAAGCCAGCTGGGCTGGCTTAAGAGAAACTGTTTCCAAATAAAAATATAAAATAGGTCTGAGAGCATAGCCTGGAGGTAGAAGGGTTTCCAGGAACCCCAGTACCACACACACACACACACACACACACACACACACACACACACACAGAGTCCATCTGTATAAAGAACAAAATCAGGGAAGATCAATAAGCTGCAAGGGTAATGATAACCAGATAATGACTGGACATCAAAATAAAACTCTAGCCCTTTCTGTGGACTACATTCTGGGGATAAAATATGTAAATAAGGATGGGGAAGGGGACAGACAAGTGGTGTTAGGAGATTAAAGTCCACCAGCACATGAGATGATTCAAATTGAGGGTTGAATTGGGAAAAATTCATTGGATCTCCAAGACCCAATTCTGAGCAATCACAAAAGAGCAGATGTAAAGGCTGCAATAAAGAATAAATATTCACCTCCCAAGAACTTCAATGGTTATTCTTTTTCAAGAATATCCCCTGTGTGGGATATATTCTTTCTATTTCCTAACTTTCCTTACCTTACAAATAAACTTTCAAATGTATATGCTTTTCTTTAGTCCTTGGACTTTATACATCCAAATCTACTGGACAAGAGCCCAACAAGAAGAGACACTTGGCATCACTTTGGCATCCCAAATAGTACAACTAAAGAGAAGGGACCGGTACACTGTCACACTGTCACATGACTGTCCTTTGCTTCCTTGTTCCCTCCTCCTGCTACCTAGATTGTAGAAAGAAACTTGGACAGTGTCACATCCTAGAGTAGACAGAGCAATGTGATTGGAAACAGAACCCTGATCCTGTACTGAGTAGCATTGTGTTCCTAGAGCAAACAAGAAATGCTTATGTAATTCACTGTTAATTTTACTTTTCTGTTACTCAGAAGAATCTCAGATAACTAAATACAGATGAGTAACTCCAAAAGCCACTTAGTTGCAACACTGAAACTATAATCAGATTAAATATCTGAGAACAAAGAACAGACAAAAAGATGAAGGCAGGACAAAGATTGCCAGAATTGACCCAAGGGGAATAAAATTAGTTGGCAAGATCTAGGCATGCAACCCGCCACTATGACATGCATTGTAATGGTAGTCATAATGCCCCAGGAGGATGAAAATTAGTTCTTAAAGGATGAAGCACTTTAGATTGAAGAACAATTGTTTGTGGCTCTCCAATAGGCACAGGATATAATGAGACATTCAATACATCTGTGCTAATTAACATTTTTGGGGAGTGGATGTTAGCATTTAGAAATAAAGGTTCTTTGGTGTGCATTGGGGAGATGATCTTGAAAAGAGTGAAAGATTGAAAAATCTCTGCTCAATATGAAAAGTCCACTCCTACCTGTTACAATCAAACAAATCCTACTTACTCTTCCAGATTCTACAGCTTCCCTAATTAATCACTTCTCATACTCTTTTATTAGTGACTGATAATTTTTCTATCTTTCCCATTAGATTTTCAGCTGATCATAGGAAATAAGATTGTGATTTTCAATTCTGCATCTGTAGCACATTGCTTTGCACATAATAATAGCAGAAGAAATGTGAATGGCCGAATTAGTACCCCACTGGCATTTTTAAATTTCAGTCTAAAGTTCCAGCAATATTCATTTTTTAACAATGGACACATCCTTCTTCTGCTTGGGTGGCAAAGACTATGGCAATCTGTAGCAATTTTGCTTCATTGATAACACAAAGTGTTTCTCACACCCTATTTTGGACAACTTTGTAAAAGAATCCAATTCAGTTGCAGGAATACCATCCCACACGCACTTATTTTACGAATTTGTACTAAATTAGCTTTTCCTGCAAAAGGAAATAGGCTTAACCTTTTTATATTCATTAATACTTACCAGTTTCCTTTTTAATTTCAAACAAGTCAACTTGAGATTTGATGTTTTAACAATAGGGCAGAGTTCGATATTTGGAATTTATACAAACATTTCTGAAAAGGCCACTGCTAAAGAAAGTATGCTTTTTTAGTGTACAGGAAATACCATTATTTATGAACTAAAAAACATTAATTACAACTCAAGTCTTTTGTGAGTAGTATATCGACATGGGTCAACCATATAAAATAATGTAAATGAAAGTTATAAAGAACTTACTCCATGTTATGTGTTATGTAAGGTCTATAGGAGGTATAAAAGAAAATAAAGCATAGCATCTGTTTTCACAACTTACATGCTACTTCAGAAATTATTATACAAAGTAATATAGTTGAAGTATCATATACAATATATTGGATATTTAGAAATTTGGAAGAAGGAAATATAAAATCTATGCAAATAAGATCTCATTAATATTTGGCTTTTTGAGATGTGTTTTGAAAGATTAGGAAGATAACAGAGAAAAATGAGACATCAAGATATTGCAGACAGTAAACAGCACAGAAACATAAAGCCCATCAAACTCTGAGAACAGTGCATGATCTACATTTTATTTGGATGTCCATTAAGTTTGAGTAACATTCATGTAGGACACATGCACAAGGTGAAATAAAAAAAGAACAGCAAAATAATTTGCATTCATTTCCCAGAGAAACTGTTATGCTTGAGGAAAATCCATTTTTATCCAATGGAAACCATTAGCAGCTTTTGAAGACACAAGCCAAAGCAATATCTCATGCAGACATATTTTTGCAGGGTACTTTACAAAGATTTCAGACAGATAACTCTTTCTAGGGTCTGGAAAGAGTTAATAAAGAGATGAATTAGGATTGTAGGAAGAAGTTCTACATTGAGGACAGGTGAGCACTGCAAAAGCAAAATTGGCAAGACTTTAAAACTGTCCTAGTCTGTTAGTTCATGACAGCAACATTCTTAGACCAGGTAATTCATAAACAACAGAAAGTAATTGCTCAGTTCTGGAAGCTGAAAAGTTCAAGATCAAGGTGCCTACAGATTTGACATCTGGTGAGGGTCTATTCCTCCTTCGATGGAAAGGACAAACAAGCTCCTTTAAACTTCCTTTATAAGGGCACCAGACCCATTGATGAGGTCCTGCCCATATAACAGTCACTTCCCAAAGGTCACACCTTATAACACCATCACTTTAGAACTTAAGTTATAACATAGAAATTTTTGCGGAAGACACTGGGTGTATTGGTGCATTCCTGTCATCCTAGTACTTGGGAGACTGAAACAGGAGGATTTCAGATTTTATGTCACTCGTGATAATTCAATGAGAAGCTCAGCAAATTAGCAAGAACTTCTTTCAAAATAAAAAAAAAATGACTGAGGATGTAGCTTAGAAGTAGAATGTCCCTGGGTTCAATTCTCACTACCAAAAAATAAACTAACAAAATATCAAACAAAAAAATATCTGAGGGAGGATACAAACATCCAGACCATAACAGCATTAAGTATCAAAAATAAGGAAATGATATATAATAGAGAAAATATTTCTAAATTTTGAACCTGAGAAACAAAAAGGTAGTAGCTGGGAGAAACATGTGGCATTAACAGAAGGGAGAATAAGGAGGCCAAGGTGGTTTAGGACATTAAGGAGAAAATGAGTTGAGATTTGAGCACGCTGAACTTGATATACTAAGGAGGATCAAAGTGGACATACATAACAGGTGGCTTAGTTGGGAAAAGATTGAAGCCAAAAATATAGCACTTTATATTATGAGTGTGAAGATGATTACTAAAGTTATGAAGATATTTGAAAACAAAGTGTGAAGAAAGAAATTGTTAAAATAAAGAAAAGTAACATGGAAACTTAATTTTAAGAGATAAGAGTAAGATAGGAGGGATCAGTGGAGGCAGAGAAAAAACTGCAGAAGGATATTTAGGGATTACTCTATGCCATCAAAATGAGAGGAACCCGCATTTCAAAAAAATCACAAGTATAGCAAATTGTGAAGTCATAAAGAAGGATAATATTTCAACATTATAAAAATCAATTTTAAGTCTTCACTAGTATTTTAACTAATGAATCACTCTTGTAAACTGGTATTATCTATTTTTCCAAGTGTTTCTTAGTACACAGAGTATTAGCAGTACAATGCAAATATGGGCATATTGTGGAACAAATATCATTTAGCATGAATACAATATGAATGTCCAACAATATGCATAAAAATCACTAGCAGAATAAGTATTAAAATATAAAATTATGAGGTTGTTTGGGTTATGGGTGATTTTTTTTCATGATAACAGGTGCATTTTTAAAAGTCACATAATAAAAAGAAAACCAGAAGCTAGTTGCTTAAGACTATAAGAATTGTATACAGTTGCTCCAGGGTGTGCAGTGATGGCCTTTTTTCAGGGTTCCATGGGCATTGAAATCTCAGTCCCATCAAATTCAATTATCTCCCTCAGTTCAACTAATAGTGCTTTTGCCTCCTTTAGGGCAAAGGAAATGACTTACTGTTCATTTCCTTCCAACTTTTTTATTTTGGGTGTGGATTTCACATTTTGGGAGTGAGTATTGAAGCCCAACTTAGTTTTTTCCTTTAAAATCCACTGTTGTGTCAACAATGCCTAGTTTTTGTTTTTTGAACATTCTCTAGCCTTCAGAAAAATATTTTCAATAAAACATCATAAGTGCTTACTTGGGAGCTATAAAGTCAAGAATTTGACTCTCTTCCAAAGTTCTTTTTTGTTGTTGTTGTTCTTTTAAACCTAGGGCAACCAACCTTGAGTAGGACTCAAGTCCTGCTTTAATCATGAAAGCTACAGATTTAAAATACCAAAAAGAAAACACCGAAAATGAGTAATATTTTTAAATGTTATCATTATCATTTCTTTTGCCATTTATTTCCTTTTATTTACAGTTTGTGTCCAATGCAAATCAATTCCATAACATGAGAGGTTACTATGAATCAAAGCATAAATACACAAACACAATGTACAATCAAATAGATGTACAGCATTCAGGTATGAAGCAAAGAGGGGCGTTCATTCACACACACAGTCGCTTCAGATCTGTTTGTTCCCACGTAGCTTTTCTAGAGATGAAAAAAAATGACTTTGGTTATCGACACTACTGTGGCTATATCAGATACTGGAACATGTAAGCATCAATGTGTGACCATGCCAACAAAACATTTCAGGAAGTGTCTATTTTTAAAAGGTTTCTGTGTATCAAGGCCGTTGCAAAAGATTTGCCGCAGAATCAAACCCACTTTTAGGCTCAAGAACAGGTTCTAACAACCTAAAAATACTGACTGAAAACAGAAAAGTGTTCCAAGTGTGGTTATTCTGACCCAAAAGTATTTTTTTTTAAGTATTTATCGAAAGTATAAAATTTTTGTGAATTTGAGGCAAGTTAGCTTTCAGTCTTCCAAATGCTTGATTTACAGTTTTGGTTCCTTCATATATTTGTTTTTCTAAATTCTACCTTCTAAACAGACCATATTTTCAGTTGTGAAAAGTATTTAACAGATGCAGAAATAAAAGGCAGCATTTTGAAATAAATTGGGGTTGATGCAGTCCTACTCTTTGGAATTGGTTTAGCTAAATGAATCTGGCATTCTCATTGAATGGAAACAAGAGATAGGATTGACTTGCCTACCATTTAGCTTTGTAAGGATGGATAAGCAATACCATTTACTTATGGTACTTGGTTGTGGGGATGGATTCCATTCCATCATCACCCTGGCACATGTCAATTACTACATCAAAGTTAAAACATAATGTCAAACTCAAAGCCTCAGAGCAAAAAGAGTTGTTTCCAAAAGAACAGTGATTGCTTAACAATGTGAAACTTTAGTAGATAGAATATATCGGCATTAAATTAGTACTGTAAAAACAATACACTGAGGATTTACAATAACACCCGGAAGTTTCTTCTTAAGTATGTATAAATAGAACAGGGAAGCTTTTCATATTACCTAATGTTTTATAGCCTCAACAGACTTAAATGAAAACCGAACCTCCACTCCACGTTCCATCATTTAGATAAAAATCTATTCTCGTTTTCAGAATTTCAAGTGCCTGTTTTTCTTATGCCACATAATTTGGGGTGTTATCTCTTTATATCTTGCACATGTTGGCTTTCAATGTCTGTGAAACCCTTCACATGTCTTCCAACCAGATTTTGAATTCTCAACATATTCTCTGTCCATAAAACAAAGTATGGAATTAGTAGATTTGATGCAGACCTGCTTATTCCTTGACATTCAGACTTCTGGTCGCCATTTGGGTTGGGTTTAGAAGAAGGGGAAGTAGAGACATTTCTTGGCCCGAGTCTCTATCGGTAGAGATGTAGGAGAGAGAGTAACACCACAAGGAGACGGGCTGTTGATTGCAGGGCACTGCACCTGCGCTGGGAGTGGTGTTAGTTGAATTTGGAGCAGCAGAGGCAGTTTGTGAGGAGTTACTTGAAAGTGTCACAAAGGTTGTTTGGTTTGAATAAATCTGCGTGGGTAGGGGCAGTGCCAGCAGCAGCAGCCATAGCCCCAGCCTGGCTACATTTGCTCAGCCCAGGAGAAGAGAGGCGGCTCTGGGAGGGCTCCAGGAGGTGGGCTATCATTATCATTTCTATATGCAAGTGATTTTTTTTTTTTTTTTGGTGGTACTGGGGTTCCTTGAAGCCCTTCTACCTCCCGGATACACTCCCACGGGCTACACTCCCAGACCTATTTTTTCACTTTTTTATGTGGAAACCAGCGCGATCCTCCTGCCTCCGCCTCCCAAGCACAGGGATTACAAGCATGGGCCACCACGCCAGGCTGCACGTGATATTTTTAAAGGTGGCATTATCCTTGTTTATGGTAATTCCAATGTTGACTCTCACTTGTAGATACTAATTAATTAATTATTAATTAATAGTTTAAATATTTACCACTTGGTCAATATAAAAGATCTTCAGAGCAACTTGGAGTCTTTATGACATCATCTTCATACTTGTCATCAATTAAATTCATTGCTGGTCTCAAGGAGCAAACTGAGAAGCAACAGTAGCTATTTAAATAACACTTGAATCTTGAGATTCTCTCTTTACTTCTGATATTGCAAAAGTATTTCTAAAACATAAAGAACCTCCTCCAAAATACACGTTTTTCTCTTTGGTTTCCCACCACAACTTCTATCCATAGCATTTTTACTATATATTTTTTTCTTTTTTCTTTTTTTGTGGTACCAGGGATTTAACCCAGGATTATTCTATCCCTGAGCTAAACCTTCAGTCCTACTGTCTCAGTCTTCCAAGTACTGGAATTACAGGAATATGCTAACACATCCAGATTTACTGTAAATTTAATCATGTACGATAACTGGTATATCAGCATGATATAGGTCTTTGTAAGTAGAAGTTCTAGAATTCTTAGCTGAAAAGAAAGTACCTACAATGGTTTCAACTGTTTTCAAAATGTCAATCTAGATAGATCACTAAATGAAATCCTGAAAATATTACAAACTAAATGTTCCTGTAATGTAATTTTAATGTTGACAGTAGCTTTTGCAAAAGCTTTGCGCATGTCACGGAAGAAAATAACAATATTAATAAAAAAGATAGAAAGCCCAAAGTGGAGCCACTCATCACCAAGCCAAGGCCCAAGTTGTTTATTTGTAAGATGTGACCTGCAAATCAGGAGAAAGATGATAGCCAAATCCCCACAGCAGGCCAGTTTTCAAACAAACAAACAAACAAACACAGGAAAGTCACAGCAACCAACTGAACAAGGCTCAGCAAACCTAAATTGGTATGATAAGGAATTTTGTTATGCTTTACTCATTCAAGGAATTAGCATGATGGTGATGAATCTGCTTTATGTACTGTGTTTCCTTGCTCCTGATAAATTTGTCTTACAAAAGCTAATCCTCTACCACACCTGACAGAGCCCCTTCTATCTTTTTTTTTTAACTAGGTGCATCCTGGTTTAAGAATCACTAAATAAAATTCTTATAATCCTTTAAGCCAATTATATCTTTATATTTAATTTATTGAAAATTTTTTGTACAACAATACTTATATTTATATAGTAACTCGTAGTACTTTTTTTTTCTTTTTTTTCTTTTTTGGTGGTACTGGAGGTGGAACCCAGAGACTTTCTACCTCCGGGCTATACTCCCAGACCTATTTTATATTTTATTTGGAAACAGGGTCTCACTAAGTTGCTGAGAGCCTCACTAAGTAGCTGAGGCTGGCTTCGAACCTGTGCGATCCTCCTGTCTCAGCCTCCCAAGCGCAGGGATTACAAGCATGCGTCACCACGCCCAGCAACTCATACTATTTTTACATTCATATTTTATTTGATCTCTAATGCTATATTTAATTTAAGTATTAACTTAGTGTTTATCACATGTCAGGCTCTAAAGCCGGTAGAGAAAAATTTTTACTTTCTAAGGGTCAATGATCAAGTTTATGAAATAAACTTAAAATAGACATATTAACAGAAAAAATTCTAATTACATTCTTATACATAAGAGTCCCACAAAATATTGAGGAGGTGTTATAGGCAGTTAGGGCAAGAGGGGACCACTTAGAATAAATAAAGAACTAGACAGCCTGGAGCCAAGCTTATTCAAAAAGAATACAGATCACACAGTGTCATGATGCACTCAGACCCAGAAAAAAGACAAACATTAGTTAATAATAATAATACTTCAGTCCCATGAACCAGGAGAAACCTTAAGTCATGGTGCTGAGACTCAGTTAACTTCTATGAAAGCCACAGAGAAAAGATGTTTGTCCTGTCTTTAACTCCAACAACAGAAACCAGCAGAAACTGGGAATTGCCTGTTAAAATTTAGAAATTATAAACACCCTAGACAGCAGCCATAACTGGCAACCTGCCTTTGGGTTCCCCTCCTCTCTGGGAGCGAGCTTCTGTGACCTGTGACTTTCATTCTTGACTGTACAAGACCAAGGAACCAGTAGCAGAAAAATTTGTCCATCAATATGATTTGAAATAGCTGTGATACTCGAGTTTTTACAGCATCCTGAGCAAAGGAATAGGGGCTTGAGGCTTCGGGGAGGAGGTGGCAGAAAGTTATGAGGGTGTGAGGGGAAGAAATGTGTGGTGAATAAGTTTGTCTAGTTCCGTAGAGTCTTCAGGCAATAAGATGTGTCTTAGGAGGAGTGATCAGAAGACCAGAACAGGTGGTATTCTGTGTCAATATCTGTCTAGGCATAGTATCTCCTGTCCTGTGAGTTAATCTTCCCTGATTGGCAAGATTCTCAGAGAGGTGGTAGATAACAACTGAGTTCCTATTGGGAGGATCTATCTTTAGCAGATAAAGGAACTCCAGAGAAAAACCTTCCCTGCATTCTCTGTTACTCCGAATAGGCTTGGAATGAAGTAATCAGCATACAAAAGTAAAATATGTGGGGGTGCGTCAGTGTCTAGTGCACTGGAGACCCAAGGATAAAGGCGCTGAACACAGGACACGGGATGCAGAGTTTCACGCACAACTTCATGTTTTACTGAGAGAGCAAGGAGACTTTTACAGAGAAAGCTTCTATTAACAAATTTAGCTATTTCAGACATTACAAGGTTATCTTAAAGCAACAGTGGATATGTGTAAGTAAAGCTGCAGGACTAATCTCAAACTTAAAACAACTCTTTGTTTTACAAATAGAAGCAAGGAACACCTGTGACCACTCGTAATATCTCAAGTTGTATATCATACCAGTAAGTTTTCTGAGATGTCTAGACTGGGAAGGACATGCAAAGAGTCCTGGAGCCGCTTCCTGACCTTCAAGGGAACTTGGCAAAACTCGTAGCTCACTGATTAGAGGAAGCATGCTTGCCTCCCAGCCTGGCATTCCAAGCTGCTTCTCAGGAGCCAGAGTTGCTTGGTTAACCCTTTAAGCAGGAGCCTGCATCTCAGTACTCTCACAGGGGTGGTATTTCCTGATCTACTTAAAGCATAAGACAGAGCCTTCATCAACCTGATATAGAAGGACTCACTATCACTACTATAAAAAATAAGGAAACAATGCCAGTGGGATTAAGAGAACTGACTACATCACTGAGAGGAAAGTTGATAGCAGAGCTACAACTAGAATTCACTGTGGGCAACTATGATTTCATATCAAATACTAATATTCCCATTGGACCTTTCACTCTAAGAATGGATCTATATATTTGTATTTCTCTCACCCATAATAAAATCAAAAGTAACATGTCTGGCTGCAGAAAATCTGCTTTCACTAGAATCAAATTTTCATGCAAATTTTTGTGTCTGACAGGAAAACATTTTTATGCCACACATACATGAAAACAAATGCCCAGTTCTAAACTGGCAAGCTTCTGCCTATGTTGAATTTAGGTACATCAGAGTGTAAAGTAGCCGTGGAAGAGAGAATTATATCCCCCAAACTGGGTTTGTTCATCCAGCACCATCCTGGTGTTCATTACCTATTCAGTGACTCGCTGGCCTATCACTCTACTGTAGAAATAAAAGCTGCATTTACTTTTCTTTCTTTAATCTCCCTGTTCTTAATTGCCATATTGACAAAAAAGAAACAGTTGTTTACTTTCCAAATTCTCTGGAGCAAGAGCCAAATTAATCCTTTTAAGCAGTGTTTCTTCAGCTCCAGAAATAAGCAGCATGCAAAGTAGCAAGAGGCTCCCTTGAAACACAGCAAACACAAGATGCTCAGCATTCACCTTCACTGGGAGAGCCCTGAAGGTCTGTGCTTCCTGTTTTACAAACACTAGGGGTAGGGAAGTGCCAGCTAGATTAAGGAGTAGGCTGCTGGCCAGCTAGAAAATTCCCAGTGGTGTCAATCTGTAAGGAAAAGCCTGGTAAATACTATTGACCACCTCCCCTTGGGCCATTTTCCCTTCTTTTTTGAGAATAGGATTCCAATTTTGTTCTCAATAGTAATTTGTCTGGGCTAAGTGATGAATCACAATCTGTCTGAATTGATCTTGAAATCACATTCCTTTTGCCATATACTTTCATTCCTAGCTTCCTTTATAGCTACAGGTAAGTATCTGACCCAATTCTGGACTATATCATGAAATAAATTAAATGTTACAGTAGTGTTGGCCGACACTAGTCCTCTCTTCCTCTCTGTCTGCTGTGCCCACACTGAGAGGTGAAGAGAAAGCCATTCCAAAAAAAAAAGTGTGACCTAAATCTCAGGCAGACAGGAGGAATAAATAATCTTAGTGAAGGCCCAGAGCCAAAAAAAGAAAAAGCATGGAAAAGTAAATCAGGACTGTATGGAAACAATATTATAAAATTATATAGCATGAAAATGGTATTGGTAAGAAATAAATTGGAGAGGCAATAATCTGCTCATGAAAAGTATTATATATAAACTCAAAGGGATGTGTAGTTTACACTAAATGGAAATGGGCAACAATTAAAAGTTTTTAACCAAAGTGACAGGATTAAGTTAATAATTTATAATGGGAATGCATGGGATAAAAGAATCACAAAAAGTATAATTGTAATAATTTCAGTGACAGGTGCTACAAGTCAGAGCAAGGCTAGTGAGTTATACAAGTGAGAATTGAATGTAACATATCGACCTTTAAAAGGAAGAATAAACAGGAGCCTGTGAAAGGATGAAAACAATGGGAAGGGACAGAATCACTTCCCAGTTTACAGTTCTGTCATCAGGGTAGAATTGATGTCAATCACTGACAGGGGTAAGACAGGAGGAAGAGCAGATACCAAGGGGATTTGAGATATTGCAAGTCTCCCGAAGAGACTATAAGTCTGAGATGCAGGAGTGAGACTGGAAATTATACCAACAAAGGAGGACAGAAGACCTTCAATAAGTGTTTGGAGAATAGGGAGCAGTTTAATGAGTATGGGCAGAAATGTAGTGGAACCCTGAAATCACAAATTATTTAGGGCAGCAGATCTCAAACTCACTCAGAGAAACTGGCTCCAAGACCAGTTCTGTAGTAGGTTCTGTACTAGATAGTTTTGGGGAGGAGGCCTACTCTAAGATTAAAAAAAAAAAAAAATTTGCATTCTAACAGAAATTTTATTAGAATGATTCTGTTTGCAGGTGAACCAAAGATCATATTTGTAGAAATGTTGAATTAAGGGGAAGATGCAAGCAGGCAAGAAAATCAGGAAGGGTTGACTGTAAAGAAGGAGTGGGAGCTGCTCAGGACAGTTGCTGTGTCAGAATTAGAAGAAAGAGTTATGATGAATTTTACTATAGTTTTTTAAGCAAAACTGAGAATATCATCAACTCAATGGGAAAAATCATCAAATAGAAGAAAACAATATGTTTTCTTGTTTGTTTTTCTTATATTTAAGTGAAATTAACTAACTGCCATTTAAATATTTACGTTTTTTAGAGAGGGCACTAGGGATTGAACCCAGGGGCAATTTACCTCTGTGCTATATGGCCAGCCTGATTTTTTTTTCAAATGAACTATATGTAAAAATTTTCCTTTTGAACTGTTTTTGGATTACAATGTAATACTTCAAATTATTTTCCCTATTAATGATAAAATAACAAACCAAGAGTGATGGCGCATGCCTATAATCCCAGTACTTGGAAGGCTGAGACAGGAGGATCAGAATCACAGATCCGAGGACAGCCTCAGCAATATAACCAGACTCTCAGCAACTTAGGGAGACTCTCTCAAAACAAATAGTAAGAAGGGTGGAGGGTGTGGGTTGGAGGTACAATGCCCCTGAGTTCAATACCCAGTACCACAAAAAAATTTAAAACACCAGAACTAAAAGAGAATTTAGATTTAATATAGTTAAGCAGTGAATTACATATTCCATTATTGAGAAAATAATATATAGTTAACAGAAAAATATATAAAATAGTTACCCACTGTGTTTTGATAGCAAGGAGCAAACACTTTAAGTTTTACTTCTAGTTATAAAACAAAAATTCTGTTGCCATTATTAGGGAGAAAAATGTAAGAATATACAAAAATTTCAAAATCAAAATCTAGTCCCAATAAACTCTATGAGATGAGGTCCATAAACAAGGAACTTAAGATATGTTATATATTGAACATGGGGAAAAAGAAGAGTTATGAGAAAGATTATGAAACATATTACTTAGAAATAATTTTTAATTGTATAAAATATCACTAAGAAAATTTTTTTAAAAAAACTAAAACATTCTGTTATTTCCTACTATGGCTTACAATACAAGAAAATGTTGTTAATGATGTGTGAAAAAAGTATGGAAAGGAGTTGTAGAGTGTATTCCATTGCTTTGGGAGATAAATTAATTAAAATCAAATGTATGTGAATGCTAATTTCATATGACCAAAACCTGAAAGATAAAGGTAACATAATAAGAGTTTCCTTTGTACAAATAAAACAGACAATAATAGTAGTCGTTATGATCATCACAGTGTAGGGAAAGATGGATGGAAGGAAGGAAGGAAGGAAGGAAGGAAGGAAGGAAGGAAGGCTAAAAGGAAGGAAAGAAGGAAGGAAGAAGGGAGGAAGGAAGGGTTTATTCTCCAGATTATAGTTTGGAGGCTATGGAATTTTTTTCACAAAGAAATCCAACATAATCCTTGAAAAAGATGGCATATCAATTAATCTTTCCATTTTACAGCCAACGTGCTGACTTTAAATTCGTCCTCCAAAATGTTTTGCCATACTAGTAGCTCTGCTATGAAACAGATTTTAATGATATTCAGTTAGACAATCAACTTCAGCACACACTGTTCTTACATTCTACTTCCAAATTATTGCTGTGATTATCCCTGAGCTTGTCTTACAACAAATATTCTTAAACAATGTTTTTTAAATGCCAGTCCACTAGAAATGTCCATTATTTGGCTGAGAAAGAGTGGTAGGTTACCATAACTTGACATCCTTTATATCATGACTTTAACATAACAGGGTCATTCAGATCAGAATGACATTGTGATAGCAATTGTACTGGTCTCTCCCTTGTTACAGTCATTATCTTTGGTCATTCTATTTAAATGCATCATTTAGTTTGACAGCAAATTGTATGACAGAATCAAAGAGACCTTGGGGGTGAAAAAACATTCCTAAGTCAAACTGATTTAACATCACATAACTTCAAGGTTAACTCTGCACAATCGGCGACTACTTTGCCACATATGCCTTTCCAAGAAGAATGCTGGCATAGCTAAACTGTGTCATTTAACCTTGAGGATTAGAGAAACAAAAGAATAGATTGCAAATGTCTTTAAGAATGTATGGATAGGAAAATCAACAATTTTTTAAACAAAAAGCCTAAGTAATTTTCAAAATGTATTTCAAACATAGAAAGTAAGAACAAGTATTGGTTAGCATTTTAAACTTCTTAACTTAAAGGCATAGACTTGAAGTTACATGGATGTTAGTTTATTGGTTTTTGTTACAAAAATTGGTTTTTGACAAGCTACATAATTTTGAGGGGAAAATGATGAAGTGATTGCTGCTACTATCCTCGTCCTTAAAAATGAGACTAATATCTATACAAAGAGTTATATTTGTGGATTAAGTACAATTAAAAATTTTACCTAATACTGAAGTAGTTAATAAGCAAAGGAGATAGGTTTTATTAATGGTGTGATTGTTATAAAACTAATGAGTGAAACAATAATTCCTAGTCAATAGTAATGTTAAGTGAAAGAATAAATTTAGGGAATAGGTAATTACTTCTGCATTTTTCCCAATCAGTATATAAATCCAGAAGTATCTTCAACAAACATCAATTCTTATGTATTTCCATTTCCATTTCCTCTGCTTTAAAATTGCAGTTAATTGTGCAAATTTCAAAAACAAAGGAAAATATTACATGTATAAATGTGATTCCTTAAAAATTGGCCTTTAGGGTTTCCATGAGTCTACAATTTAAATTTTAAAAACACAAGCCCACTTAATTTTTTCTATTGGGAATTTATCTCTTAAATTAATAAGCATTTGTGTTTAAACTATCTGGGACAAAAACATATCCCAAACTATAATATATTCATACTTTAACAGAGAAAACTAGAGATTTCTACTGACTTATGAAAACTGTAGAAGAAATAGAACAAAGGAGAACAGCCCAGACTGACATAAAATAGCAGTAAGACCACCTGAGTGAGGTTGGTGCCTTAGTAAATATGGAAATAGGGTCACCAACACCCTTGGAAATAGGAGAAAAGATTATACCTAGGTGTATGTGTATATCTATACCTAAATCTATTTATCTATACATATATACATACATATGTACATTCTCTTGAAACACCTAGCAACTGTGGAGTCCCAATGAACACAAGTGACAAGAATGGCATCACCAGCAACTTATGAATTTTATTTTTTTTCTAACCTAGTTAAATTTAGTAGATTTAATAATATAATCATCTCTTTGGAGTTAATTCATCCTTTTTCAAGTTATGCCTCAATTCTTCAGATTTCTTTTTCTCCCTAAGGAAAGGTGTAAAGCAAACTATTGATAAGGAACTAGATAGTATAATGTAGACTTTCTTGGCCAAATTGTTTCTATTACAACTGCTCTTCTCTGCCATTACAGGAGGAAAGGAACCTTAGGCAAGATGTAAACAAGTGTGTGTCACTGTGTTTCAATAAAATTTTATTTATGGGTATTTAACATAAAATTGTATCTCATATAATATTCATGTGTTACAAAATATTTTTATTCTTTTCCAACTCTTTTCAATGCAAAAACTAACCAATGCAAAAACTATCTTACAGATGTATGAAATTAGGGGGTAGGCACTAAATAGCTTATGGACTACAGTTTGCTGACCATTGGTATATTGTATAACCAGTAGGAGAAGTCTAGATGATTTGAGGCCTTTTGAGAAGGAGACACTCTAGCTCAAGCTAATCTTTGAGCATGTTAGCTGGTGACTATTCAAGAGTTAGATTATTTATTCTTTAACCATACTTTTGTGATGCTAAATTTCTCAGTTCAATCTAACAGCTTCCTCTCTGCTTCCTGCTTCTTCAGATCCCTTCTAGTTTCTGCTGTATCTTCCATCTCAATCTTGTTTCCAGATTCTTCCAGCCACACCAAAATCTTAAGCCACACCACGACCTTTAACCAGTGTCCAGGTACTGTGGTGTTGGGGTGTGTGCATACAGCACCTAAAGAGATGCAGCCTCCCTTGGCCTGAGTGGCCTGCAGGCTAAGGCAAAGCTTTAGGTAAAGTTCAAGAACTTCCGCAGTAAAATGATTCAGAAGAAAAGGGGCTAAGATGGTGCCTGGAGGAAGCTACGAAGGCGTGGTTTCCCCATTCGTTATGGGTGGGGAGACAGAAGTTTTTCCCTTTTTACCTTTAAAGGAACTTCCGCACACATGAATGACTCGTGTACTGACCTGGGATTGGCTGCGAGCTACAAGCTGGGTCCATGAAGAGGTGACCTTTATCCCGATAGGCTAGGCTATTTCCTCATTGGAAATTCCCCTTGTGGTTTTGTGCTATATATATGTTGCTTAAAGAAGAATAAACGAGCTTCTGCTTGACTCAGCTCCTGGCTCTGTGTGTTCCTGTTGTTTGGGGCCGTCGGCACTCAACATTCCTTTCCTTGCCCCACCGCTGACGGGCTGGACCTATCACGGTGGTACTAAAATAACAATGTGCATGTAAATCAGTTGTTGTATCTACCAGACCAACCCACCCACCCACTGAATTGTGCTAGTCTATCAGTCTGTTGATCTAATGGTCAATTGGTCAGAGCAATAAAACATCATTTTCAACTAAAGAAATAAATATTGGGGAAGTCTATACACCCTCTACTGTAGGTATCCTGTTTACCTATGAAGTAAACTTTATTCATGCCTTAAGGCTTTGAATCACTGAAGAGTAGAACACAAATTCTATTACCTTCGACCCCAATATTACAACCTCCTCCTTTCCATAAAAGTATTGTCCTTTTCTTCCCTTTTGATATGAAAACGGTATATAGCTTTAAGAGAAAACACCAATTAATAAGAAAAATACATCAGCTAGTATTAACAATATTATAGTCTTAGTATTTAGTGCCTCCATGGGTAGAAATGAAGATATAAATTTTTTTTTTTTTTTTTGCAATACTGGGGATAGAACCCAGGGGCATTCTACCACCAAGCTACACCCTCAGCTCTATTTTTTTTTTAATTCTTTATTTGAAACAGGGACTCACTGAGTTGCAAAGGGCCTCATTAAGTAGCTAAGGCTGGCCACGAACCCCAATCCTCCTGTCTCAGCCTCCCAAATGCTGGGATTACAAGCGTGTACCACCAGGCCCGTCAATATTAAATATTTTTATTCAAACTTGTTTCCAGACTTTCACTCACACATTTAAATACACCCCCAAAAAAGCTGTCTTAGTTCTTTTTGTGCTGGTATAACAAAATATTACAGCCTGGGTATTAACTTTTAGTGTACAAAAATTTCTCAAAAATTCTGGAGGCTAGGAATTTCAAGGTCTAGGTGCCACATCTGGTAAGGGCCCTCTTGCTGAGTCATACCTAATATGGCAGAAGGTATCACATGGCAGAAGATGAAGAGGTTCTCTTCTGATACAGTTCACCTGAAAATTGGTTTTATTTTTTGTTTGTTTGTTCTTATGAGGTTTTTTTTTATTTCAAGTTAAAGTCAATGTGTATCAAACAGTACTTTTTTATTTTCCTACAATACATAATACTTTATTAAATATAATTATCAACTTTAAAGTGTTTAAAATATGTATATATGTTTTATTATCAGTTATCATTTCTTTATTTTTTAATTTTTTGTGGAATTTATTAAAAATGGCATACATTAAGACTATGCTTGGTGCCCTCTTGCCCCCATCCTCCTTTCCCCCCTCCCAACAATGAGTGTCCAGATAACCATGCCATATTCATACTTTTACACATATTCAGATGTAACTCCTCCATTAATCAACCTCAGCCTTCTTCCTCTCCTATTGTTACATTCTAGCTTTGCTGAGATTTCCCCTCCATTGTTTGGAGTCCCTCTGATATCCCCAATGCTCCCTAGTTTGGGCATATTAGAGAAAACATATGTCCCTTTTCTTTCTGTGCTTTGCTGATCTCACTTAACAAAATGTTCTCCAGATCTTTTTATCTTCTTGTGAATGCCATAATTTTGTTCTACTTTATCGCTTAATAAAATTCCATTGTGTATATTTCCCATAATTTTGCAATCCATTAATTTGCTGATGGAGACCTAGATTGGTTCCATATTTTGGCTATTATGAATTGTGCTGCTATGAACATGAGTATGCATATGTTACTGTAGTTATCTGATTTCATCCCCTTTGGGAAGATACCCAGGAGTGGTATAGCCAGATCATATGGTGGATCAATTCCCAGTTTTCTAAGGAATCTACATACTAATCTCCATAGTGACTGGACTAGATTGCACTCCCACCAACAGTGTAAGAGTTCCTCTTTTCCCATATCCTCACCAGCATTTGTTGTTATTTGATTTTTTTTTATGCTTGCCACTCTTATTGGGGTTAGGTGGAATATAAGTATAGTTTTGATTTGATCTCCCTAATGGCTAATGATGTTGAACATCTTTTCATGTATCTATTGGCATTTTTGTATCTCTTCTTTGGTGAAGCATCTATTAAATTCAGTTGCCCATTTCTTGATTAGGTCATTTGTTTTGCTAGTGTATATTCTTTTGAGCTCTTTGTATATTCTGGATATTAGCCCCCTATCAGAGTGGTGGCTGGTAAAGATCTTCTCCCATTCTGTATGCATTCTCTTTAGATTCTCGATGGTTTCCTTTGATGAGAAAAAACTCTTTAGTTTGATGCCATCCCACTTGTTAATTCTTGCATTGATGTCCTGAGCTTTGTAGGTCTTGTTGAGAAAGCTACTGCCTGTGCCTATATGTTGGAGTGTTGAGCCTATGCCCTCCTCTAATAGCTTCACAGTCTCTTGTCTGATTTCTAGGTCTTTGATCCATCTCGAGTTGATTCCTGTGCATGGTGAGAGATAAAGATTTAGTTTGATCTTTCTACAAATGGATAGCCAGTTCTCCCAGCACCATATGCTGTCTTATCTCCAGCATATAAGTTTGGCCCCTTTGTCAAAGATCAGTTGACTATAGGTGTGTGTGTTTGTTTCTGTACCTTTTATTCTGTTCCACTGGTTAGTATTCCTGTTGTGCCAATACCATGCTGTTTTTAATATTATTGCTCTATACTATAATTTGAAGTCTGAGATTGTGATGCCTACTGCATGGTTCTTATTGCTGAGAATTGCTTTAGCTATTCTGGGTCTTTTCTTTCTCATATAAAATTCATGATTGATTTTTCTAGGTCTATGAAGAATGTCATTGGTATTTTACTGAGAATTGCATTGAATCTATAGATCACTTTTGGCAGAATGGCCATTTTGATGATATTTATTCTGCCTATACATGATAAAACCCTGCCATCAAAGAAAAGCCCAGGCACTGATGAGTTTTCCAACTGAATTCTACAAAATCTTCAGTGAAGAACTCATCCCAGTACTTCACAACTTGTTCTGAGAAATTGAAAGAGATGGAATTCTCCCAAATTCCTTCTACAAAGCCAGTATCACATTAATACCAAAACCAAATAAAGATACCTCAAGAAAGGAAAATTGCAGACCAATATCCTTGATGAACATAGATGCAATAATTCTAAACAATATACTAGCTACACCCATTCAAAACAATATCAATATAATTGTACATCATGAACAAGTTGGTTTCATTCCAGAAAAGCAAGGCTGGTTCAACATATGCAAATCAATACACATTATTCACCACATAAATAGAACTGAGAACAAAAACCACATGATCATATCAATAGATGCTGAAAAGCATTTGAAAAAATCCAACACCCATTTATGCTAAAAACACTGCAGATAACTGGAATAGAAAGCACATATTTCAATATCATTAAGGCAATATACAATAAACCCAAAGCCAATATCATATTGAATGGGAAAAAACTACAGGAATTTTCCCTAAAATCAGGAACAAGACAAGGATGCCTACTATCACCACTCCTTTTCAATATAGTCCTCAAGACTTTTGCCACAGCAATAAAACAAGAGAAGGAAATCAAAGGAATTCAAATAAGAAGAGAGGAATTAAAACTATCCTTATTTGCAGATGACATGATCTTCTTTCTAGAAGACCCAAAGAACTCAACCAAAAGACTACTGGAGCTCATTAACCAATTCAACAAAGTTGCAAGATACAAAATCAATCTAAAGATATCAGTTGCTATTCTATATGTCAACAATGAATCCACAATGAAAGAAATAAAGAAAAAAATTCCATTTACTATAACCTCCAACCAATAAAATACCTAGGAATAAACCTAATCAAAGATGTAAAAGACCTCTACAACAAAAACTATAAAACATTAAAGAAAGAAATTTAAGAAGACCTTGGAAGATGGAAAGATCTCATTTGCTCGTGGATAGGCAGAATAAATTTCATTTATTTATTTTAACATTTTTATTGGTACATTGCAATTATACATCATACTGAGGTTCAATGTGATATAAACATACATGCACAGAGCTCTTGATGTGATTCCGTATGGATCCCACTCAACTCTCTGCTTCCATAAATGTTAGTGAGATTGGCAGTGATACCTCCCTAAAAGGACATAGCCTTATTTGAACTATTTCCTTTATCAAGTGTAGATTGGTTTTCTTACAGGCAAGAAAAGGTTAAAGATGTCTGTGAAGCTTTATATATTCCTTAGGATATTTAATCTGCAATACTAGGTCTAATTTTTTACAACTACTGGGGATAAAGGGCTTTTATAATTATTAGTGGAAATTATATTACATGTGAAAAGAATCTACAATTTTACTTTGATATAGAGTAGATATGCTAAATTTCAATGTCTTAGATATTTTCCCCTTTACTAAAAATTAACAAGTCACAGTAGCCAGGAATTAAACTGTGTTACTATAACAAACATAGTATCTCTTAGAAATCTATTTTTCTTATGAGAAAATGTCTTCTGAAGACCACATTGATCTTTATTTGCTTAAAATTATTGAATTCTAGGGTTATAGAATCTTAAAAGTCTTTGATTCTAATTAATCAGAACATTTTATTTAGTACTGGAAACCCATAAAAACTTATTAGCTGTCAACAGCTTTAATGCCAGTGTATTAGAGGCCCTGACTCCGTGCCTGCTGATAGTTATTGTGAAGGCTGAGAGGTTAACAAGAACAGGCTGCTACCAACCACCTCGCCAGGTGTTTTTCCCTGAAGTTAATGGACTTGAGCCAATTGAAATTATCACTCTAGAACAAGTCACAGACGCTCTTAATCTTCACACAGAAACATGGATGGAAAAAACAAAGGCTGGGATTTGTATTGTTGCCTTTCACCATTGTCAAACTTGGAACAATTAAAAGGAACTATAGTTAATCTTCTAGCTATAACTGAAGGCCTGGCAGCTTAAGTTTAAAAAAAAGAAAAGAAAAAAGAAACCTTTTAAAATAATAATAAATGTGTAAAACATGTTCTGTTAAAATAATAATAGTCCCTTCAATGAAACAATGTCTTGTAAAACCTCTCAGACTTTTTTGAGACAATGTGGTTAAGGGCTACATATGTATTAACATCTCTAAGTTCTTTTAATTGCTGGGTATATAAATCTGAACAGTGTAATGAAATAATCAGAATCAGCCAGAAGGAACTGAAGCCAGTTACCATGGGTATTTGAAAAGCACATGCTGTGTGGGGGGATTGAATATGTATTTATCCAATCCAAAGTGGAACAGATGGCAAAGCTAACAGGTAAGCATTTGCTTTATCTCCCAGATATTGTGGTTCACTGATTATCCCTATTTATTTTGGGAAGAACATTTGTAAAAAACCCATTGAAAGAGGTGGCTTAGAATGACTTGAATGAAATGTGGAATTTTAGAGCTCTGAAGCTGTCAGATGAAAACAGGGATTCTCAGCCTTGTGCCAATCTTTAAGAAGCACATAGCATTTCACCACAGAGCAGCATTTGAAATTAAATGCTTAGCTGAAGAAAATAAAAAGGGAGGATGTGCTTTAATCATATGAAATCCAAAATTAATCAAGTGGGAACAAGAGTAAGGGGAATGGATATAATAAAAGTGAGAATTTCTCATGCTCACTCACATTAATGTGTTCATCTAGTGACAATATCCTGCTTTTTTTTTTTTTTTTTTTTTTTTGCAGGTTTGGGGATGGAACCCAGGGGCATTTGACCTCCGAGATACACCCCCTGCCTTATTTTTTTTTCTTTACCTTGAAACAGGGTCTCACTAAGTTGCGGAGGGCCTCACTACATAGCTGAGGTCGTCCACGAACCGTGATCCTCTGGTCTCAACCTCCCAAATGCTGAGATTACAAGTATGTGCCACCACGCCCAGCTCCAATATCCTGGTTTCTAAAAACCATTCTTCCTGTAAAGGCAATAGAATTCCTTGGAGAAATGGCTACTCAAGAAAAATGACTGCTGAGTTTGAAGGTTCTTACTATCAGAAAGCAAGAAAGTACTCAGTGTTAGTAGATAAATACCAATAATAACAATAACAATAATAATGTAATAATAATAAACATAGGAGTTAGCTTGAAAGATCCCAACTAAACTTGGGCCAATTTAAGCATTTAGGAAACATAATAAATTATGCAATGTATTTAAAAAGCCAATAAAATTTATAGAAGGTGAAGTAGAAAGGGCTCTTCTTAAGAATGGTAGCTAAAATACATACATGTATTACATATATATGTATGGATATATATGGAGAGAGAGAGAGAGAGAATAGAAGGATACTCACACTCTAAAACCTTTACCTAACATATAACTTATGGATTCTGAAAAGAAAAAATTACTTTTACAGTAATAGCAGCAGCCTAACAAAGGGATCGAAGTAAGCATCATCAGTAATGGAAGAAAAGAGGATTATGCAGCTCCTGAGAGGATGCGATAGGGAGCACAACAACAGCTAAGGCTACAAAGTGTTCTTACAAAATATGTGTAACCTGAGACTACTACTGAAGAAAAACAATTCTAAATAGTAGAAAATTCTACAATTGGCCTGGATTTTCCAAATTTTTAAAGTCAAAAACAATTTTTTAAGTAGTTTTAACTGGGCCATGGTGACACACATCTGTAATCTCAGTACTTGGGAGGGTGAGATGAAGGACCACAGGTATGAAGCCAGTCTCAGCAATTTAACAAGGCCCTCAAAAACTTAAAAAGACCCTGTTTCAAAATAAAAATGAAATAGGACTGGGGGTATACCTCAGAAGTTAAATGCCTCTGAGTTTTATGCTCAGTATCAAATATATATGTATACACACACACACGTATGTATATAACTAACCATTAACCATACATGTACATGGTTTTATATATACATATTTACTATTAAAAATATAATACATACACATGTACATTTATAGAGTAAATAAAACTAAGGATACATGGCAATTAACTGAAAATTAGGATACTTGACTTAGATACTCAAAACCAAAAAATCACCCAGTGCGTCAGCTGTCAGGCACCTGGAATCCCAACTACTTTGGAGGTGGAGGCAAAAAGGATCATGTGAGGTCCTGAGTTTAAAAAACAGCCTATGCAAATATAGACCCTGACTCAAAACATAAAATATAAATAAGAAAAAATTAATAAATACCACATTTACACAACTATAAAAGACACAATTAGAAAAACTTGAGAAATTTGAATAGAACTATATCTTAGATGATATTATTTATATGATATTCAATTTATTATATATAAAAATTTATATTATGTCACTGTAGGAGTATATTTAGGATAAAATAAGATGATGTTTGCAACTTCTTTTCAAATGTTCCAGAGAAATTGGATGATGTGAGCCGGGCATGGTGGCGCACGCCTGTAATCCCAGTACCTGGGAGGCTGAGACAGGTGGATTGTGCAGGTTCGAAGCCAGCCTCACCTATTTAGTGAGGCTCTCAGCAACTCAGTGAGACCCTGTTTCCAAATAAAATATAAAATAAGTCTGGGAGTGTAGCCTGGAGGTAAAAGCCTCTCTGGGTTTCATCCCCAGCACCAAAAGAAAAAAAAAAAAAAATGGGTGATGTGTGCATGTATATCTCCACGAGTTCTTTATCCCATTAAGATGTATGTACAATGCACCAATAAAAAATTAAAAATAAATTAACCTACATATTCATAGAGGTATTAAACAAATATAACAAAATGATAAACACTAGAATATCTAAGGGAATATCTATGCTCATTATACTATGTTGTGACTTTTTAAGAATTTAATATCAGCCAGGCATGGTGGTACATGCTTCTAATACCAGTACTTGGGAGGCTGAGATGAGGATAATGCAGGTTCGAAGCCAGCCTTAGCTATTTAGTGAGGCTCTCAGCAACTTGGTGAGACTGTGTTTCCAAATAAAATATAAAATAGGTCTGAGAGTATAGCCTGGAGGTAGAAAAATCCCTGGGTTCTACCTTCAGTACTACAAAAAAAAAAAAAGAATTTAATATTGAAAAAAAATAATGCTCATTTCTCTACTATGGCTTCGTTTTCTAAACGTTTTTATCTAAAATTCTGCATATATATCTCGAATAGATATAAAGTCTCTTGGCTGATGTATTATTAGCTCTTCTACAAGATTCACTGGATCAAAATGCTAACTGATCATCACCAATAGGCAACTGCCACCAATGAACACAAGATAACCACGGTGTAAATTTTAGAGAAGAGAGATCTAATTTAGGTCACATTTGGCTTTATTTGAGTACTTAGCTGTACCTGACCCAAAATTCTTTACTAGATATGAGAAGCTGCATAATATTTCTTGGAATATCTAGTAGTCAACTGGTTAAAATTGGTGGTAGCTTTGCCTAACTTACAATGTTGCCACAGTATTTTCTAAACAAATGAAAAGCTGAAAAATAAAAAAAACAAAAAAAAAATCTGTTTAACATGCTAAGCCTGCTATATTTCATACAGCTCTAATATTTCTGGAAACTAATCTGCCTTTTCCTTCAACCTGGAGAATTGAGGTTGAAGTTATTTTACTATTATAAAATCATTCAGCAACTATTGAAAGAATACTTTTATGTGTTCAATTATATATTTATATATATTTCTGCTATAAGACAGAAATAAACAAATATGTACTATAAAGGCAGTACTACAAAAAAAGGAGGGATAAAGGAAGAGAAGATGGAAGGAAGGCAAGAAGAAAAATAGAGTAGAGCTAGTAAATGAGGAACGATGGAGGATATTTTTTGGTAGAGGACTCAGGGAACTCCCTTCTTAGAAGTCAGGGAGAGTCATATAAATATCTTGGTCAGAACTCCAAGGGAGAAAATCACAAATCCAAAGGCCCCAAAGAGGTACTTTGCAAGATGACATGCCTGCCTGAAAACAGGTGTTAGAAAGCTTTGTTATTATAACAAATATCCCAGATAAATCAACTTATAAAGAGAAAAGGGTGGGTTTTGCTCACAGTTTTGGAGATTCCAGTCCATGATTGAGTGAACATCTCTTTTAGGCCTCTGTGGAGAGGAAAGCAGATTATATCAAGAACATGTAGAGAAGCAGAGCCCTTCACTTCATAAGCAATACATGAACAAGAAGGAGAGTGGAGTCCCACAGTCCCCTTTGAGGGCAAGGCTCCAATAACATAACACCTCTTAATAAGCCTCACATCTAAAAGCATTCATCACCTCTTAATCATGTCAAACAGAGGACCAAGCCTTTAACTCATGGGCCTCTGGGGAACATTTTTGATCCAAACTATAGCAAGGAGTGTGCAAAGAATGTTGGGACCAGCCCAGCTTCAGCCTACGCATATCTTCATTGAGTATATTTTATTTAGTTTTTTTTTTTTTTTTTTTTTGTGTGTGTGTGTGTGTGGTACTGAGGGTGGAATCCAGGGGCTTTCTACCTCCGGGCTATCCTCCCAGATCTATTTTATACTTAATTTGGAAACGGGGTTTCACTAAGTTGCTGAGAGCCTCATGAAGTAGCTGAGGCTGGCTTTGAACCTGTGTGATCCTTCTATCTCAGCCTCCCAAGTGCTGGGGTTACAAGCGTGCACCACCACGCCTGGCCATTAAGTACATTTTAAAGATATGCCACAGGTGAATGTGGACTTGTGCAAAGTAAAAATGTCACATCTTCAAGGAGATACCATAGCTCCTGCCTGATTTGGAAACAGAATTGTTTTCCCAGTTGCCCTCAGGTGACACTTTCTGCAGACACAAATTGCACAATTATGTTCAGTGACCCTAAGGAGAACTGCAAGAAGGATATAGTTTGAAAAGAGCAAGTCATCAAAACAAATAAATGCAAGGAATTCCATCTGCAGATGGTCTGAAATTCTAGTAGGAAGAATAACATATAATTGCATACAATAAACTGCCAGTAAAGCCAATCTTTCCTTAAGCTTTCTCCTCACCTGACATTGTCTATCACAGGTAGACACAGCTCAAGGATTTTTGCCTGATAACTTTTCATTGAGAACCAGTCTACAATACAAATATAATGCAAAGAACATTAAGGAGTTTTTTGGCTTTCTAGTAAAATCTACAAAATTTCATGAAAGTAATGAAAGGGACACTGGAAATTGCTTGAATGACAAGAATTAGCAAATTTGGAAATGACCAGGTGAGGCTATTTAATGGTTGAAAGTGAGAAGGCATTTAGGGAGGTAACACAATGTGTAATTTTTGTTTGTTTTTTAGAGATATTGGGCTTGAACTTAGGTATACTCTACTACTGAGTTACATCTCTAGCCCTTTTTCTATTTTTTTACTTTAAGGCAGGGTCTCCCTAAATTGTTAGTCCTCCTGCCCCTGCCTCCACAGTAGATCAGATTACATATTAAAGCCATTACTCCTGACATAATTTGAAATTTTAAAAGGAATAATTTGAATATCAAAGGATTTAGAAAGTGAGAAATCTAATGAATATTTGTGCAGGGAATAGGAAAAATTTTATGGACCATTTTTTGTTAATCTAATAATTAAAGTATTTTTCAGATGAAATTATATTAAATGTCAGAAAAATGAATTTATTTTTATTTTTCAAAATGACATCCTGATCAAATATTTTAATACTATTCCCTATGAAAATTTGCTCTACTTTTAAATTGAATTTAGTTGACACTGCAAAAGTACCAGTAATTTTCCTGTTGGAACTCCTATTTTCTAGTTCTAAAGTGTCCTTCCTACTTCTACGATCCTCTATTCTCCTTGCAGAAGTATAGGCTAGTTTCCTGGATCTTGTGGAATTGTAAAAATAGAAAATATAAAAATATCTTCCAAAAAAGTAGAGTTTGGTATGTACTACAAGAGAATTACAAAATATCGAGGATTCAGAAGAAGACAAGATCACCTTTACAAAGAATCATCAGTCCATACTTCATAAAGGATGCATGACAGAAAAATAATTAGGATTCCACAAATAAAATGAAGAGATTAAAATGAAGTAAATGTTCACAAAATAATTTATAGTTTATTTTGGTATTATACAACATACTTAGAAGTTGAATTAAGTGCTGAGAATGTTGGGATGGAGGCCTGAAGTCTTAAGCATTAAGCTAAGTTCTCTGAAATTCAGAGAACAAGTATAACCAGAATTATTCCTTGACTTTGTTCAATTAATTTGATACTACATTCTGAAATTTGATTAATTTATCCAAACAACTTAGAGAAAGCTATTTAATTTTATATACAGCCACTATTTCACCATAAAGGGACTATATAAATTATATAGTCCATAAATATAGTCCATAAAAGACTATATAAATTATATACACATTTGTGTATATGTTATATATACATATATACATATATATGTATATATATATTCCTTATTTATAATTAAAATTATCATTTCCAATATATTTGTAGATGATTTTTGGTGCTACTGGGGATTGAACCCAAGGGCATTATAATTCTGAGCTATATCCCCAGCCCTATATTATTTATTAACTTTGTTATATTTTCCTTTTTTATTCATATATATATATATATATATATATATATATATAGTGTGTGTGTGGATCATATTGAAAATGGCATACATTCTGACAGTGCTTGATGCTCTCCCTCTGATTCCCCTCCCCCTCCCAACAGTGAGTGTCCAGGTTGACCATGCTACATTCATACTTAAACACATATTGGAATGTAGCTCCTCCATTAATCAACCTCAGCCTTCTTCCTTTCCTATCCTTCCATTCTAGCTTTGCTGAGATTTCCCCTCCATTATCTGGAGTCCCTCTGCCATTCCCAATACTCCCTAGTTTGGGCATATTAGAGAAAACTATGTCCCTTCTCTTTCTCTGCCTTGCTGATCTCACTTAAAATAGTGTTCTCCAGATCTTTCCATCTTCTTGCAAATGACAAGATTTTGTTTTTCTTTATAGCTAAGTAGAATTCCATTGTGTGTATTTCCCATAATTTTGCAATTCATTTATCTGTTGATGAAGATCTAGGTTGGTTCCATATTTGGGCTATTATGAATTGTGCTGCTATGAACATGGGTAGGCATATGTTACTGTAGTTTTCTGATTTCAAACCTTTTGGAAAGATGCCCAGGAGTGGTATAGCCAGATCATATGGCGGATCCATTCCCAGTTTTCTAAGGAATATCCACACTGATCTCCATAGTGGCTGAACTAGTTTACTCTCCCACCAGCAATGTAAAAGAGTTCCTCTTTCCCCACATCCTTGCCAGCATTCTGATTAGGGTTAGATGGAATCTCAGCATAGTTTTGATTTGCATCTCCCTGATGGATAATGATGTTGAACATCTTTTCATGTATCTATTGGCCATTTGTATCTCTTCTTTTGTGAAATGTCTATTCATTTAAGTTGCTCATTTCTTGACTAGGTTATTTGTTTTGCTAGTGTAGAGTCTTTTGAGCTCTTTATATAATTTGGATACTAACCTTCTATCAGAGTGGTAGTTGGTAAAGATCTTCTCCCATTCTATAGGCTTTCTCTTTAGGTTCTTGATGGCTTCCTTTGATGAGAAGAAACTTTTTAGTTTGATGCCATCCCACTTGTTAATTCTCGCTTTAATTTCATACACTTTGGAGGTCTTGTTGAGTTACTGCCTGTGCCTATATGTTGGAGTGTTGAGCCTATTCCCTCCTCTAATAACTTCACAGTCTTATACTCTCAATAGACTGGAAAACATGGAATAAATTGATACATTTCTAACCTTATATAATCTACCTAAATTGAACCAAGAGATCATAGCAAGCCTAAACCAACCAATAGCAAGCAAAGAAATAGAAACAGCAATAAAAATTTTGCCATCAAAGAAAACTCCAGGCCCTGATAGGTTTCCAGCCCAATTCTACAAAACCTTCAGTCAGGAACTCATCCCAGTACTTCTCAACTTGTTCTGGGAAATTGAAAGAGATGCAATTCTCCCAAATTCCTTCTACAAAGCCAGTATCACATTAATACCAAAACCAAATAAAGATATCTCAAGAAAAGAAAATTACAGACCAATATGGTTGATGAACATAGATGCAAAAATTCTAAACAAATACTAGCTATATGCATTATAAACCATATCAAAAGAATTGTACACCACGACCAAGTTGGTTTCATCCCAGAAGAGCAAGGCTGGTTCAACATATAAAAATCAATACACGTTATTCACCACATAAATAGAACTGAGAACGAAAAACACATGATCATATCAATAGATGATAAAAAACATTTGACAAAATCCAACACCCACTTGTATTATTTATTAATTTTAAATGAGATCTCACTAAGTTTCTAAGGCTGACTACAAATTTGTGATCCTCCTGTCTCAGCTTCCCAAGTTCTGGGTTTATAGGCATACACCACCACATCTAGCTAATGATTTTCAATTACCTATAAACATGAGAGCACTGGCAAGGATAGCCCTAAATCTATGAGAAATCACACTGCAACACTGAAACTATGACCTGGCTTGCTGAAGAAAAACTGCTATAAGAAGCAAGTTTATAATGCTGTCTCCCAGAGAGTCAGAGAGCAAGCAGAATTTCCTTTAAGGAATTATCCTGTTGCTCCTGTGAATGTTTCTGCTCCATCAGCTCAGGGTTTTGATCCTATGCCCCTTAACAAGTGTCTCTGTCAAGCAAAACAGGACAAGCCACATAAAAAATGACACAAACAGGTTTCAATAGAAAAAATAACAGGGAACAGAGATGATCCATGTGCAAATAGTCAAAAATTAAAATCACTGAATTCAGAATTGCAGTATGAGCAATCATTAGCACTTCTTCTCTATTTTATTATTAATTTATTTCTTCAATCATCAAATACGTTAGTAAAATACTTGTAAGCCTATCACTTAGCAATAATTCAATTATATTTTTCGGAGGTTTAATAATCCTGAAAGGTAGTTATGTGGAAAGCTTAATCTCCAGGGTGGAAGTGTTGGGAGGTGCTATGAACCTTTATGTGGTGGGGCTGTGTTTGACATCCTGAGGTCATTAGGACATCTTTTGATCCAGATTGTTGGGAGTGTTCATCCCTCCTCTCTCTTTTTACTTTGATGTGATATAGGACCACCAGTTCCTGCCATAGTTATAGACCTTGAGCCTCCAAACTGTGAGCTAAATAAACTTTTTATTTTTATAAAGTTGTTTGCATCTAGAATTTCATAGTAGTAATCAATGCAAAACTGATTATACTCAATAAATTTTATTATTATTATTATTATTATTATTATTATTATTATTATTTATAAGTACCATGAAAAAAAGGTCATGCTATTATTGAAGATGTCATTGTTAGAAGCTCATAGCAATGTTTAAAATATTTGAATTATTCTGAAAAACATAAATGTTCATTATGTATGTATTTTCCTAGTTGTAAAAAAGTAAATATGACAAGTTATAAATGTAATGTCACATATTTATAACTTTAAACTATATAAAGGACTGTTCATAAACTGAAAAGAACCAGAGGAACTCTAGAATGCATAACTACCCTCTCTCTGAGATTAATGCTGTATGAAGTCACTATTCCTGGTTAGAGAGGAAATTAGTTCATCCATAAAAAGATAAAAAAGAAAGAAAGAAAGCAAAATTAAAACTAATAGATTAACGTATGGGCTGACAGATACCTTTAAGAAATAAGGTTATTCAGATGATCATGCTGGATTTTAAAGGGATAGGAGTAATTTTATAAACTCATCATAGTTGTGCTGGCAAATAAAATCTCACACTTTTTAAATTTCCCTCCTTTTGGTGGTTGCTTTCAGCTATTGTGTGTTCTGTGTTCTGTGTGTTTGATATCTATAGGGCAAATGTTTTCATTCTGCTCAGTGGACTGTGCTGAAAATCTCTCTGAAACCCCTTTTCTACTGCCTCCGAAGGGGATTAGGCTTTCAAAGAATTTTTAAATCACAGTCAATCATGTTACATTCCTTCATCAACCTACAGTACACGGTAACTATTTTCAAACTCCTACCCAGTATATGTCATTATTATCTCTGTGCCTTCATTATACTTGACTTTTTCTCCCTTCTGTATATTTGCTAGTTCCAGAATAGTCTAACATACCAAAGAGAATATTAAAACTATTGCTGAGGATAAACATTGATCAAAAGGAACTGAGGTTTTGTTATTGTTCTCTGTTTTTGTATTATCTCATTTGCATTGAAAAATATTTAAATGATACATGACACTTTAGACAGACAGGTAGAACATGCTTCTTCTAGGAAACTTATTTCATTTAACTGTCTTTGATAACCTCAAGATTTCAGACCATCAGCAAGACAGATAACCTATGCAAGACATCCCTAAACTTAAATACATTTCCTTTTCTTTACCTGAAGCCATTTAACTATAACTCTATCCTGATATACCAAGCAGGTAAGTGGAGAGAAATCCAAGGTCCATATAGGATTTTATAGTCCGTGTACTTGTGGACATATCGCATGTGAAGTTAGGGTGTTTACTCTGATAAACACACAATGACAAATGGAAGCCTGTTCTAGTAGTTCAGAACCAGTTGTTTGGTTTAGAGGAAACCTAGATACCAACTCCATCCTCAATTTTTGTAGCTGAGAAAACTTGTGCAATTCAGCCAACTTGCCATTTTTACATCTATAAAATGAGGATAACAATGCCTTACAGGATTTTTGCAGAGATTAGTGCAGTAATTTATTTTAAAATGTTTTAGATTGTGTAATGCTTGACATTTAGTAAGCCTTCACTATCTGGTATCTATTATTCTATAGCTATCTTCATTTCTTTATGTTCTGATTATGAACATAGACTTTTAAGTCAGTCAGACCTAGGTTCAAAAGATATAATAAGATCTTTGCAAGAGACTTTATCTTTCTGAATCTCAAATTATTTAACTATTTTCTCAAAAGATGTTTTAAGGAATAAAAGAAGTAATGATCATAAAATGTCTGGCATACAGAATATAACTTAATAGTTACTCTGTAAAGGGCAGTTCCTTTCCTATTTCTATTATTCTAAACCCCAGATGCTATTTCAATATGGTTTATATGTAATAATAACAACAATGCTATTGACAAATCAAAACAAATGCTATTGACTATCTAAATTTATCTAAAACTACACAGGAAACTCAGTTGGATGACATGGTGGCCCTGGTTCTAGAAAATGAGATACTAACACAAATGTGCTGGAGTTTTCTTGGAAGGCTTTTGCATTACCTATTAAATGGAACAGACAAAATCAGCATCATTCCCTTCTTCCTTCTCCCACCTAACTAGAAGTTTTGACTTCTGGGACTATAGTAACCATCTTGATACCATGAAAGGAAGTCCAAATAAATTGCTGAGATAGCAAATTTGACATGAATAAACAGAGAAACCAATGCCAGCAAATAGTTATTTGGCATTTCTTGTAAGACAAGAAAATAACTATTTAGTTTGGAGAGATGAAAGCTAATTGAGTTTTCTATTACTTTTAAAGTGGTGCATTCTGATAGAGATAGTAAACTTCTCATCTACAAACAAGCTGCATATAACCAAAAGAAAATATAACTCTCACCCCGATGATGATTTAAACTTAATTTTTTATTTTTATGTATGTTCTTTGTCAGATACTTCCTTATCCTTTTTTATAATATCTCTGAGAATTTGAGTATGAAGTCAAACATGTAGATGATAACTTATTTAGTCATGCCCCCAAATCTTTATTTTGCATTAATTTTCTCTCTTATATACAAATTTTAGAAAGGGAGAAAGATATGCATACATTATGTATGACAATGAATTTTGGTGGGAACTTTATGGTAGTTTCTATTATCACCTCATCATTATTCCTCAGAAAAGTGAAGAATCAAGAATCCCAAACTTTCATAGTTTGCAAGGGGTGAATCCATGAGACCTGGGTTCTATGCTATATTCTTTGAGCCTCAGACTCTTTATACTAATAATAGTTGAACCAAATGACTTCTAAATTTCCGTTTACCTTTAATTTTATATATTTTCAGGATATTGAACTTCCATTTTTTCTAGTTCTGTCCCTACTTACTGCCATAATTATACTTCTCTCAGAGCACCATAAATGGGGAGGCAGTTTAGCATAGAATTCATATGGAGAACATTGCCTATGTTACAATTCTAAACTACTTTATGAGAAAACCTAGTTTCCTCATTTGTAAAATTGTATACAGATAGTAAATTGTTCTGAGGATTCATTAAGATTGTCCATAGGAGGTACTTAACAAATAGGAACTAATACATAATTTTAAATGAATCCTAGCATTTCTTTTTGTTGTGGCTGTTAGGTTTACCTCTGAAAACTAGATTTCAAAAAGGCTGGTAAATTTTTTCTGTGAGCTAAAATCTAATGTTCTGAGAAAACTACCACTGAAATACTTGGTAAATTTCACTAATATTTCATTGTAATACCATAGTATAAATTATTTTTCTTAAAGCACATAGTCTCTCTTTCCAGAAATCATGAAAAGCAAATTTAAAATCCATGTTAATTGCTCCCAGTCTACAGCAAAAGAAAAAAACATACAAAATGAAACCTCAAAAAATAGATTTTCTATAATTTGAAACATCTGTCAATAACTACACTCAGCATAGGGCATATAAAACAAGATAGTTTCATATGAAAACTTACATTAAAAACTGGATTCCACCCAATAATCAGATCCCAATAACACATATGCCAGTGTATTTAAGGAATTGACTGAAGCAATTACTGAGTCACAAAATATTATTTATAAGTTTTGGGGGAACACAGTGATTTTGATAGTATTAATTCTTCATCTTTTTTTAAGAAAAGGACCATTCTAAAAGTAATAAGCAATCACTTTGGCAAGTGGGCTTTTAAATATCCTCCTCTTTAGAGACTATCAAAAGCAAATTTAATCTTGCCTGCATACTATCCACATCCCTCTTTCAATTTTAACTAAAATTATGTTATTTATAAATACACATATATGTACCTATGTATATACATACATATATGTATATATTTATGCATTTATTTATATATGTTATTATTTAACTAGGCTTAATTTTAAAGGAGAGTTTGAGAGTGAAAAGACAAACTTTAAACATACTATTCATTTACTAAAATTGAACAGATAAGAAAGACTTACCAAATTTAAGTCATGTTTTATGTCCAAAGCTTCTGATTGACAATCTTATGTCAAATGAGTATCAGTACTGCAAGGACACTGAGATATAGAAAGTGAGGTTTTGTTCTCTGCCTTTTAAATCCCCCAAAGTATTAATCCTTACCTAAATTGGAGATCCACAAAGCCCAATCCAGAGTTCAAGGTTATCTAGTTAACTTGAGTGAGTTAATTAGCATCCCTGTCATGATCACCAGCCTACAAAACAGCCACCACAGAGCTCTTTAAAGACATTCACAATCTTTCGCTGAGACATTTTTTTTTAATGTTTTGTTGAGAAAATTTATCTGGCTATGCCAACAGGTATGGTTAGAGGGGTGTGTAGAAGTCTGCAGTATTAAATGAATATGTATTGATATCTTCTTCTTTGGCCTTTTACTTTCTTCCTCTATAGTATGCCAGGAAGGTTTCAGCATTTCCATACCTTGGGTTTATAAGCTATATCCTTCCAGAACAGGAAGACTGTACTTATTCATCTGGTCCATGTTGATATCTATCTCTTATGAATATGTGAGCTGTGGATGACAGTGAGTGACAGCAAGGAACAAAAGAATTGCCATCTATTTGTGAGACAAATCACCATAGTAGTAGTCATTAAGTTTCATTCAAGAAGAGGCGTAAGCCCTCAAATGAGGCCAAAATGTAAAATTCCTTTGTCCCCATGGGATTAAGTTTTGAATTGGCACTTCTACTCTGAAATTAAAAGATCCTTGGCTTGGACTTCAGCTATACCTGTCCTGTGTTCATAGAAAATGAAGCGTTCCCTCAAAAAAGTCCTTGAAGATTTATTACATCTTCCTCATGCTTTGGGTCATATTTTCATGGCCTTGAATTTGTTTCCATTTCTGGGCCACTCCCATTATCCAAATACTTTGTCAATCAGGTCCTAAGAAGGAGAGATATTTCACATGATGTCCAGTTGATTTATGAAAATAATACAGGACTATTTAAGAAGGAGTGGGTACCATATAGAGAGGGAAAGGAGAGTGAAGGAAGATGTAGTAAGTGCAGAGCTGGCAATAACTGGAGACCATTGTCACCCAGGGGCCTAAAAGCGAGCAGTCAGGAAAACATGGAGTTATTTTCTATTAACTGGAAAGGAGCTAAAGCAACCTTTCAGTGGGAGAAGGTTGAGTAGGTAAATGCTATGAAATCACTCTATTCCCAGATATATGTTTCTAAATTAGCAAATCAAAATTATTCATTACATATAGTCTTAGTGGGGAAGACATTTCATCTAAGTCCTTGTAACCAAAAATTAGGAGTTTGGATTTTATGCAGTGCAATAAAGTGCAATGTAAAACCAGTCAGAGTGTTTAGTTAAGAAATAGTATTGGGGCAGGGACACGTGAGGAAGAAGGAAGTGAAACGATGCTATGTGCATATATGTACATAATATTTTGAATCTCAATATAATTCACAATTATAATGTACCAATATCAGATTAATAAAACAAAATAAAATTGAATTCAGTTGATGTTTTAAAAATAATTCTCTGGCTATTCTGTAGAAAATGAATTGGAGAGGGTCAAAAGAAAATGGGAAGATAAAATTGGAGACTATCACAGTGGTCTAGATGAGAAATGATGTCATATTAGTAAGGCAGCAATACAGGCAATATAAAGGTGTGGCTTGAGGCACATTTGGGAGGTATAATTAAGATTTAGTGGAAAACAATATGGACAATGGGGGAAGAGAATAGATGTCACATATGAATAGATGTCCCAGGTTTCTAGACTCACTATCAAGTTTCAGTATGTGAATTTTACTGAAAATCACTCGGTATGAGCTAGCTGAGAATTAAGTTTGAGAAAACTCCCTGAAGAGGGAAGGAAAAGAATTTAGTGTGTAAAAAGTCACACAAGCTGTATAGTTTTCTAGGAACACAGCATATTTTATTATAGTCTATTTCAGCATTTTGGAATCTAACCACAAATAGAAAAGTCAGCTTTATGGCTGTCTTCTGTCACTGGTAAATGGGAGCTTTCAGGGATGTCTGCTCACCTCTTTGAGATAAATGGTATTAGTAACCAAAGGCAATAAAGTTATTTGTGACAAGTGAATTGAATATTGATTTTATTCTTTATTTCTCTGGTGACTTTTTACGAACTATTCATAAATGCTAGGTTCCAGGCCTAATCAATTGAAAATAATAACAGAATAAATTGTTAATTAACCCCTTCTAATATTTCCAGCTTCTGCATTTATTTGGAATTACATTATATAGTCCCCATTAGTCAAAATTATATTAACTCTTTTCAAGATTACGTACTCCACAGAAAATCGGAGGAATAAAATGGAGTTCAAAGTTTTAATGTTGGCCTTATTTTCTTCCCAAGTTATTCAAATACTTTTATGGGAGATGTTTGAAAATATTCCTTAGAGAATTATTCTTATCTTTCATGTTGATAAAAGTTACACAAACTGGAATAGCAGAGAACAGTGGCCCCAAGCTGGATAACTCACCTGATACTTCCCATAGTGTTTCTTTTGGACACCCTCAAGTAGGTAATTTGTCAATGGTTTTTGTCAATGGGCCTTTGGCAGAGAATTTTGGCAATCATAGTACCAAGCAGAACAGGTCTTGGTTTGAATTTCCAGTGGTTTCTCTCAATTATTAGTAGAGCTTGTGGTAAGCAGATGCTATAGCCACTCACATAAACTACTGACTACAACGTCACAGTAAAAATGTCCAGAAAATACATTATTTGATAAGTTCTTGTGATCCTTGCAAGTTATAATCCTCTAGTAAAGTTTGTCTCTGTATTTAAGGTTTCAATAGTAAATATTTGTTGATCCTTTGACAACTAACCTCACAAAGAGTGACCATATGAACAAAGTAGCTGATGGTCGGTCCTTTGGAATTGGGGTCATGATTTTGCCATGTGATTTGAAACACTGAGAATCACTGACTAGACTAGGAGTGGATGGCATCTGCTAAAGCTGACCAGTAAAGGCAACCTTTGTGGTTGTTGACTAGAAGAACAAATCAAAGCCTCTCCAAGAGAGTTTATATTTGAGGCACAGCAAGAACTCAAAACATAAAGTAGGCCACACAAGGAGCTAGTGATTATCAGTAACAGCATAGGAGCAGACAAAGTCTACTGAGTATGGAAAGTAATTAGTCAAAAGTAGGAAAACCTAGAGCTTCTATTTGGCCTTACAGCTATTATTGTGGACATGAAGATAATTTATTCATCTATAATTTCCAGCCTTGAAACCATACAGACCAGTTCCTGTCTTTTCTTGATTTTGAGTGTTCCTAGCTGAACATTTCAGCTAACATCCTAATGATGGCTACCATTAAAACACCAGACATGTGAGTGAACAAGACTTCAGATTATACCATCCGCCTTCTTTGGAACCTTCCAGTTGGCAAGGCCCTAGACATCACAGAGTAGAGTCAAGTCATATGCACCATACCCTTTCCAAATTCCTGGCCAACAAGATAGGTAAACACAATAAAGATATATATTTGTGTGTGTGTGTGGTACTGGGGGTGGAACCCAGGAGCCTTCTACCTCCAGGCTACACTCCCAGACCTATTTTATATTTTATTTGTAAACAGGGTCTCTTAAACCAGCTGAGGCTGGCTTTGAACCTGCGCGATTTTCCTGTCTCAGCCTCCCAAGCGTGAGAATTGCAAGCATGTGCCACCATGCCTGGCTTATAAAGGTTAATTTTCTAATCACAAAGTGTTAGAGCTATATATTACATCACCCAGTACGAACAAGAGTCACCACTCAGTACCCGTGAGAAATTGGTCCCAGGATCCCTATGAATACCAAATCCACAGATACATAAGTCTCATATCAAATTGCATAATGCTTGTATACAACCTATATATATATACCCCCAATATATTTTAAATAATGTCCAGGTTACTAGTCAAACCTAACAATATCTGAATATGTCATTCAGGAAACAATGACCAAAAAAAGTATATGACTCTTGAGTACAAATACAATTTTTATCCAAATATCTTCAATCCATTATTTGAATCCACATATGCAGAACCCATATATACAAAGGGTCTGACTGTACTTGATAAACGACAATCATTATATAATATCCTATCAGAACTCCTCAAATGCAGTACATTATAATTATCATCAATGCCATCAGTAACATTATTATCACTACACTCATCATCGTTATCATTATCACAATTTCATAAGTGCCCTACATGTATTCTCGGTGGAAATTCAAAGTCAAGGAGAAAGTATGACTCTATTTATTTGAAGATTCTTTAAACTTAACTTTCCTGGAGTAGTTATTCCATTAAGTGACGAGTGCCTATAGAGTTTATAATGTGTTTCTGCCACTGAAGGCCTGAGTCAGGAGAAACTTCCAGAAGTGTTTGACAAGCTGTTTGTATTTGAGGACTTTATTTTAATTATGCTGTACAATCAAGTGAATTGAAATAGAGTGCTGTAAAGACAAGCATTTTTTTTTTTGCAAGTTCCCAAAGACAATGCATATTTAATATGTCCAACTTTTTATACCAGCCATGGTAGAAAAAAATGACCTAAACAAGTTCTTTCAATACCAAATAGATGCTTTTTGATGGTAATTGGCAGTAAGATAATTTGCTTTTGTTTATTTGTAGTGAATTTATAGAACTGATTTTAAGAAGTAAATCTTTTATTCTTTAGTAAGTGCATACAATAGTTTTGTTTATAGATACCAGGAGTGACAGATGCTGGCAATGTGGGCTGCTGCCTGGCTGGCTCCCAGCAATGAACTTGTTATGGTTACAGTTATCACTTGTCTTTCAATTCTACCTTCTTATTGAAATTTATTAGCAAAATAAATTTTTAAATGTGTGAAGTATCTCTGTTTCTGCGAAGAAAAAGTGTCAGTGTCAGGAAGGAAAGACTAAAACCAATTGTGAAAGTACATTCCATAGGTTTTGTTGTGCCTTAGGTTAAAATTATGCAATAGATGCAATTCTTTAACATTTTAATTTTAACTTTAGAAAAGTGTACTTGAGATACAAAACTAGAGTTTGATACTCAACAAAATCCTTGCTAAATCTCTTAGGCAATTTATTTTGTAATGCAAATGCTTAAATATTTTTTTAAGATAAGCAATGCCTAAAATTGAGAACAAATAGCACAAAAATTTAATTAGAGATGAATAAAAATGAAAAATACAAAATAAAAATCACAAAAAAATATTTTTGGATAGAGATTCATTTTTACCTTTAAAAACATGAATTGAGATTTAGAATAAATATATAGATTTGGTTTCATAAACATTTGAAACATACCCATAAATATAATCTCATTCATTTACAAGATAAACTTAAATGTGCAAAGACAATTGGAATACCTATAATACATATGCATATATGGACCTATATCTAGGGAGGGTGATAGAGAGCTATGACAAGTGAAACACAGTAATAGAAAAATGTGTTGGGGTTTGGAGAGTAAGAAAAGTCAAATTAAATTGTGTTCAACTCATATATAACATACAAATATTTACCCAGGATTCAGTCATTTTAATAGAGAAATCAAGTGAATTCGTTCGAACCAACCCCCTGTGCAATTTCTGAATGGCATGGGGCTGTAACTGTCTTCTGTATTTCTATCTTTTTAATAAACTTCTTTAAATCTTAAAAAAAAAAAATAGAGAAATCAAAATTCTTATTCAAAATCCATTGGCCGGGCGTGGTGGCGCACTCTTGTAATCCCCGTACTTGGAAGGCGGAGACAGGAGGATCGCGCAAATTCGAAGCCAGTCTCGCTGGCTTAGGAGACCCTGTTTCCAAATAAAAATACAGAAATGACCTGGGAGTGTAGTCCGGAGGTAGAAGGGCTTACAGGGGCCCCAGTACCACCAAAAAAAAAAAAAAAAAAAAAATCCATACATTGTGCTGGGTGTGGTGGCCCACACTTGTAATCCACGTGCTTGGGAGGCTGAGACAGGAGGATCGCATAGGTTCAAAGACCACTTCGGCTACAGAGTGAAGCTCTCAGCAACTTAGTGAGACCCTGTTTCCAAATAAAATATAAAATAGGTCTGGGAGTATAGCCTGGAGGTAGGAAAGCCCCTGGGTTCTGCCCTCAGTAAAAAAAAAAAAAAAAAAAAAAAAAAAAAAAAAATCCATACATTGTATTCAGAAATACAACTGAGCATCACCATTTTGAAGGGCAATTTTGCAATACTTACAAAAATGTGTAATCCATACCATTTTACCTATCAACTTTCCTTAGAGAACTTCATAGAGGTGTTCTTATGACTACAAAGGGTCCCTTCTTATCCTTTCATCATTTTCTCCCAGTTTTGCAAATTGAAGTTTGAGTGAATCAAACTTTTCTGTTAGTTCACCTACCCAGAAGAAAAAAGTTCAAGTGTTTCTGAGGTGATCAGAAGACAAGTGAATGACCTTTCACTGTGTTAACATGTCGGGATCAACAAACTTACTACCGTGTTAAAACATTAAATAATCAGGATACAGAAATGAAACAGGTTTGTTTTCTTCACTGGTATCTCTAAATGGCATTTGTATATGTATAGTAATCACTGAAAAAAATCTAAAACACAAAAGAGAACATAAAATTAAAAGAATATAAAGACATGTGAAACCAGATTATTTCTTATATCTTGCCTTCAGACTAACTTCAGTTGTAAAATTTTAAGATAAGAGAGATACAAAAAATAGAATGAGAAGATACAAAAATGCAAAATAAAATAAGAGATGCAAAAAAAGAGTAAGAAAAAGGCACAAATAATGGAGACTGAAAAGAAAGAGAAAGGATTAGAAAAATTAGTTCTGGCAAGTATTATTAAGATTTATTTTGTTTTATTTAAACACAGATTATTGTATACCAGTAAGAAAGCCACATACAATAAATTTTGGATACTCAAGTCCATTTAATATGTATTTAAAGATTCTTTTTTTCTATTCAGTATTTTCCCACAGGAAAGCTTTCCTGAGCAGTCTAGCTACACATTTCCAATTATTTAGTTTCTCACCTAGCAATTAAGAGTATATGCTCATTAATTTTAAGCCGTTTACTTCAGATTAACAGTGAGCTAACATACTGTATGTGCTGGAAAGGTTGACATGGAAAGAGCTTCATTCAATATTTGTTTTTATTATTATCTCTATACTGCCTTACTAAATAGATTACCTATGAATATGGTAATGAATAATTTGGACTCATAGTTTGCTTTGTTAAACAAAGCATCTGATTTACCTCAGGAGACTCTCCAACAGGCGTCTCAGCTTAAAATCTTTGCCAGCGGGTGTTAGACTACAAGTTATCTCCAAGCCCGGAACTGAAATCTCATCAACAATTTTGTCATCTGCTTAAAAGACAAAGGGGCCACCTTCTGAGAAAACAACTGCACATGGCTGAGCAAAGTATTGCTGCCTTATAATTCTGCATTGTGCGTCATTATCTCAGGGCAACTTAGCATCTGACCAAATCCATGAATCCAAATTCTTACCTTTTTTAATTCAGGTAAAGGATTTAGGATAGTGATTTTCACAAGATAAATTCTCAAAAAAAAAAAAAAAAAAGCTAGCTGTCATTGAGAGAAACAGATTCTTATAAGAATCACCCCTGCACATATTCAAAGGCTCCATCATGTGCTCATTTCTCTCATTTGCAATCTCCCATTCTTGCCACATTTTTCAAATTCTCAAGTTCCCTGTGCTTTTCTCCAAGTTCCCAAAGATCTTTGATATGTAAAGACACTCCTTAACTAGAAACAAGTGTTAGCCCAGGTGATTTTTAAAATACTTTTATCCATTTTTCCTAAAGAAAAGAAGAAAAGAATTCTTAAACACAGACTTTGTCCACACATTGTGCTAGCCATTACAATCCTGCAACAAAAGAAATGAAAAACAATGTCTCAGTTTTATTTTAGGGTTAAGGGAAAGGAGGGAAAAAAATAAAAAGCACTCAAGAAAAAGAGTTAACTTCTGTTGTTTTTTTTTTTTTTTTTTTTCTGCATCATGTACCAAATGAGAATATTCCATGCCATGATTTGGTGTTGTGTCCATTCTGTTCTGCTGTTACTGTTATTTAATTTGTTATTGTTGCCTTGGGAATCCGCACTAATTTATAATACAATCCACAATTCATTTCCAGAGGTCACCATGCTTCTCCCCTTCCACACTGCTATCCTGGCTTCTATCATGTGAACTTCTAAATTATTTTACTTGCTATATCCAAATTTCTCATCTGCTTCACCTTCAGACAGAGGAAAACTGAAGGGTCTAAGAGCCAGGGACTGTATCTGAAGATTTGTAGATTATTATAACCAGAGGATCTATCACAGTGCCTGGCATATAAGAGGCACTGTAAATATCTGACAAATGGATAAATGAATATATGAAAATTGATGAATGAATACATAGTATAATAAATGGGATTTTTTTAACTTTTATAGGCAGTTTATTTTTTACTGAAAATGGTATACATTTAAATTGTGCTTGGTGCCCTCCTCCCCATTTTCCCTCCCCCCTCCCAACAATTAGTGTCCAGGTTAACCGTGGTATATTCATACTTTTACACATATTCAGATGTAACTCCTCCATTAATCAATATCAGCCTTCTTCCTCTCCTATCCTTACATTCTAGCTTTGCTGAGATTTCCCCTCTATTATCTGGACTCCCTCTATTATCTGCTCCCTAGTTTGGGTATATTAGAAAAAACTTATGTCCCTTATCTTTCTGTGCTTGGCTGATCTCACTTAACATAATGCGCTCCAGGACTTTCCATCTTCTTGCAAATGACCTGATTTTGTTCTTCTTTACAGCTGAATAGAATTCCATTGTGTGTATTTCCCATAATTTTGCAATTCATTCATCTGTTGATAGGGACCTAGGTTGGCTCCATATTTTGGCTATTACAAAAATGGGTATGCATATGTTACTGTGGTTCTCTCATTTCAACCCCTTTGGAAAAATACCCAGGAGTGATAGAGCTGGATCATATGTTGGATCTATTCCCAGTTTTCTAAGGAATCTACATAGTGGCTGAACTAGCTTGCCCTCCCACCAACAGTGTAAAAGAGTTCCTCTTTCCCCATATCCTCACCAACATTTGTTGTTATTTGATTTTTTTATGCTTGCCACTCTGATTGGGGTTAGATGGAATCTCAGTGTAGTTTTGATTTCATCTCCCTGATAGCTAATGATACGGAGCATCTTTTCATGTATATATTGGCCATTTGTATCTCTTCTTTTGTGAAGTGTCTATTCAGTTCAGTTGCCCTACATGGTGTTTTCTTTTGCTCTTTTCCCTCTGAAGTCCTGGTATTTTTATTCCATCTGTAGATATTAAAGAAGTATTATTTTAAAGTCATTTAATATAGTAACTTCTAAAATGAATTCTTCTGCACATTAGAAAGAAAACCTTGCTTTATAGTGTCTTACATTATTCTAATATCTAACATCTCAGTGGCCTTATATCTGTATAATTCAAAATGCTCTTCAAATGGTTCACAAAAGACATTTCTTCCCTAATTAAAGATTATTTTCAGTTTTAATTTCTCCTATACCCCAAATGTGAAATAGTCAAAGTCTTCATAAAAGCTCAATTTGGTCCCTGCTACAGAATAATGGTAATAGTGATAACTTATATAAGTCTCTTAAGTATAATATTTCAAGCTGGATGCAGTGGCACACACCTGTAATCCTAGTTCTTGGGAAGTTGAGATGGGAGGATCATATCAAGACCAGTCTCAGCAACTTAGCAAAACCCTGTTTCAAAAAAATAAATAAATAAATAAGAGTCAAGGTAGAGCTTAAAAGAAGAATGCCCCTGCACTTAATCTTCAGTACCCCCCAAATAAATATAATATCTCAAGACAAAGTATCTATGAATTAGAAACTATATTTCTAACTTTCAGATCAGAAAGCTAAGGTTTACTCAAGATGGAATTAGAGTTTAAGTGCTATAGCCAAGACTGAAATTCAAGTGTGCCCGTGAACAAGGCCCGCAATCTTAACTACATGATCACTTAGACATTGATCAAGAATAAATTTTAGTGGTAGGTGGTACTATTATACATTGTATATCAAGCCACTCTCTGGTGCCATGTATCTTAGCTACTTTCTAAGGATAGAATTGTACTCCTCATCCTACTTAGTTTTATTTGGTCATATGACTTGGTTTGGCCAATGGGATGTGAGTTTAAATTGTTTTTCAGATCAAAATAAAAATATTAAGCCCAACTGTGTGGTTTATCTTAGACTCTTAATCTTTCCTTCTGCCACAAGAAGGGGCATGTTCTCTCATATGGGAACTTAGTCAAAGGTTTGTAAGCCACTGAGGCTCAGAGATACCCATTTGGAATAAAGCTAATTGATAGGTTATATGTTTATACTTAAAGAAATAGTTTATACTTGTTTAAATGTGAAAATAATTGAGGCCTGCATAAAAGCTCAACTTGGTCCCTGCTACAGAATAATGGTGATAGTGTTAACATTGGTCAACACCAAGAATATGAATAGCTCTATCAAAAATATTTGGCTATCAACTGGGTGTGGTGGCACACACTGTAATTCCAGCACTTGGGAGGTTGATACAGGAGGATTGCAAGTTTGAGCCAGCCTCAGCTAGTTATTGAGGGCCTCAAAAAGGCCTCAAAAATAGCCGGGCTTGATGGTGCACGGTTGTAATCCCCGCATTGGGAGGCGGACACAGGAGGATCATGCAGGTTTGAAGCCAGCCTTGCTGGCTTAAGAGACCCTGTTTTCAAATAAAATGTAAAATAGGTCTGGAAGTGTAGCCCGGAGGTAGAAGGGTTCCATACCCAGAACCACCCAAAAAAAAAAAAAAAAAAGTAAAGAATAATAGGGCTGGGGGTGTAGCTCCAAGGTAAAATGCCCCTGTTTAATTCCCAGTGCCACAAAAAAACAAAACTTGGCTATGAAGGGAAGTAGATAGAAATAACAAATAATGATAACAAGGCACATGAAAAAAATTAAATGTAAAAAGAACTTGATTTTTATACTGTTCAAAAGGACGATTTACCACTTGAAGTCCCAGAATAATAATGAATGAAAGCAGTAAATATACAGGATACACTTGAGCCAATAAGAAAATAAAGACTGACAACAGAGAAGGTTATCACAACTAAATGAAGTATTAAGATGGAACTCAGAGCCCACGTACTGTGAATAAAAATGGTTCATGATCACTATGGGCCAGGCACCATGCTAAGCACACTGCAGTCAAAGAGTCTCAGTGAGTTTTCATAACGACTCTACCCAACTATGTCTCTTGCAAACAAGGAAGCTGGTACTTAAAAGCTAGATAGTCGACGCCGGGCATGGTGGCGCACGCTTGTAATCCCCGCGCTTGGGAGGCGGAGACAGGAGGATCGCGCAGGTTCGAAGCCAGCCGCGCTGGCGTAAGAGACCCTGTTTCAAAAATATAAAATAGGTCTGGGAGCGTAGCCCGGAGGTAGAAGGGCTTCCAGGAACCCCAGTACCACCAAAAAAAAAAAAAAAAAGCTAGATAGTCTGCAAGAGGCAGGCAAGATCTGAATGCTGGTGGTCTGGTTTTATAATCTATGCCTCTAAACAAACACTCAGCAGGGTTGTTTGCTTGTTATAAGAAAGAAGAAACCTTTCTTAAACCTAAAAGGGAAAGTGTGCTCTTATGAAAGCCACTTTATGAGTAAAGAGAAAGATGTTACAAGCATTTTGCCTGATGTATGGAGTCAGCTTGACTTACTGTAGCCAACTTGAATCATTACCACGATGACTAACCTAGAGCAATCCTGGTTGGTTTGTCTTACTAGAATACCAGCATGTTATATATAAACAAAAACTTCAGTGTATCATACAGATCTCCACCTGGCATCAGAAATGTGTCTAACATTTGGGATTAAATTTTTATCTCATCCCATTAGGAAGGGGACCTATTTTCCTTCTCATGATTTCCCACCTACCTGTTGATGTACTTTGGCTAGTAGGATGCAGAAGTAATGGTGTGCCAATTCCAAGCTTAGACCTCAAGAATTTCCTTCTTTAATTTTGCCTGGAATCCTAGCCCTGGCTAGCTCACTGTAATATGACATGGAGCAGAATGAGCTACATTAGCTGAGATCATTCTGCTGTTATTGGAAATTTGCTGTGGTATCAATTTCCAAATGTAAAATGCAGTTAAAGCTTGGGTACCATGTAGGCACTCATTCAGGGAGGGGCAACATCTGTTTCACTGTAGAGCTCCCTTCTCTCTCTTCTCTCTCCTCTCTCTCTCTCTCTCTCTCTCTCTGCCCTTTGTTCTAATGATTAACCTACAGAAAGACTATAAAGGAATTTAAGACCTTTAACCTTAAAAGCCCTAAAGACAATTGAAGCTTTTAATCCTAAAATATGTAAAGGCAAACAGTGCCTCTATTACCTCCTTTCCTTTGTGAACTGACCTGGGTGTAGTAAAGTTAGAATTAGTGTGCTACTTCAAAGCACCCAGAGTTGATGAGCATCCAATACAGCCCACTATAATAGAAGTAGGACAAGGCAGATTATTGACCCCTGCACTTAGTAAGTTAACTGTCCAGAGGTAAAGAGGCACCACCAGACAAAAAAAAACTATGTTACTAGTCCAATTTCTTAGTAACACTGATAAGAACATACCAAGACAAAATCTATCTAAAGACCAAGAATGGTGTGGGGCAGAGTTACATTTTTGGGCTCTCCAGCGTGTCTGCATGCTGCTTTTTTTTTTTTCTATTTTTCTTCTTTTACCTACTAGTTTTATAATAAAGACTCGTTAAAGCTGCACCAACCAAGCTATCTCTTAGCTTCAATTCTCCTATTCAACAAATCCTAGTTGAATAGAGGAAGAAGAACCCACAGTTCTCTTACAACCATAGCAGTCATCTTAGATAATTCAGCCCCAAGCTATCTTGGCAGCTTACTACATACACATAAATGAATCCAGCCAAGACTAGAAGAGGCTTTTGACTAAATTAACCCAAATCTTTGACAATGCAAAATCATAAAATGAGGAGACTTCCGGGAAGATGGCGACCGAGAAAAGCGGGGCTTAAGAGCCCCGCTTACAACTAATCTCCATTACCACAAAATCAGCGCCTTTCATAGCCAGAAAACACCATCACCAGAGAAACAAAAAAATCACCAGGCTCCAGAGAGAAAGCGGACTGAGAACAGAGCTCAGAGCCACAGAGGAGATACACCGGCCTCATGCCCGAGGACGCGGCAGCAGCGCCATGCTGCCGGCGGCAGCGGGGAGTTCGCCGGACGGCTACAGCAAGCCCAGGTGAGCCGCTGCGGAACAGCCAGGTGGGATTTCTCACTGCAGGTAAAATCTAAAGCTCCCAATGGCTGAGCTCCGCACACGCTGCAGGGATTCAGAGTGGAAATCAAAACCAAGAAGAAATACGCCAGCCTCACAGCCGAGGGAGTAACAGCGGCGCCATATTGCCACCGGCGGCAGCAGCAGAGAATTTACCGAATCCAGTACAGCTACATCTGCGTACTCAAGAACAGTGAGTCAAATTGCGGGCCACAGAGGAGAAATCCCAGTACTGTACTCCCTGGGACTTGACCCAGTGGGGGAGGAGCAGTGGCAGAGATATCACACCATAGGAGAACGTGCAACCTGGCACCCCCCACAGTCTAAAGCAGCCTCTATTGACTCTCTGGGTCGGAGACTCTGTGATACAACCCAGTAAAGGAGTAGTGGGGGCTGAGATACTACTGACTCGAGATCCAGAGCACCTTAAGTGAAGTCATAGTGACCCAAGGGAAGAACCCAGAGAAGGCACAAACTTCCGAAATCATGGGAAAGAGGAATAATACTGGAGCAATGAATGCCCACAACCCCACAACATCAGAACCCGATAAAACAGAAAATCAGAGATTTCTAGAAGATCAAATCAGGAAAATATCTGTAGATATAATAGAGGTGCTTCGAAAAGAACTCAGAGAGAGCCAAAAAGAGATAAAGGATGCAATTAATGAAGTAAAGGCCTCAATTCAAAGCACAAACAACCGATTAGAACACATGGAGAACAGAATCTCGCTCTTAGAAGATGAGCAATCCAAAAATGAACGCATAGTTTCTAATCTAGGAAAAAATATTCGACAGCAGGAATCTGATATTGAAGAAATATGGGCCCATTTTAAGAGAGCTAACCTAAGAATAATTGGAATAGAGGAGGGAAAAGAAAGTGAAACCAAAGGGATCAACAATCTCTTCAAGGAAGTAATAGCAGAAAATTTTCCAAACATAGAGCAAGAGGTTGATACACAGGTCCAGGAAACTTATAGAACTCCCTTTAGACAGGATCAGAGAAGAGGATCCCCACGCCACATAATTGTCAAAATGACCAATGTAGAAGCCAAGCAGAGAATCTTAAAGGCAACAAAAACAAAGGGCCAAGTGACATTCAGAGGCAAACCAATTAGAATCACTCCAGACTTCCCAAACCAAGTCATGAGAGCCAGAAGGGCTTGGAGTAACATATTCCAAATTCTGAAAGAAAACAACTTCCAGCCAAAAATTTCCTACCCAGCAAAACTTTCTATCAAATTAGATGGAGAAATAAGAAGCTTCCATGACAAACAGAAACTGAAGGAATTTATGTCTTCAAAACCAGCACTAGAGAAAATACTCAAAGAGATTAACTACAAAGAAGAAATAGGTAACACACACCAGAACCAGAGAAACAAGAGTTTCTATCCAACAGTCAACTAAGATTGGTTATCTGTGGAGATTCATTACTTATGTTAGTCTTTTACCTATCTCTAAATGGTATTGTTTGCCTTTATTGTTGTTAATTTTTAGGATTTCTAGTTGGAATATTAATATACCTTCAGATATAGCATTTGGAAATATTTTATCCCATTCTATTAGTAACTCTTAACTCTGGTTACATTGTCTTTGGATATACAATATGTTTTTTATTTTTTAGGGAGTTTGTATACTCTTCTGTTGCCTGTGCCATTGAAATCATAACCAAGAAATCACTGCCAATTTCAATGTAGTGAGGTTTTATGACCCAGATTTTCTCCTAAAAGTTTATAGTCTTAAGATTTATATTTAGGTCTTTTATCTATTTTGCGTTAATATTTGTATATGGGATTAGGTAAGGGTCCAACTTTATTCTTTTCCATGTAATTATTATGTTTCAACAATATTTAGTTAAAAGATTATTATTTCTACCACCAAATGTTCATGGAAACCTTATCAAAAATAACTTGACAATATAGGGAAGAATTTAGCTCTAGGCTTTTATTTAACTCCAATGGTTTATAGATCTGCCTTTAGAATAGTACTACACTGTTTCAATTATTGTAGCTTTATATGGTTTGAAATCAGAAAATATATATCTTCTAGCTTTGTTCTTTTTCAAGATCGTTTTGGGTATCTAGAGTCCATATTCCATATTAGGATAGATTTTTTTTTCTGAAAAATAAATATATAAATATATGATAGTTTCACCTAAAAAAATAGAAAAAAAATATTCTCTGGTAAGAAAGAAAGTAAAAAGAAATATTGAAATGTTATCTTTAAGTCATCAAAAGCTTGGTATCAGACAAATTAAACTGTTATGTGAGATTATCATTTTTAATTTTGGATAAATTGCTATAATACTGGATGTCAACCACTAAGCCAAGCATGGGAGGGAGAGATGGGGAGAGAATGGGGTGGGGATCGGGTGGGGGCTGGCTGGGTGATGTGTGCATTATGTCTACAAAAGTTTGTATCCCACTATGATGTATGAATACAGTGCACCAATAAAAAAAGAAAAAAAAATTAAAAAAAAATAAAATGAGTAAAAAATGTTGTTTAAGACACTGATCGTAAGGTTGTTAAACAGTAAAAACTAACAGATCATGGACTGTCTGTACTCTTTAAGCAGGCCTGAATCTGAACATCTCAAGTTTGAGAGCTGAAGAAATGCGTCTTTGTCATTACTGGTCTCTTTTCTTAAGTGTGAACTGTCACGAAAACAAATGCTACAAGTCATGACAAGTAAACCTAGGCTAAGAAGGGCAAGCTTCGTGGTTCATCTTCTGCTATGTTGAAACCCCAAACAACAAATGATGAGAGTTGCCAGGACTGGAGGAATCTGGTCTTCCTTTCATTTTGGATTTTCATGGTCTGGAATGTAGTGCTGCTTTCTATCAATCCACACATCTGTTACCTGCTCAAAAGCAGTCTGGGCAGGATCAAGAGAAGTCTTAGAAGAAGCCTCCTTCCCAAGGGAAACAATGACAATCTGTTTTCAAGAAGATGTGGGAGACATGGTTTGAAATGCATATGGGTCTTCAGTAACAAAGCACAATTACAAGAAAGGGAGGAAAGACCAATGAGTCAAATAGTTGATAAGATAGTACTAAAAGCACAGCAACGCTGGTGGACTACAATGTTTACTAGGAGGTCCATCTGAGAGGGACAAAGCCTCTGAAGAAAGGTGGGTACCATGGCACCCAGCTGAGGTGGAACATATCAGTAAGCAGCCTAGGTAAACCAAAGCTGACCTCTACAGAGGACCAAGGATCTGGAATTAGAAGTACACAATTTCTAATAGAATAATTAAAATGAAAATATTGGAGGTAATCTGTGGATGTTTTATATTTTAGAATAATGCCTCTTATAGTCATTTACAATATTAACTGTGGGAAAGGGACTGTGATAAGTTTTCAGATTTTCAAGATCAACAACTTGCCAACAACAGTGAGAAAGAGAGTGCTTTCTTGCCTCTTAGGGAAATGTGAACCTCCATCACCTCTCTTTGCTGCCCCTGCCAGTAGCATGAGTAACACCAACATCAGGAAAACGAGTTGTTGTCACCTACCGTGAAGTGTTTTCCTCAGGTTCTAATTGGGCCACTTGCTTGTTACTGTGCTCCTTTCTTAGTGGAAAGTGAAAGCTGAGCGTCCACAGCTCCAAGACTGCTGACTCTTTCACATGGCAGCAGCTTGACATCCAACAGCAAGAAATCCGCTCTCACAGATGCCTAACAAGTGCTCTCAACCTGAAAGAGACACCGATGTTTTCATTGGCCTGGGCAATCCGCTTGTCAAGTTGGAGAAGAGGAAGTGAGGGAGAAAAAGAGAAAGAGCCTGCCAGAGTGCAAGCTTCCTTACCTTCTTGTCAAAAGAACTGCAACTGCTCTGTTTGTTTACCAACAAAGATGTCAAAGTCTTTTCATGCCTGTGGTTTTACATACTGATGATATCAAAAGGAAAAGACCATGTTTTGTTTGCTTGTTTCATTTTTTGTTTGTTTTTTTGTTTTTCCTTTGCCTAGTAGAATGGCATCAATGAACTAGGGACTCAAGAAGACAGAAGCATTGCCACCATGGCCTGAGGAAATTTTACTTTTAGCAAATAATCACACCAAAGAGATGTCCAGAGCATGTCTAGATGTGTCAGGTGCCTGCTTTTAAAACAAGGTACCAAATGCTATTTATTTTATTCAATATAAAAAATGTTGGCAGCCGGAAGGATTTGGGGTTTCTCTGCCTTTTGTAGTACATAATAATATTGTTTCTTAACATTCTTCAAGGCTGGACTCCGAAGAGATTTAAAACACACTGTGTTTACAGATTTCTTTGGCCAGAGCTGACATGCACAAATAGAACAGACAAACATATATATCAAGGTTATTACAGCTTTCAACCAAAAAGTAGGATTGCTGAATTTAAATGCTATCTCGGTTATTCCAGTGGACCCTTCAAGACTCCATGTGTTTGAAATACAGGGTGGGTTCTGGTGTAAGTTTAGGATTCGATTGGTCTCCACATTCAAAATTAATGGGTTTGGGAGGGAAAGGTTAAAATCCAAAGTTCAGGGCCCAGAATGAATCAGATCTTCCACACATGGGTTATAGTTATCAGTGCTTTATACAACTCCTACCCCCAAAGGGTCTTCTATTAATAAGCCAGATGAAGTCTGTTGCGTTTGCAATTGGGACTAGTGCCTAAGGGCTCTTAAAAGACTGAGATATTTTAATTAGTAGCTTCTTTCTGTTTATTTGTTTTGCTTTTTTTTTTCAAATAAAATGCCTATGCTTGCAAGAGGTACATGAGTAAGTGAAGACAACAGTCTTGCTTTCTATAAGCTTTTCAGTAGATACCTTTCATGCAGATGGATGCGTGGAAAAGCATATTTGCCAACATGCAATAACGGAATTCCCACACAGTTTGCAACTGAAATGAATCGGCAGTTGGTATTGGGAAAGAAATGAACTGTGATTTCACTTTCTCTAGTGAGAAAATAATTCCTCCAGTACTCCTGTATTCTATCCAAGACGATGGAGAAGAATGTTTAGCAAATTTACGCATAAAAGGCCTGCAAGATGGAATTGACAAAGGGACATTAGACTCACACAAAGAACCTCATCAGGAGGAGAAAGGGAGAGAATCTCCAGATAATACAACAGGTATTCACCATGCAGGACTCAAGGAGGCTCAATGAACACCCCACAGTGGAAAGGTATCTGAGGAAGGGCCAGAGGACTGAGGTTCCCATGGCAACAGCAAGGGTAGCAGGAAGGAGAGTTAGTGCCCTTTTCCCCAGTTTCAATCAACCTTCCAACCTCCTTCAAGTATTTTTAATAATAATAACATCCTTTAATATGAAAACTTAACGCTCTATCATTAAAAATGAATAAATTCTCTTAAGAAAACCTCTCTGTTTTTATTGGTCTGCAAACAAATCACATTTGGAAAGTGTATTTGCTGGGCACACACAGCTTCAAACCAAGCCCCTTCATTCACCTTCTACGGGTTAAAACCTCTCTGACTACGAATACTGGAATAAGTACTGTCTTTGTTCTAATCCTGCCTTGGAAACATTCCTTCTCTTTTGGACTTTTCATCTCTCTCTCAACCAGCTCCCCACTCCCTCAAATATATTCAGAATTGGCCTATCTGATTTCTATGGTCATAAAAATTAAATACTACTCTCTATTTATGTTGTTCTCAAGCTATAAAATATTGGGAATATTAGAACTCCATTTTCACCAAACCAAATCTCAAAATATCTTGTGCTTTGCTCCTTAATTTGGCATGAGGCTCTGCTTGTTCTGATTTGATCTCCTGATAGTTGCTAATCTTCTGATGAAGGGGAAAAATTAATTCGGTAAATGGCCTGCTGGTGATCAAGGGCTCTTAAATGCTAAGCTTTATTTGTTAGCAACTCCATCCTCAGCATGAGTCCACCTCTCCCTGTGCACATACCACAAATTCCATCTCTGTGTCTGTGCCAGCTCCTGGCACACATCCACATCCTCCCTCACTGGCTCACTATGATCAAGTTAAAGTGTGTATCAAAATCAACCCTAAACATTGTGAAGCCTAATAGAAAATTTAATCCTTCTCTATTTTTGTAAGTCCTGCTAATACTGTGAATTTTGTTTTTAACTGATGGATGCCATCCTGTGGGGAAATTTGGTAATACTGAGCCATTGCTAACCCATCTCTGATTTGCTCTTATGCAATTATCAATAGATAAATGCCTATTTTTATACTCCACTACCCCTGGGATGGTGCTAGAATAAACCCAGGATGGTCCCTACCTAAAACTCCAATTCCTATTAGAGATAGAAGCCTAAATCATTTACTAAAAGGCTACTAACAAATTCAGTAAAGGAAGTGTTTTTTATTCCACAGACGATTATATTTTCCACTACACATATAAAACCATGTATGTCTTTACAATGTTCTCCTAAAGAGTCTGCATGACTATTTATTTCCTTCACAAAGCAGAAAGAAAAAAAATGCCCAGTGTTATATTGCAGTAAGGTAAGAACTCAATGCTGCTTTATAACTGAGCTTACTGCCCACCTCACCAAATGAATCAACCTGATTAGCTGTCGAGTACAAACTGCTGAGATCCCACCAAGGAGCGGTCACCTTTACACTTAACAGCACAGGAAAATTACAATTTCAAAAAAAAAAAAAAAAAGAAAGAAAGAAAAAGGAAAAAAATCATTTACTCACTTACTTTAAAATAGCAAATCCAGTCATTGTCATGAGTATTGCTTAACACAATTTCATGCACCCTCAGCCTTGCTGAGCTGCGTTTTCTCTTTGCTGTCTTTGCACAGGGGAAGGTGAATGATTACAGCTGGCAGCCTTACCCCAGGCTGCTGCTTCTAAGCTCCTGAATATGCTGTGGAGGTTTGTTGTCCTAGAGATGCCACCAGAGGAAAGCCACAAGCCAGGAGTGGCACTTTAAAGTACCCATATTTGTCCAATAGTAATTATCCCAGGAGTTGGTAAACTATAAATTATACCTGGATCATGGCTTTATCATCTTTCATACTTGACCCATTTCCACTATTACATTATGAGCAGCTACAAAGTAGAAATTATCTCCAACTTGAATTTAAAAAAAATAGTGGCTTGTATAGATTTAATGACTTAGAAATTTAATTTAGAAAGAGATAAAGCAGCTGAGGAAAACACAGTCCCCATTGCTTAGGAAATAGTCTCTATGTTATTTAATTGTATTATGGAAAAATATAACTTTCAAAATTATTATTTTCTCTCAATAAAAGTGAAAAATCAAAACCTTAACTACAAAGCTCTGAAAAATAGTAACTATGCTCACTTAGCACATATAAGAGATGAAACACAAAAGACTCAGCAAGAGTGTCAGCAAAGTCAACAGCTTCATTATCAATTTCTTTTCTAGCTTCTATAGTTCAACAGTTTTCAAGTTCATCACCATTAAAGTCTTAAGCTAAACAATTCTTTGTTGGGGTGTCCCTAAATATTAGGGTACTTAGTAGCACCCTTGGCATCTAATAATAGCAACTTGCCCCCAGTTTTGACAACCTAAAATGGCCCCCTCCAGACACTGCCAAATGTTTCCTAGAGGGCAAGATCGGCCTCTGGTGAAAACCTCTGGTTTAGAGCTAACTCGTACTTATATTTTCCAAAACGAATGAAATGTACAATAGATTTTTACCCAGCATGTTTTTTCTTCTTGCTTACGAACTTTTCAGTTAATATATTTTTTAATTTTATTCCAATCTGGAGAATTTTGTTTTTAATCAAATTAGGAATAAACACTGTGTACATATATAAAAATTATTAATGTCAATCTCAAAATCATAAATGGAAAAGGAGAGAAAGTGGGGTAGGAGCCTGGGGTGAAGGAGGAAGCTCTCCATGTGTTGCTTGCATGTATGTCCCTGTCATTCTCAACCTCATTATGAAGTGTGATGACAATGCACAAATCAAAGTATATTTAAAAAAAATATACAGAGAAGGCACTATGCTGGGCCCTTGAGCTCACTGCTCCTTGAGACTATTAAGACCCTCTTGAGAACTGTGGCAACACTCCTGAGCTTGGGCCTCTGACTCTCAGGAATGCCTGACTGAGGAGGAGCTGGCATGTGGGAATCATCTAATGGAGCAAGAGGTTATAAGGCTGAGACCTGCTTTTGCTAGCTCAAGATGTCAAGGAGCTCTGGATTCCAAAAAGTTAAGAAATCTCATATCAGTATTATAGAAAAACATCAGCATTATGTGACCAATAGCAAAACATTTAATTCAAATCTTCCTTCTACAGTGAGAAGAATTGTTTATCATGAATATATCAGACATATCAGGACTATATTTTAAAATCTGATTGTATAATAAAGGGAGCCAGGTCATATGGTCTTAATCCCTAGAGTTCTGTTAAGATTCATTCTTCTCATGATAGAAGGTATACATTTCTTTTGTGCCCTCAAAAGCTTTTTTTTTTTTTAATGGTATAAAGTATCCACTTTGTCTTTCAAATCTATTCAGAAAAGAACTAACATCTCTCTGAGAAAGAGTCCTAGAACTCAATCAAGTTGGACCACAGAATTCATGTATATCTCTGAACCAGTAATGTGGCCCCAAGAATGAAACATGCTAACTTGTTCAAGAAAGCAGGTTCCTTCTGGCCCAGCAGAGCAGATGAGAGATGGATAAAGCCAAAAGAAATTCTGGGAGATATTTGGGAGTAAGTTTAGAAGAAAATGAACTTTATAAATGCTGTTGATTTTGATACTACCCACTACTTTGACTTAATTTTTAATATTAACGTTAAAAATTATTCATGCAAATAAAAAAATTTAAATAAAACACATTTTGGTATTTTCAAGATACTTACAAGATTGATATTTTAAGAATATTAACTTACAAAAAATTAATACATTTATTTAAAAATACATATCAATCCTGTCTCAGCCTCCCAAGTACTGGGATTATAGGCGTGGCCTACCACGCCCAGCTCCCTGGATTTATAGTATACATCCTCTTTTGTGCATAATAATAAATCATCTTCTTATTTGTTTTAAAAATCTACATATCAATTCATAATATGCTTCATTGATGTGGCCTGGTAACATTAAGTTGGAAATGTAAAATGTCTTTTTTACACAGAAAAATGTGTTTCTGTGAGTTGCATGAACACACTATGTTATTAACATAGACTAAAGATGTTTGTGTTTTTCCACGATGTCAGATTTTAATGAATAACAATAAATTCACAATATACACCACTTTCGTCAATGGCAGTTTACTGAAAATTCTCATGGCTCACTTGATATCATGACTAAAGCAATTACAAGTTTTTTTCTTTCAGTCTTAAGTTCTAATATCTATAACACTCAAATCACACATCACAACTTTACACAATCATACAAGTAGGTCACAGAAAGGCCAAGAGAAGATTAAAGTGGCATAGGGATTTTAAGAGCTTTGCCAATAGTAAATGCCAAAAGCAGACAAGATGCAGAATCGCTGTTGGTGGTCAGATAGTCAGGTGTGGTGCACACCTATAATCTCAGTGCTTGGGAGGCTGAGACAGGAAGATCACAGGTCCAAGGCTAGGCTTAGCAACTTAGCAAGACCCTAAAAAACTGAGCAAGGACTTGTTCCAAAATAAAAAATAAAGAGGGCTGGGATCAGAACTTATAGGTGTAATGCTCCTGAGTTTAATTCCTAGAACCATCACCTTTTCCCAAAAAGAGCTTTCATAAACCATTCCCACAGAACTCTCAAGGCAAGAAACAGAGGGAAGTTTCAAGTGTCAGCTGGAGCTGTCAGCTTGAAATGGCTGTTACATGGTCCTCATGGCCAGGACAAATGGCACTGGGCTAAAGCTCAAGGAGAGAGAATCAAAGGGTCATCACTCTGGTTATTTCTCTGGGCAAGGCTCATGACCAGATGACAAGGTCAATGTGACAACGTAATCATTCTTTGGGTGTTCTTTCTTTTAGAGGTCTCAGTTGAAGGGTTTACATTATTTGTGTGTGGTTGATAAGCTCCTATGTCTGCAGTCCTTGAACTTCTGATTTAATTAGAGAAGTTCATGGGTCAAAATTTACCTATCAGTGCAGTTAACACATCAGTCTGTGCCTTATGGCTATGGCATGCAGATGGTGGTTGTTTACATGTACAAACAAGATGTAGAATCGTTCTACCTCAGCACTTGTTCTCAAAATAGAATAATTCATGGAAAACTGCTACTTTACAAAGTAGAGTAACTCAGGGTTAGGCACAACCTAAAAACTGCTGTTTCATACACCCTGCAGTTATCAGAGCTTGATACAGCCTGCTTTTCACATTGAGATAATAGAACATCAAAATGTAAGCCTTTTCTGAATATCGGGCTCTGAACAAATAGACTTTCTATACATCCCTCACCTTCTTCATTAATACCATCACCATCATAACCACAGACAAGGTTTCAATTATTTTGGTCCTTTAGTTTTAGTAGTAAGCTTTCAAAGATAGTCACAACATTAGAAATAGGGTTCACGTTCAAATGATAAAATGAAATATAAACAGCCCTGTCTGCCTCGTGTGTGTTCAGAAGAGTAAACTCCCTGTTAGGGAGAATTATTAAACAGACAATTTCCGTGAAGGTGAGTACACACCACAGTTGGAAGCTTTAGAGATTGGGAAAAGGCTAAAGTTAAGCTGAGCTCCCTGGAGGATTGCAGAAGCAGTTTATTTTAAATATGCTAAAATGTTAGGGTATTATCTTTCTAATAAGATGAGATCAAAGAGAAGTCAACAAATAGAACTAAGAAAATAGATGCTGCTTCAGAGTTCAAAAGTTCAATAGCATGTGCCTTCTGGCTTCCTGCTGGCTTCTGCCAGGGTTGTCAGAATGTTCAAGATTTTCAGGAGAGCTTGGAGAGAAGCCAATATGAATTTCTTTGATATGCCTAAGCATAAAGGTATCCTCTAGTTCTGTGTGGACTATGTTCCTAGAGAGTTCAGGTTGGGAGTTATTTATTTAGGACTCTGTTTGCATTTTCCCTAGAAACAACCAGATAGCCAAAGCAGCTGAAGCAAAGTTTCGTTCTGAGAATTTTGTGAAACTTAAATGCCATGCTATAATACTCCCGTGAGAAAATGTGCTCAAAATCTCAACTTGGAATGGAAGGGACATGCTTCCCAACAGAACAAAAATACTTCAGATTCCTTGGGCTAGGCCCTGAGCTCCAAAAGAAAAAATAATAATAAAATGCATGGAAAAGAGGGAAGCTAATAGTGAAACTCTGGGACCCAGGAACTCCAGCAGTCATGGAAGAAGAAATGATCCCATGAAGGGTCCTAGGAGTTCCCAGAGTGGGAAAAAGGGGAACAAACACAAGACCAGTTAGGTCCTTGGCTTATGTGATGGAAAAGGATTTCAGCACAAGTCAGAGACATAAAGAAGAAATAGAGCTGGATATGTTGGCACATGATTGTAATCTCAGCATTTTGGAGACTGAGACAGGAGGATTATGGTTTAAGGATAGCCTCAGCTACAATATAGTGAGGCCCTTTGCAACTCAGTGAGACCTTGTTTCAAAGTAAAGAATAAAAAAAAAAAAAAACGGGCTGGAGATGTAGCTCAGAGATAGAATATAGAATGTCCCTGGGTTCCATCTCCAGTACTGCAAAAAAATAAATAAATAAAAAATAAATGAGAAAGCAATAAATACACATTCAAAGGAGAATGCTGCTTATCTCAAGTGAGATGCTCTTTATGGCTTCACAGCTCCCCTTTTATTGAGTGGACAGGGTTGTGCTTAGGCATGTGAGGATGCCATCTGTCCAGCGATCTGGTCAATTTCTGAATCTTTAGTGTGGTTTCTATTGTCTTCTCTTTAGGTTGCTTTTTTGCTTACACTATTCACAGATGAGATGGTTAACCGTGTTTGAGATAAATATTATAAGTGAATGAATTTCCTGTTGGTGGTCCAGTCATCTTCTGGATACTTTGTGTGGTCTCTATTGTCTGATTATAGATATCTCTACTGCTTAGCTAGTCTTAGGTGGGCTAGGTAACAGTTCTCAAATTAGTTACCACAAGTGAATGAGTAAACATCCCAGAAATTTGGAGGTGACAGACATAGTTTAAGAGTGAGAAACTTTAGTGCAAGGCTTTCATATTAAATTTACATTTTCCTCCTCTTTACCTTCTGTCTTCTTTCTGCTTATTTCTTTTATTTCCTCTATCCTACCTCACAACCAGGAGGCAAAGCATCCTTCTCTCAGCTTTTAGCTACATAGCCTTGAACCCTTTTCAAAATGGAATTGGATAAGTTTACTTTCTTACTTGACATTATATTAATATAATGCCTGACTCATCTTCCTTCAATTTGTTCCTCAAAAACTTAGCATATCACCATTTTGAGATTTTTATTAAAAAGTTTACATTTTAGGAAAAAGTAGAAAGCAGCTATTATAAAAAATATAAATTGGAAGGAAGAAAATGCTAACTGTGTGACACAGTACACCTCAGTAGCTGTAACAAAAAAAAATCAGCTACTGAGAAGGTAGCTCCTTGACAAGAAAAACAAAACAGTGGAAATACATACGAATGAAAACAAAAATAAGAAATGTGGTGGAATTAAATTCAATAGTCAGAATGAAAGATGCACAGCAAAGAGCCTGTATGCATGACTGAATTTGTGTGGCAGCCAGAGCCATCTCCAGCCACTAGCCCAAACCACGACTGCCAACTCTGCAGCCCCAAGAAATTCCAGCAAGTAAACCAAGGACTTGAAGTTCAGTAAGCAGCATCTTAAGCAGAGCTCCAGCATCTTAAGCAACCAGTACCACATTTCAGGGATGGAGAAAAAGATTCAAAGATTCAAAAGTACATGTGCTCGCTAGAAGGCCACACCGCAGCAGTGCATTGTGCCCTCCAGAGACCTGGGCCCACAGGACAGTAAATTAACTGTGTTTCTCAGTGGATGAACACCCAAAGAAGCCCCAGGGATCCTAGCTGGCTAAGCTCTAGTGGCCCACCCCTGAAGTGGTCGGGTTATAACCTACAGACACAGGAAAGACCCATAGTGCCGCGGGCACAGTACCCACACAAGGTCACAGGAGGTTTCTCCGAGATTACACTGGACATACTTCGCTGGTGTGGGTAGAGATGTACAGGTGCAGGGCTGGAAGGTGCAGAACCCAGGCCCAGGGAGCACAGAGCTGAGATCCTGAAAATGCTTAGAACACAGGACGAGGTAGCGCAGAGCTCAGGGCCAGAGAGCGCAGAACCCAGGGCCTGAAATGGAAGCACAGAGCCCAGGGCAGGAAAATAAAGAACTATGTGTTTACATGGAACACACTGCCCAGACACATGAACACAAAGCCATCAGAGGCAAGAAAGCAGCATAAACACTCCTGAAGTGGGCCAAAAGCTGACAGCATGTTATGGAGTAAATAAGAGATACTGGAACATAATCTACTACAGGCAACATTTTATGGGCCCCATTTGAGTATTAGCAGTACTGCTTTTTTTTTGGTTGTTTTTTATCTTTGATTTACTCTTATTATTATTAGTTTTTGTTGCTTGTTTTGTTATTTTATGCATGTTTGTTTGCTCCCTCCCCCATTCCTTTTACAAGCTTCCTCCTTCTATCCTATCTATTCTCTTCTCTCAAAACTTTTTATCCCTAACTGTATCTCCTTGTTTCATACGCAAGCTATTTCATATCTCCATACCTAAATACTCTATAATAATTACAAGAATCTTACAATATCACTATCTCTTATCTCAACCAGACACTACCTTATCATACTTAAATTCTTACTCAACTTAATCATATTCTTTACTTTATCCTACTCCTGTACCCATCACCCCAGCTCCTCCTCCTTCACATAACCCTCACCAGTATGCTAAGCAAGATTAGTCAGTCATGAAAAATAAGAAATTGGATGCTTTCTCTAATCTGTGAAAGCTAAGGAGAAATGGGTCATAGGAAGAACTCTAGATGAAAAAGGAAATCCTATAGAGGAGCAAACAAGACAACCTAAATGAGGGGATGGGAGGGGGAAGAAGGAAACTCTCTAAAGCACACAATGTACTTAAACATATCAAAGTCAACCACTAAGCCAAGCAAGGGAAGGAGAGATGGGGAGGGGGTGTGAATTGGGTAGGGGCTAAATGTGTGATGTATACACGTATGTCCACACAAGTTTTTTTACCCCAATATGATATATGAATATAATGAACCAATATAAATTTATTTAAAAAGGAAGAAAAAAAAGAAAGCTATGAGGCACTGTTCCACCATGGCAATCTACTTTGCTATTGTAATTATTAATAAAAAATGGGAACCTAGAATTCTTTTGCAAATTTTGGTTGACATCAAAGAGTTTCTGTTGTTGAGTTCAATAAATAAATATTTATTAAGCAAAAAAAAAGAAAACAACACTACTTACTTACTTACTTACTTGTGCATGAACCTGCTGACACCTGTAAATACCTACTAAGATTGAATCAGACAGGTGATACACAGGAAAGGACAATGAGACAATAAACTAACCACAGCTGATAGAAGGAAGTACTCAAGAGAATGCACATCAAGGTTTAAAAAAAAAGCATAAGTCACAAACTATTCTGCCTACACCACTGAGCTGACTTTTTATGAAGGTATTGGAAGACAGAACACCAGATCTTAACACCTTAAACTCATCAACTCCACCATAGCAGCAAGCAGAAGGTACCCCAGAGAAACTCAGTTTTGACAATCTACAGGTAAAACAACAATGGAGTGATAGTAGACACAGGCTATGGGGTTAATATCAAAGTATGAGAAATACCTGGAACCATCTCTTCTAATAGAGATCAGGAATAGAACCCATCAACAATGACTCTCACACAAAAAGAAAAAAGATGCCAAGACAACAGAAACACAAACCCATGAATTCTGAAAATATGAGAACAGGGAACAATAATAAAATAAAGAAAATTGCGAATACTGACTTAAAAGAAATGCAAGAAGAAGAATATAGAATCCTGATCTTTAATATGATGAAAGGGCTCACAGTAAGCATACAAGAAATGAAAGAGAAACTTGAGACAGTAAGAAAGAATCAGAAAGAGGCCTGGAATTAAATGAAAGAGTCAATAAATGAAATGAAAATAGCAATAGAAATTTTTGGAACATTAGATCAAATGGAAAACAGAATATCAGTGTTAGAAGACAGTCAAACCCAAAATTCATTCAAAACCAAATGCACAGTCAATAGTATACAGAAGATATTACAACAACAAAACATAAATATCCAACAACTATGGAACAATATAAAATGTCCTAACTTGTGGATAAAAGGCATTTTAGAGAGTTTTTCCAAACATGGAAAAAACTTGGATATCCACATACAAGAGACATACAGAACATCATTAAAACAAAATCAAAGAAGGAATCCCCACACCATGTAATAATCAAAATGATCAACAAAAAAGCTAAGAGAAGAATCTTAAAAGCAGTGAGAACTAAAGAACAGGTGACATTCAGGGGCAAAACAATAAAAATCACTCCAGACTTTAAAACCCAAGTCATGAATGCCAGGAGACACTGGTAAAATGTAATCCAGACCCTGGAAGAAAACAGCTTTCAACCAAAACTGCTATATGTAGCAAGGTTATTATTCAAAATTGATGGAGAAGGATAATGTTTCAAGATAAGCAGAATCTAAAAAAATTTATGACTAAGCCAGCACTAGAGAAAATACTTTAAAAATAAATTATGAAAGACAAGAGACATAAGTTTTCTCTAATATATTCAGTAATATATATAGTATTAGGGATACCTAGGGATACTAGAGGGACTCCAGAAAATGGAGGGGAAACCTCAGCAAAACCAGAAAGGAAGGGTAAAGGAGGAAAAAGGCTGAGGTTTATTAATTGAAAAGCTACATTTAAATGTGTGCATACATTTGAATATATCATTGTTAACCTGAACATTCTCTATTGGGAAGGAAGAAAAAGGGGAAGGGGGCAGGGTACAAGTACTGTGTGAACATATGACATTGTCAATATAATCCACATTATGATGTGAGACTTTAGTGCACCAATAAAAAAATAAAAATATATAAATTGTTTTGAATTTAGGGTCTCTTTTTTCTTACTCTGAATCACATAAAGCTCAGTAAAATCATTATAAATTTAAACATACCAACATTTTACAATATTTCTGATAATAACTGACTGTAAGAAGCACCTTACTAGCTATATGAATATGCGATGGCTAATGAGTCTTCCAAAGTTAATGAGAAGCTTCCAAAGCTTATGAGAAGTAATTTAAACCACAGGAAACTATAGGTCAAGAATGCCTTACCTATTTTTATTGCTGAGTTTATAGTGGTTAAGATTCATTTCATATACATAATTCAGAGTGGAAATAAAAGTTTAAAACTGTATATTCAATGCTACTACAAATAGATAAAATCAAGCAAGTCTAGAGTTGGTTATGCTAGATCTGAGAGAGAATTTACCAAAAAAAAAAAGCCAAATGAGAAAAGAAATGACCCTCAATTAAAGAAAAAAACTCTATTGATAAGGTCAATCATGAGCATAGAGGAAATAAAAATAAGGTGACTAAAAAATAATTGTTTTCATATAGAGAAAAGATGACTGAAAAAATTAATGATTCCTTTCTTTTCCTTTTAAAAATTATATCAGTAGATGGCAAGCAATGTATTAATTTCAGAATTTTCAGGATGATGAAAACGTGTATGATCTGACATGGCCTCCATTCCTAAGATTAGAGGCAATTGTATAAAAAATCAATAAAAGACTATTAAACATGATGTTTACCTTATCAGTTAGCCAACCTGGACAAGTGTTTCAACCATTCTCAAAAGTGAGAATTCAATGTCTTAGGGTAAAAATGGTTAAATAACAGACACTGAATTGCCCTGAGAAGTTGTCTGACATTAAAAAGCACTAATGTTGCCAGGCGTGGTGGCGCACGCTTGTAATCCCCGCGCTTGGGAGGCAGAGACGGGAGGATCGCGCAGGTTCAAAGCCAGCCACGCGCGCTGGCTTAGGAGACCCTGTTTCTAAATTTAAAAAATGTAAAAATAGGTCTGGGAGTGTAGCCCGGAGGTAGAAGGGCTTCCAGGAACCCCAGTACCACCAAAAATAAAAATAAAAATAAAAAGCACTAATGTTTACTTGGAAAAGTGCTAATCTGCTGGCCTTATATTAAAGAAATTATCATGAGTACTAGAAAAAAGATACATGTCAGGATTGATAGACCCCAAAATTGATTTTCTGAAAAATTCATTTGAGAAAGCACAATGGAAATGAAACTCATCTAATAAAGTTAAGCAACCTCTTCTCTCTTCCCCACTCTAAAAGTTTCCCCTAGATTGAATGTCTGTTATTAGTTCAAGTCTGAAAAATGGAAATTTTTTTCATTATGAAATAATCCAATCATATTCTGCAATTTTTCTTTAGCACATAGAACTGTTATCAAAAATAATTTACTAAAACTACCACAAGCTATGTCATTAACATAGACTAGACAGGTGTGTTCCCACAATGTTCAAATTTATTGAATAACAATAAATTCACAAGCTACATCAATTTCATTAGTGTTAGTTCACCAAATATTTACAGTTCATTTGGTGTTGAGACCATAGCAATCACAGGTTCTTTTATTCCATTCCCATCTTAATTACTAATATCTTTAATGCTCAAGTCACACATCACTTTAAACAGTGATATATGGGTTACAGAACAACTGAAAAAGTTTAAAGGTGGCCACTGAGTTTAAAGAGGCAGAACTGAAAGCAAATGAGGATATCAGGTACAGATGAAAAAGAATTAATACAGGTGGTGAGAACTCAGCCCAAATGGAAGTTGTTCAAGGCCTAAGTTATTCAGGGAATGCAGAGCTGTTCAAGTTAGGGTGAGGGTCCTGACAGAAGGGAGTTTTGAAGTGGATCACATCAAACAGGAAGATCAAACTGAGCTGAAGGCCCCAGAGGCAAAAGTTCATCAATCTATCTCAGGATGCATTCCCCAGGTGGTAAAATGACTGGTCAGGTACCCGCATACCATTCTCTTAGGTGCCACCCCTTTTTATATATTTCATTGATCTTGTATATTTGATTATGTTAAAGGCCCGCTGCCCCTGATATGGGTTTGATACATCCATGCATCCATGTGCTTCTAATTTAATTCAATAAATTCACAGATGTGCATTTTTATTAACATAATTATAAGTATTTCCTCATAATTTTCAGTGTTGTGGAGTGAACCCATAGGAATTCTACCTCTGAGCTACACTCCAAGCCTTTTTCATTTTTTAGTTTGAAACAGGATTTTGCTAAGTTGCTCAGGGTCTCACTGAGTTGCTGAGGCTGACCCCAAACATGCACTAATCCTGTCTCCCAAGTATTTGAATTACAGGTATATGCCACTACATATAATGGGGTGTTTTTTATTATTATTATTATTTTATAATTGCTTTTTACCTCCAACATCTGGTAGTTATCTAACTTGTCAAAATGAGTTACCAAGTCTTTGTGCCAAAATGGAGAACCTCATGGCAAAGCACTACCGTACAAATGGATTAATTCAAGGCCAAGGATACTATGAAAATTGATATTCTATACACAAGTTGGTTTTCCATGGTCAGCAGAAAAGAGTTAGCTAAAGAGTGTGATGGGAAAGGAATTCCTTAACTATTTCACTATAGAACAAATGGAAACCACAAAATGGCGCTGTGTCAGGCTTTATCCTGGTAATTTTCATCATGAAATGCAATGCACTTGTGGTAGGACCTTGGGGAAAAGCAAGATAGCACTTTGGTATAGTATCTTATAGGAAGCAATTAAGCATGCCAGTAAAACTTGTTCTACTGCTGAATTTGTGACTACAATAATTTCTTTACTTTCTGCTAACCACAGTGTAGAAATCCAAGAACCACAAAACTCAGTGCTACTGCTTAACTAGAGAAGGAAAGAATCATTTAGGTAGGTGGGAAGGAATGTTTTGTGGTTGTTAGACTTCTGCACTCTGGGAAGCTGATAATAAAAAAAATCTTAGTAACAAATTCAGTAGTGACTGGGTATTTTGTAGTTTATCTAAATAATGCTTAGTGCATCACATTATATGCTTTACAGACAGTATATCATTGATTATGAAAAAATCTATGAAATAAGCAAGAAGAGATGTGGCAATTATCTGTTATAGAGAATTTTTACCAAGCAACAACTTTATGAGAATACAAGTATTGGCAAAACATAACTTCAGAAATATTTCTCTAATATTTAATTATCTAAATTATGGCTTGTTAATTATTTGGGATGTGAGGCCTCTAAGTGGCATTAAAACTCTATGCAGTGCTATCATGAATAGAAAATGGCACAGTATTTCAACAGAGTACTTCAAGGTCCCACTAAATAACTAATTAGCTTTGTGACTTTAGGAAGGTCAAATAACCTCTGGGCCTACACTGCTTCACCATAAGTTTAATAGGGTTGAAGTAGAATTCCAATATATATATATGATGGTAAAGTGTTTGAAAATGTAGGGTGTATAGTCAAATGGGCTCCAGTTTGATTTTTTGCTCTGTCAATCAACTATGCAAATTTGAATAAGTGATTTAATTTTTGGAACCTTAATTTCCATACCTCTAAATTAAGGTAAATAATAGTGATATTTATTTTATTGTTTGAAAAAAATCACATGCAAAATAAATGTGAAGTGCTTATCATATGTTCAGTCCACACTAAACATTCAATAAATATTAACTTTTCACTAGAAAATATGGTTCTAATCTTGTGCTTTTTTACTGAGCTTTCCTTGTGGGTTGAACATGATGTAGGTTCTATTTATAATTTTGGCACAGCCAACTCATGTGATGCTACTTAGTTTTTAATAAATTTAGTAAGTAATGACTTACTTTCTCAGCTTCCATTATCTCTCCTATTTTGTAGAGGGGGTGGGCAGTTCTGGCAAGAAAGTGAAGGCAGATATCCAAAAATGAGGGGAGAGTGACTTAATCAAAGCCACAGCTGGTATGAATTCTAGAGTTTTATCCACTATTCCAATCATTTTTCGCTTATAGTAACGTCCCTGGTCCAGGCTGCATCTTGCCAAACCAAATAATATTTCAAAGGTTGATTTAGATTTGGCTGCTCCAGGTAAAGATCACTTCTCCAATCTTCATGACATTTCTAATACAAAGCCAAGAATCTACCATCAAAGTTAGAACCATAAACAAACAGAGATACATTGCAAACTTAAATTGGTGAAAGAATTTTCTGGCGGAGGTATATTTTAAATATTTCAACAAATTTAGCCAATCTAGGTTGATGTGGTGGTATTCCCTGATGAAAACTGTGTTTTGGCATTAGGAAAAAGGTCCACTCTGGTCTAAATTGTCTTTGAGTATAATATCCAGCTTTTTCATTATTCTCATTAAAATACCTGAGAAGATTCAGAGGAAAACAAATAATAAAACTCATAACGACATAAGCAATGCTCAAGTCAGAAGCCCAGAATAATTTACACACCATATGAGAGTAGTAATAAAAATTAAAATCACAATTAGCTAAAAAACAAACAAAATCAATACCCAGTGTGGCATACCATGTTTCAAAGATGTCCATTCCAATAAAACTATCATGATATTTTATAATGTTACACTGATACTCTTCCATCAAAAGATGAGACCTATTTCTCAACCCCTTGATCCTTCCATAGGCACAGTTACTATTTTCAAATTTTGCATAGTATTATGACAAAACAAGCTTAATATCATGCACTAATATTTGCTATGTGATTCTTATTAAGCATAGTGTTATTTTGTTTGCAATTTTACATTTAATTCTCTCAGCAACTTCATACAGTATATAGAAAATTTCAGAAAAGAAACATATGTAAAGATTCTCAGCTATAGACAAGAGCACTATTTAAAACTGTTGTGCTTAACCACATAAGCAATATAAAATCATTCTCTACAAATTCTTGTATCAAAGGAGAAATAAAACCTTTATTGGGAGCAATTTGGAAAATAATAACAAAGAGAACACTACAGAATAAAATGTCAAGATTTATAGAATGTGGTCACAGATGTGCACAGAAAATCAAAGTAAAATGTACTGATGTTTTATCTGGGTCACCTGGATCTGTTAGCTTTGGGTCTGTGGTGGGAGCACATGTGGAGCAAAGTGGTTCACCTCATGGCAGACAAGAGGCAGAGAAAGAGAGAGATAAAAGGAAACAGCAACAAGATGTGGCCTTTAAGACAGGCCCTTAGGAACCAACTTCCTCCAACTGGACCATATATACTAAGGTTTCCACCACCTCCCATTACCTCTCCAGTGGGAGACCAGGCCTTCAGCACATGTGCCTTTGTGGAACATTCCAGATCCAAACTTAACAACTGAGCAGAATTACTACATTTCAATGTTTTGCTATAAATAAGGAATATAATTAAATGAATCAAGTAGCCAATCCCATAATTTATGAAATCCATATAAGGAAACTAGAATGGATTATCATATTGTTAAAACATAGATAAAACAAAAAAAAAGGCAAAGTTATTTTTAAAATAAGTCCAAAGGCACTGGCTTCATGAAAAAAAAAAAAAAAACAAGAGTGGTAAACATTAAGTGTACTCTTCGGGAAAAGCTAACATCTAGGGGAGAAAAACAACTTCAAATTTTAGTCTCAATAAAAGTTTACTGGTTGTTTATGTTATTATCTAATAAAATAGTGCTGGGATTAGAAAGCTTTTTTTCACAAATTTGGCTTCTTTCATTTTATAATGCAACCATCTTAAACACATAAATTTCAAGGATGCCCTGAAAGAGGGAGACAGTAAATAATTGTTTGGGGGTGATTTTTATGAACTAGCCTTAGAAGCTGTAATTCTTCTGCTTACATTCTGTTCACAAGTATCTAGTCACACAGCCTTATCTGTCTCATGTTGTCTAAGAAACTCTGCCCATCAATATGTCCCAGAGGATAAAAAAAAAAAAATGGGTTTGGTGAAAGATACCATTACCTCTGCCACAAGTATAGAACACACTCATCCATGCTCCCAGGAAAACTCAAACATCCCGAACTTTCACTACAATCAACTGCCAGTTCAAGAATTCCTTTTGATGCAAAGTCATCTCTAGTTTGCCTCACATTGTCTGATGACTAATAATCTAAAAAATAAATTGTATGCCTCCCTCTAATGTTCACTATATACTGGTGGAGCAGAAACAATATAAATACCATCAACAATAAGGAAGAATGTAAAACACAAAGCAGTCATTGGTACACAGCAATTCTAAAATTGCACGAGATAGATACTGCAAACCTGATTCTGTTTTTTTTTTTTCTTTTTTGAAAGAATATCTTTTATTTAGTATTTCTCTGGTACCTGACCTTTTCAATTGGGGAAGGTGGATTTTTCATGTCCAAATTCAATTAATATAAATTTTGGAAATTATATTCTCCCGGAGGCAGAAAGATTTTGTGAACCCACTCTCTACACATTGAAGACGGAAGTTCTGATCGTTGATTTAGGTTTTAGCAAACCTGGCTTATCAATTTTTCTAAGCTTCTGAATTATTTGTTTCTAATTAGTGTGTTATATAAAAAACATACCTGAAGACTTATCATGAACATATTTCCAAAATATCAAGTATTTATTTGCTTTTGTGGCAATAGGACCCTCCAATTCTAATGGTAACTTTTTTGAGAAATCAAACTTAGCTAAAAAAATTAAAGAAGATTGATTTTTAAAAACTATTATTTAAGGGGAAGATGGTAACCAAAAGCAGCACATACCAGTCCTGCTGACACTTAAACTCCACTGCCTTATAAACAGCATTCTATAAAGCCAGAAAATACTGTCAGTAATGGAATAAAATGATAGGTACAAGGCTTTAGGGGAATAAAAGGTCAGAAGACCGATCAGAAAGCAGAAAAGAAACCTACCTGCCTTGCATCAGCGGGCACCACAACAGTGCCATCATGTCTCACTGCACCCAACTCCAGATGCAAGTCAGAAGACAACCAAGGACCTGAAGTGAGCAGCTGCAGATCATTGGAGTTGTAAGCCATCAGTTATTCCTGCACAAACACCAGCTACAACTTCCAGCAGTGGCTTCTGGGCTCACCACTCTCTCCAGGGATCCAGAGCAGCACTCAACACCAGAAAAGAAACCTGCCCACCCTGCAGCCAAGGGTGCCACAGCAGCACCATCTTGCCTCACTGGCCTCACTGCACCTGACTCCAGAGACAAACAGGAAAACAACAAGGACCTGAAGTAAGCAGCTGCAGCTCATAAGAATTGTAAGCCATCAGTTCCTCCTGTGCAAACTCCTGATACAACTTTCAGCAGCAGCAGCCAAGCTCACCATGCCCTCCAGAGATCCAGACCCTCACTCAACAAGTTCATGAGTGAAGCCACAGCCCTCGCAGGAGAACACACAGTTCGGCGCCCCCAGGGACTTGCACAGCCATGATAAATTCCTTTGAGAGGAGAAGGAAGGTGAGGATGGAGTCTACATTTTGCAGCAGTAGCAGCTTGAGTTTACCACACCCTCCAGAGAGTCAGCAGCACTCAACAATACCGTAAGTGAAGACTTGGTTCCCGGAGGAGAATGCTCACCTCGGCACCCTCAGGGACTCGTGCAGCCCATAAACTTTCTGGGTCTGAGACTTTGTGGTTCAATCTAGAGAAGGTGGGGTTACAGTCTGCTGTTGGACATAGCAGAGGCTCAGACAGACTCAGGTTCTGTATCAGTGGAAAGTAAGGAGGAGACCTATGCTTAACACTAGACCCTACTAGTAGGATCTCTGGGACCACCACACACAACACAATAGTGGTGAAAGAGAAGAAGTCAGACCAGCCTAGTCCTAGCTGTGGAAAACAGAGACTCTTACATTGAGTTTAGTCTCAGAGGCATACACCACCTATGCAGTCAGAAAGAGACTGAGATTTCACATCTGTGGAAAGTGTGGAGTGTGACCTGCAATTAACACTAGATCCAGCTCATTGATACCAACCATCTGCATAGAATGAGAAAGACTCAGAGAACCAGGCTTGAATCAGGAAAGGTGCCAGTGGCACTTGATGTCTGCACAGAGACTGCAAGGCCTGTGAGGCCTAGTCTGCTGAGTATATATTTATAGTTTCATTAATTTGTTGGTGGTGTTGTTTTGGGTTTTTGTTCGTGTGTGTGTGTGTGTGTGTGTGTGTGTGTGTGTGTGTGTGAGAGAGAGAGAGAGAGAGAGAGAGAGAGAGAGAGAGTATGCCTGCTTTTTTTTACCCTTTCCCCAAATCCCTTCCCAAGCTTGTGCATACTTACTGTCTTCTCTCCATCCCCTTTCTTTTTTTCTTTTTTCCTGTTTCCCTTCTTTGTCTATTATTAAATCCACTTCATGTCTCTATACTAAAAACTCTACATTTGTCACTAGAATACCTCTTCATACTCACTATCTCTAGTTTCTACTCTATACTACGTTACCAAACTCATACTCTCATTCTATCTGATCATATCTATGGCTTTGCCCTATTCTTGCATTTACAACTTCATTCCCCTCCTCACTCAACCTTCACTATTGAATACAACTCAGTTTGCCCTTGGATATACCAGATGACAACTAGAGACTGACAGAAATCTATTTCCAAAGTGATCTATAGATTCAATGCAATACTCATTAAATTACCAAGATCATTCCTCACAGAAATAGAAAAATCATTCCCTAAATACTTTGTAACAACAAAAAAACCCAAATAGCCAAAGTAGTTTTCAGAAGAAAAAAAAAAAAAGCCATGCAGGAGGAATCACAATACCTGACTTTAAACTATACTACAAAGGCATAGTAGTAAAAAGAGCATGGTACTGGCACAAAAATGATACAGAGACCAGTGGAGAAAAATAGAATATTCAGAAACAAATCCACACACTTACAGCCAATTAATTTTTGACAAAGGGGCCAAAAACATACACTGGAAAAAAAATAGCCTGTTCAACAAATGGTGTTGGCAAAACTGGTTAACCATATGCAGAAAAATGGAAATTAATCCCACTTTCTCACCCTGCAAAAGAGCCAATTCAAGATGGATCAAAGACTTGGAAATAAGAACAAAGATCTTGAGGGTCTTTGAATAGCGCATAGGTCCAACACTGCACGACATAGGCACAGGAAAAAACTTTCTCAAACAAGACCCCAAAGGCACAAGAAACTAAAAGGGTAATCAATATGTGGGGCTGCATTAAACTGAAGAGCTTCTGTACAGCAAAGAAAACTATCAAGAACCTCAATCAAGAGCCAAAAGAATGGGAGATTTTTGCCAGTATTTTTCAATAGAGGACTAATATCTAGAATATAAAGAAAATGCAAGAAATTCAGCACTAAAAAAAATCAAATAATCCAATCAAAAAGTGGGCAAGTGAATTAGACACTTCACAAAGGAAGAAATTCAAATGGCCAATAAATGCATGAAAAATTTCTCAAAATCATTAGAAATCAGAGAGATGCAAATCAAAACTACCCTGAGATTTTACCTAACTCCAACTAGAATGGCAGTCATTCAAAACACAAACAATAACAAATGCTGGTAGAAAGTGGAGAAGTGAGAACTCTAAAACATTGTTGGTGGGACTGCAAATTAGTGCAACCACTTTGGAAAACAATATGGATGATCCTCACAAGAATGGGAATGAACTTACCATTTGATCCAGCAATATAACTTCTGGGTATCTACCCAAAAGAAAGGAAACCAAACTACCAAACTAATGCATGTGTATCGATGTCCATAGCTGCACAATTCACCATTGCCAGACTATGGAATCAGCCAAAATGTCCATCAACAGATGAATGGATTACAAAACTGTGAGATATGTACACAATGAAATTTTACTCAGCCATAAAAAAACACAATTATGTAATTTACAGGGAAATGAGTGGAACTGGAGGACATTATGCTAAGTGAGATTAGTCATTCACAAAAAATGAGAAATTGGATGCTCTCCCTAATATGCAGAAGGTTAGGGAGGAAAAGGGTCATAAGAGGAACATTAGATAAAAAAGGAAATTCTATAGATGAGCAAATAAGGTGACCTAACTGAGGAGATAGGAGGAGGAAAGAGGGAAATTGTCTAATGCACATGATGTACTTTTACAAACATATAAATGTCGATCACTAAGCAAAACATGAGGAGGGAGGGGGAGGGAATGGGGTAGGAACTGAGTAAGGGCTAATTGGGTGATGTGTGCATATATGTCTTCACCATCTTGCATCCCATTAAGATGTATGAATACAATGCACCAATAAAAATTTCAAAACTTTTATTTAAATAATTATTATAATACATTTAATAGTATTAAAGTCTTAAAGTACTTAAAAGCAGACATTTTTGCTCACATACTTTCTTATCATATTTGGCATGAAATCTTTTTTCCAATTATTTTAGAACCAGAAACAGTAGTCATCTTTCTAACTTTTCAAGGACCATTTTTTTGGACTGTATTTCTGTTCATTTTACTTGCAAGTTAGTCATTTGTTTTCTGAAACCACCCTTATATATACCAATCTCAGTTAACACTAGTCAATGTACACTAATATTTTTATTCTTTTAATTTATTTACCATAGACTGACAGATGAGCACTCATGTGGCCTTTGTCCCATTATGGCAGGTTTTATTTTTTACCACGTGTTTTGTCAGTGTTTAATACAGGTGCCTATATTCCATAATTCAATATCTGTTCCTTGAAATCTGCTGCTCAAATACTAAGACACTGTCATGTATTTAGGAGGTTTATTATAGCCACAGCTGAATAAATTCTGGAGAAATTAAAGTGGCTTACCTGCTTTAAAAAAAAACACTCAAAATTTCAGAAGCTTACTATATTATACCTCAAGACAGATTGGCAACAACATTTTTGTTGCATGCAGTCATGTGGGCACACAAGAACCTTGTTTCATTTCAACTCTCTTCAATATGTGTTTCCTCAATTACTGTAGGAGCATTTATCTAGGGGAAACAGAGAGAAAAAGAGAACGAAAGATAAGAGCCAGGTGGAGATAAGGGAGGTGGAGGTTCCAGTGCTTTTTATTTTTTACTTTTTTCTGTATTGAGACTAGAACCCAAGGCCTCACACATGCTAAATTAAGACTCTACCACTAAAGGACTACAACCCCAACCCCAAAGAATGCACATTTGTTCTTAATTGCCTCAAACTGAATGGAAAAATTACTTTTGCTTCAATTCTATCAGGCAGAACAAAACTCACTGTCCAGCCTAAATATGGACATACAGTTTGTGGACCCAGGAAAAGGAAATTGATTCTGTAGTTTCTGGCCAAAATTTTCCAGTTGAATAGAGCATATACATCTCTTGTAGGTAAACTACTGGAGTTTAAAGCCTGGAAAGGAAAGAAAAAATAAGACTAGGGAACTATTATGCTCAAAAGAGTCTGAGAATTATTACCAGCAAAGAGATGTGGAACAGATATTTAAAACTATGATCCCAACCACTGAAACAACCAGAGGCAAGCCATCAATACCTTGACACAAAAGATGACATTGTAGCCCCTGAGGAATGGAAATTAGGAAGAACTCATGTTCCAGAAAGCTGGGTCACCATAATTTTAATTTGAGGCATGTACATGTTAAGTCTCTGATTACCACTTTGCATCACATTCTTACACCACTTCTATAACCAATGTCCATCCTAGAGCTTCAAGAGCTGGTGAATCTGTATGTAGAGGTTCATCTGCCATGTTCAGATGCATGTAGAGATAGAAAACCCACATGCACATTACTGGCACTGAAAAACTTATCAGAGACAATGTTAGAGGAAAGAGAAGATCCCTGGGAGATGAAACAGGTGCTAAAATTCCTTAATTCTCTATACTTTGTAAATTATTTAAGCTAAAAATCCAGAGATAACTAAGAAATTAGTTAACTACGAGGCAAAGATTAATTGGAGAGGCATTATTCAACCCAATAAAATCATCCTACTTCATCATTTTCCCATTGAAAGTTCTCCTGTAAATATTTCATTTAAGTTAGAGTATCTAGATGTTGACTAGAGCAGTCAAAGTACCTTAGAGAGGGCCACATTTTAAAGGGCACTGACTTCTATTCACAGGAAAGGATATACAAAATATTAAATAATGTCTAAAGCACTTAATCTCTAGTTCAGATTTCTGTTAAATGGATATTTTCTCTCACCCAGGCTTTTGGCCACTAAAATTTGTTCCACTAATTACAAAGAATACACATAAAAAATAATAACTTGCAGTAAATTGGTTTATTTTGTTGAGTGTTTTATGAATGATTCATATTCTCTTATGCTGTGGTTTTCAGTAATCATGCAATCCATTCTTTATTGGTAAATACTAATTTATTCTTCTGAAGCTTTAATATGATTCATCTGGCCAGTAGTTTAAGTACCCACTAGTTAATCTTTTCTGTAGCTAAACTCAGTATGTTTTGGGGTAAAACTTCATATAGCATTTATAGGTCACAAAAATGCCAACAATGTTCATTATGGTCATTTTCCAAACTACCTGACAGCAAAATGTTTTCCCTTAACTCATTTGTATGTATGTCCTTTAATTAATGTTTCATCTCCTGCCAACATATACTAAAATTCTTGTCACTTTACACATGGCATGACATTTACACAAATACTTGCTGAATTTATCATGAGGAATGCACACAGCATTTGTATCCTGTGGCTTGAAGACAGATAAACCATAAACCTGTACTCAAATATCTTCAGGGTATTAGGAAAATTACAAAAGTGAGAATATTTACAAAAACTTGAAAATATACCTTATTTACCATCCTCAAAGGCATAGTAATTACTAATTGCTGATAATGAATACATCTTCTAAAACTAACATAAGACATTTTTATAGGTATTTTAGAAGGTGATTCTGTGTATTAGAAATATTCCTTATTTGAATGATAGATTAAATTATTTTTAAATAAAAAGGCTATTTGAAAGATCCCTAAGGTTCAAAAGTGGAGAAGTGCTTCAATTCATTATGGAAAAAAAATCCCTGGAGATGAAGGGAATTGAAGTGATGTTATTTGACTCTCCAGGCCATAAACATGTTATTGGGAACACAAAAGTTCAGTGAAAAGAGTTCAACATGTTTAGATCCAAACTAGTTTCTTGATCGAGAACTATAAAGTGATTTTTTTTGTAGAGCTTATTTACACAGGTGCATCTAATATGTGAGTGTTCCCGGAGCCTCACTTTATTTAATGTCTTCAGCACAGTAAAAGAGTTGAGAGCAGTGTTTCAGAGCGCAACCCTCTGGAGCGAGGCCAGTCGGGTGTACACTTTTTCCTTTCTCTCACTCACCGAATCACTTGGGGAAAATGCTCCAGGAAAAGATGGTGAAGTAGAGGAAGGATGCACTTTCCTGTTGCTTTGTGGCTTGGAATGGAAGCAGTGGGAATACTGCTTCGAAGCGAGGTTGAGCGAATACTCTAACCTCTACGTTGCTTGAATTTTCTCATTTAGGTAAAGAGAGAGAGAGCTTATAGCAGTAATGGTCTCATGGGTTTTTATGCAAATTAAATTAGGTAATGGATATGAAGCAGTTTATAATAGTGTCTGCAACATAATAACCATTCATCAAAATGAATGATGGTTTGGCTATTACTATTATTTCAGACTTATGGGTGGGATAACTTCAGAGATGTCAAGTGACTACAAAAATGACACAGATATTTAGTAGCCAATATCCTCTGAATTCCAGAAGCCATCTCCCTGTCAGCCCTCTTTCATAAGTTCCACACACATGTATTAAGTAAGGTGTGGTCTGAAGACAGCCAAAGCAATATAGTGAGTATCTTCAGCAACCTATGGAGACCTTGATTCCAAACAAAAAATAAAAAAGTCTGGGGGTGTAGTTTGGACAATGTAATTTGATTCAATCTCCAGTACCAAAAATAAAATAAAGTAAGAATTAAAACAATTAGGCTTCAGCAATATCACTCATGTTTAACTCTATTCATAAGCATTATTAGTTAGTATTGCCAGCAAGTAAGTTACCATGATTACATGAACTAACTTTTGCCATCCAATCCTAATCTCCAGATTCTATTATAGACTAATACTCTAAGCTCTACACCTCTCCATTGCATGCAGACAAAACCAAGCAAGATGATAGCAGTCCATTTGCCCTGAAAAGATCAGAACTCAAACTCTAAACATAAATATACCACAAAACTATACCATACAGATTATACCACAGTGTAATCAAGAGAAAATGATGGAGACTTAGATCCTGGATCCTGGATCCTGAATTCTGGCTTCTAGTCTTGGCTCTTCCTCTAATCAACTATCAAGAAAAGAAAGTTGGAATAAATAATACTTAGATCTTCAAATATTAAAGATTCTAACTACAGTTAAATGTGCATATCCATGTTTATAGCAGCATAAGTCACAAGAGCCAAATTAGAGAATCATTTCAGGTCTCCATCAAGAGATAAATGCATAACAAAAATGTGGTATATATGTACAATGAAATTTTACTCAACCATAAAGAAGAACAAAATGATATCATTTGCAGAAAAATAAATAGAACTAGAAAATAGTATACTGAGATGAACCAGTCTCAGAAAACTAAAGGTTCCTATGTTCTCTCTCATACGTGGAATCTAGAGAGAAAAGAGGAAACAAAAGAAATATTAGATAAATAAGAGACCTTTAGGTATAGAATAATGGAAGGGAGTTGGGGGAGGAGGTACAGTGAGAAAATGAAAAACTGACAAAAAATTATTTAAATAATGCCAAGTCTATGTATTATGTTGCCACTATCTATTTCACTAATACGTTGTACAAGAAGGGGTGGGTAGCAGGTGACATCTGGAGAGAAATACTTCAAGTGCTATGTGTATGTATATCTATATCACTTTGAACCGTACTATAATATATAATTATAATACACTAATGAAAATGTTTGCAATATTTAGGATTCTAGTAATAAATTTTTAGTTTTTTTTTCTTTAGGGGTTACATACTTAAAGCTGTATGTTCCTCGTTAGTGATCTCCTATATCATTCTCAAATATTCTAAATATAATGATTTTGTCTAAGAACAGAAAAAACTATGGCTCTCTAAGTAGAAATTAGCTTGGAAATAATTATTTGATAAAACAAACTATTATGTAGAGTGCTCATTAGCTGAGATTTCCACACAGGAATCTTTAAAACACCTACCTAGTTAAAAGAGAAAATCTAATTTTGCTGATAAAATTAGATCAATTCATTCGTTTGTTGTGTAATGGACACATTTTCTACATGTGGGACTATCAGCTAAATGATCTTAAATTTCTTTTAAACAAAACAGTTCTCTAAGGCCTTGCTTGATTTTTTTGAGGAAAGAAAGGATAAAGCAATTGTTTGGTATATTAAAACTTCCTGTGTATCTTCTCAACATGAGTGTGTTGTCATTTGTTAAAATTATCGAGATTAGTTTATTAACCTTGCAACAGTTTGACAACTATTCCTTTTCTGTTTTCCAAAATGACAGATTGCCTTCAGGAACTAAATTTCCCTTCCGTAGACAGTGCTAATCGTATATTATGACAACTAAACACTATTTAAAACAACTTGTTCAGATATTTTTGAAATGGTCTAGGTTGCTAATTCTATGCACTTGCTTTCCCACAATGGCTCGATATTACTAGGATAAGTCCATCAAAACCACATTCAAAAGGAATTGAAAAATGAGAAGTTTATAAAAATGATGTATTTCGAGAGTCAATTGTTTATGCAACATGCACAGAGGTGTCCTGCTAGAATTCATAAGCTAGTGGCAAAAGTAAACAAAACTACAATGACATATGCCTTCTGACTAACCCCAGGGAGAAGAAGAATAAAAAGATTCTGAAGAACAAATCACAAGATGACTGAATTCTCCATAAATATATGTTATTATATATTAAAGGAGAGGTGATTAAGCCTTGGGAGAACTAGACAAGATTAAAATGTTCCGAATAAGTACCTGTAATACGAAAATACCTCTAAATATTTATAGCCCATATGCTAACAAAAATTAAAGGTTTGTACTGCTAAGCCTCAAGATCTATTTGAGTGCTAATATCGTATAAACCTCATAGAGACTCCTGAATTGAGCATCCTTTCTAAAAATTACTGTGATGTCTTAACCCAGGAAACAAAAAGGATTTACCTTTTTTGTAATGTTTAATATATTTTTAGAGCTTTTCAAAAATGAGTTCAAATGCGATTATGGCCTCAGTGAGTACAGCAAATTGCCAAGTAGCCCTTGCAGCGAGTGAAGAAAGGCACGTGTGGAGAAATATCAGGGTTTCTGTCATCCCTTGTGGGCAAAAAGCAGGGGACAGTCAGGAGAACTGCTCAGCAGTTACTCCTCTACACTCAAGAATATTCTGAGTCAAATTTTAGGATGTGTGCACTGCATGTACACACACATGCACACACACACACACACACACAAAGATACGCACACACACTGCTTTCAAAACTAATGACTATTATTTTACAATAACAAAGAAATGAGACCTTTTTTCAGAGCCTACATTACTCTGCTGTTGTTTTCAAACAAAATACCATGGACTGGGTATGTTAAATGTCGGAAATTAACTTTCTCATTCTTCTGGACCTGAGAAGTCTCAGATCAAGGTGCTGGTAGGTGTTGTGTCCTCTTCAGGCCACCTCCTCACTGTGTCCTCCCAGGGACCTGTCTCTCTGCCCTCACAACCCTCGTGTCTCTCCCTCCTGTTAGGACACCAGTCAATTCAGATTAAGGCCCACTGTATGATCTGATTTAACTGTAATGGCCTCTTTCAAACCTTTATCTCCATATAGGCTCAAATTCTGAATTTTACTGGGGGTTAAGACTTCAATATAGAGACTTTGAGTGGACACAATTCATCCCATGCCCAAACCTATGCCTATACAGCTGTTTCTCTCACCTCATCCATGTCTTCTCAAGGAGCTCACAAAATCAAACAACAAACATTTTAGGATGGAATTTTTTGGAAGAAAAATGGATGCCTTCCCCAAACGGTTTACTGGCAATCACAAGTATCATTCCCTAGGTACTATTTTGTCTTGTGGCTGGTGTGTAGCAGTTTTGTTTCCTGTTAAGGAAATAGGGGAACTTAAATTTACTATTTATTTGTAATAAATTAGAACGTTCTAGCCCTAAACCAAGTGTTTTGATTTGGGTTGTTTTCAGATTTTGAAATATTTGCATATACACTATGAGTAATCTTAGGAATAAGACCTCAAATCTAAATATAAAATTATATTGCATATACACCGTATGCACATGGCCTGAAGATTATATGTATTTCTTTTTATTTATTTATTTATGGGGGAGGCATGTGGCATTCTACCTCCAAGCTAAACCCTCAGCCCAATTTTTTTTTAATTCTTTATCTTGAAACAAGGTCTCACTAAGTTGTGGTGAGCCTTACTAAGTACCTTAGGCTGGCCTTGAAACCAGATCCTCCTGTTTCTGCCTCCCAAATACTGGAATTACCAGTTTGTGCCACCACGCCCTGCTTATTCATACAAAACTTTTGGTGCTCCTGTATTTTAAATGTTACCCATCACATGGAATAAAGTATAGAAGTGTTCACTTGCGACATCATATTGCTGCTCACAAAGTTTCAGATTTTAGAGGATTTTAGTTGGTTCTCTCTCTCTCTCTCTCTCTCTCTCTCTCTCTCCCCCCCCCCGTGTGTGTGTGTGTGTGTGTGTGTGTGTGTGTGTGTGTGTGTTCACGTGCGCACATGTTTTACTGGGGAAGGAACCAAAGGGCATTCTACATCTGAACTACACTCCCAACCCTATTTGTATTTTATTTTTAAAATATTTTTCTTAGTGCATTGTATCCATGCATGTTAATAGAGTATAAGATAGTAGAGGCATATTTGCACACATCACTCATTTAGCCCTTCCCCAATTCCCATTCCGTTCCCTCCCCCGTCCCTCCTTTTCATGTTTGGCTTAGTGATTGACTTTGGTATGTTTGTGAATGTACATCATGTGCGCTAGGGAATTTCCCTCTTGCCCCCTCCCATCCTCTCACTCAGGTTGTCTTATTTCTTATCTATGGCTTTTCCTTTTTCTAGAGTTCCTCCTATGACCCTTTTTCTCCATATCTTCCACATATTAGAGAAAGCATCCGATTTTTTACTTTTTGTGACTGACTAATCTCACTTAGCAGAATGTTCTCCAGTTCTATCTATTTCCCTGTAAATGATGTTAATTTTATTCTTCTTTTATGACTGAGTAAAATTCTATTGTGTACATATCCCATAGTTTTGTAATCCATTCATTTGTAGACGGACATTTTGGCTCGTTCCATAGTCTGGCAATTGTGAGTTGTGCAGCTTTGCACCTATTTTTAATTTTGAAACATGGTCTTATTAATTTGTGGAGGGCCTCACTAAAGCTACTAGGGTTAGCAGCAAACCTGCAATCCTCCTGCCTCAGCCTCCCAAGTACTGGGATTATAAGCATGTATCACCATGCTCAGCTGTTATCTTAAATTTTAGATTAGTAATACTCACCCTGTAATAATTTCTGTTCTTTTCTTCTATATGTTTTTGGTGCATTGTGATTATACATCACAGTGAGATTTAAAGTAACACAAACATAGAGGCCCACATCACCTGATGCATCTCCCTTCGCATCTCACTTTTCTCTGCCCATCATGAATGCACGAATCTCCAGTTATCTCCATATTTATTGCACTAATTTACAATACCACCAACAGCGTAAAAGTGTTCCTATTTTTCCACACCCTCACCAGCATTTATTATTGTTTGTATTCTTGATGATTGCTATTTAAACTGGAATTTGATGGAATCTTCCTTGTACATGTTAATGAGAATGATAGTGAAACCTTCAAATATGGATATAACATTATTTGAACTATTCCTTTCCTCAAGCCCCATATTTTCCCCTCCCCACTTACCTCTTTCAAATCCTTTCTACTATTCTACTGGTCTCTCTCCTCATTTTATTGAAGTTCTTCTTATTTCATATTTTCTCTCTCGCTTCAACGTATGAGAGAGAAGATAGGATATGACCCTTGACTTTCTGAAACTAGGTGATTTCACGTAGCACACTATTTTCTAGTTTCATTCATTTTTTGTGCAAATGGCCTAAATATGTTTTTCTTTATGACTGCATAAAATTTCATTGAGTATATTGCATTCATCTGTCAACAGACACCTTTCTAGGTTGGTTTCATAATTTGGTTATTATGAATCGGGCTGTTGTAAACATGGGTATGTTTGTATCTCACTTGAATTCTTTCGGGAAAAAGATACTAGGAGTGGTATACCTGGGTCTTATGGTGATTCCATTTTTAAATTTTTGAGGAACCTCCATACTGAATTTCATAGTTATTGCACTAATTTATGTATAATGCCACCAACAGTGTGAAAGTGTTTCTATTTTCCCATATCCTCACCATCATTTATTATTGGCTGTATTCTTGATGATTGCTATTTAAACTGGAATTTGATGGTGATAGTCAATATATAATTATTTGCATATATTAATCTAGCATTCTGAACAGTTAAATCATGTTTAAAAGAAATTTAGGTTCAGCAGAATAGGTAGCTGTTGCAAAGGTAAGGAATAGTTTATTCTTTGTAACAAACTTACGGGTTTAATGTGGAGTGAATGTTAGTTGCTGGGAGTAATGTGAGGCTGCCAGGAGTGGATAAACTGGATAAGGGCCTGGAGAAGGCTTTTGAGTGGGAGGAAGGGGTCTGTGATGCAGGTAAACAGAAATAGAAACTGTTGCCTCCCAGAGCTATTACCCAATGAATAGATTCAACTTTCTTACTGGGCTCAGAAATTCATTCTGAATTGCCCTACCATGATGACCCTAGATCCTTCTCGCAGATCACAAAGAATATGACATATTTCTTCCCTAAAATTTCATAAAGAGCAATAAAATGCAATTCAGACATGATAAAACAAAATAAAAGGGCAAAACCAAAAATAAAGTCTTAAATGTTGGTCTAAGTTGAAATAACTCACAAAGGAAGAGAGAGAAAAAAATGGTAAATGTCATTGACCCATTTTGTTCCATCATCCCAAATGTGAAACATCTGTAAAAATTGAAGAATAAAAATACCACTTACTGTAACTTTGGAGTAAATATTAGAAGTCTATTCTTTTGAGAAGATCAATAGGTGAATGATTAGATTGTTTGAAAAAATATGCACACATATTTTATATTTATACATAAATAAATAAAAAGTATATATAAACTCTAGATTATAATTTTCAACCTATTTTAAAACACCTATGCCAGCTTTGTTGAAATATTCACAGAATCAAAAACTTGGAATGCAATGAGTTAAATTTTAAGTAAGCTATATCTCACTCATATACATAGTTCCCAAATTTTAGCAATCCAAAGAATATCTCTACCTGTCTCCTAAAGCCTAGACAAGAAACAAAGCAAAACAAAATGGTGAAGAAAAGGAGAAAAGGAAAAGCCAGATCTGATAGCGTTGTTTTAATGTGAAAAACTGTCAGATACTACATGATTCTACTTGAAAGTGGATGTCAGATTGCTGCAAAACTAGTTCCTAAAAAGCTCACATTACAAAACTGACATTTCACTCCTAATTGAGCTTTCAAGAGAACAGAATACTTTCAGTCTGATTTGTATATTATGCACTTGTTTTTTTCTCTGCTTTTTTAACATGTCAAGATACAACAAAGTTAATGAAGTCAACAAATCAACGTCTGTGATAAAAACTACTAACCAATTAGTGTTTAAACTAGAGAATAAATGTTTAAACTACATTTACTGTGTATTTCTGACTCCCAGAAATTGTCAGCCTGTGAGCATATTTTTTCTGTCATAAAATTTTATGCCAGATACTACTCTATCTATGAAGAATGCTAGCATGTTTTGAAGTTTATATAATTAACCCTGCACTATTGGGTGATGCTTAGCAATATAGATCTTGAATTTATTTTTAATAAATTACAGTTTAGTGAGAGAAGCGAAGATTGCATTCAGCTGTGTGGAGTACTTTACTGCATTGATCAGGATCTAGCCATAAATTGAACCGGATTCTCCTACTGCATAAATCCAGACATTTTTCTAGAGTAAGCAAGAGCCTTGAAAATAATTCAGTTGATGGTTTCCTCCAAATGCAACCTTTACTATTTAATTTGGGGGGGGAATACTGGGGGTTGAACCCAGGAGTATTCTACCTCCTAGCTAGAAACAGGGTGTCACTAAATTCCTCAGGATCTCATTAAATTGCTGAGACTGGCCTCAAATCTGTGACCCCCCTGTCTTAGCCTCCCAAATATTTGGATTGCAGGTGTGTGTCATCATGCCTGGCAAGAAAAAATAAAAAAGATTTGAAATTATTACTAAAATCTTTTTTTGTGAATGTCTTATTCACTTTTTTCCTGATCCCTTCCCTTCTTCTCTCACCTCCTTTCTGCCTAATCATCATATCATTAAAAAAATCAAAATTGTAGTCTAAAAAATAGAAAAAAGCCTGATATTGTGCCTCATCAATGATATTTGAGGAGTACAGGGTATTTATCAGACTTATAAACTGTCCTGAAACTTTTAAGTAGAATAGTGTATTTAACAACACACATGTGACGCAGTCAAGTGAATCAAGAACATGGAACCATTGCTGTCATAGCTGTGATTGGTATTTAAACAGAAAAGTCTTGGATGTGGTGAATTCAGACTGGCCCTGATGTTCCATTTATGACCTTTTCAAATTTACAATAGTGCAAAGCTATACACATAAAATAAAAACTGTGCTTGGAATTTTGAATTTTGATCTTTTCTCAGACTAGCGATATGCAGTCCAGTATTCTTTCTGGTGCTATCCAGTGCCTATCACAGAACCAACTCTTACTACATGATCAGTCAGAAAACTGAGACTCAACTTTACACTGTGTTGTTAAGCTATGGTGGTGGGTAGGTTAGGTGTAGTAAATGCATTTTCAGTATATCTGGGTTTATCTAGAATTAACCCTTTTGTCAGTTGAGAAATTTCTATATTTAAAAAAAATTGTCCTAAATTAGGGCAGTTAGGAAGGATTCCCTAAGGAAGTAGACACTTTAGCAGTTTTAATTTACTGAATGTTCAACACGCAATAACTAAAAACAAATGTGTTTATTTGTTAATTCAACAAAAAGTTCTCAAAGAGTGGCAGGCACTCTTCTGAGTGTTAGAGACACGATAGCATAAAGCAGAGAAAAATCTATCTTTTCAGGAGGTTTTAATTTTGAACTAAAGAACAAAAACAATAATCAAAGGAGTTTGGAGTTTGAAGCTCACCACTAAGGAAGCAAATAACTAGAATGGGTCAGAGGCATTTTATATAATACTTTGAGCAGTTAGAAGCAATAAACATGGCTTATTGAAACACAGATTTCTTAAAACAGTGTTGAGCGAAAACAGTAAGATATAAAATGAGCTTTAAAACATATCATTAAATTAAGTTAAAAATAATCCCTATATAAAGCAACATTCTATTACAAGAATTAAAACATTTCCATCTCAAACACATAAAAGTGGGTTGCTATGGCATGGGGGAGATGGAAAAGAGTGTAAAAATTTAGAGAAGCAACATATCAAACAAAAAGTGCATTTTACAAAAGTTGATGATGATATCATGCAAGAAATTCAGGAGTATAACTATAATTCATTTATTTGTTTTTTATTTATTTTTTTGTGGTACTGGGGGTGGAACCCAGAGGCTTTTCTACCTTCGGGCTACACTCCCAGACCTATTTTTATACTTTATTTGAAAACAGCGTCTCACTAAGTTGCTGAGAGCCTCACTAAGTAGCTGAGGCTGGCTTCGAACCTGTGCGATCCTCCCGTTTCAGCCTCCCAAGCGCAGGGACTACAAGTGAGCGCCACCACGCCCGGCTATTATAATTCTTTTAATTCAGTATGCTAAAAACGAAAGAGGGCAAAAATGACAAAAGATATAAAATTATATTTCCTGTTTCATATCACATTTTATTACTTTGTAATAAATGCACATTTCAAACATTCAGTAATAGGGTCATGTTTTTCAGGTTTTTTTAAAGTGGAGCTGGCCACAATTTAAATTCAAAACTACAATTGCTTAAAGTTGGCTGTCCATGTTCAATGCAGACAGAATAAAGATATAAAATAAGTCCACTTCTTGGGGGGTGGAAAGTAATTATTTCTATAATTGTGGCACATTTATCATGCAGACACCCCTTTCTAAGTGATCTGAATAAATTATTGCCCCCTCATCTACAAAACTATCCCAGTTACTCCCAAGGAGAATAGAGACTTATTATCTAAATTATTCAAAATATGTAGGCAGATAGTCTTAATTACCTCTATAATTCATGAAAGTTCAATTGTGTGAATCCATCCAAATAAAGATATGTCTTTGTGAATGCATTCTTGGGATGATTGCTTGGTATAATATTTATCACTTTATTGAAAAGGATTATAATTCAGAATTCAGTTTTCTAGATTTCTTAGGAAAAGCTAGTTGTGCCATACACATTCAGCTGTGGCATCTTAAAGTTGGTGATTTTTTAGTCCCTTTACCTGACTGCTACTGTTTTTCCTGCAGTTGACAGACCCAACCAAGGGCACCATCATGACTTTGTCAAATATGCACAACTCTTAACTAAAAGAATTATTCTTTCCCTGAGAGGCTGGAGGATTGGGATTCCTGTTGCCTTCTATAAATGGACATAAATTTATATTGCCTGTTTAACTAACTCCTCATCCTATCTTTTGGTACAAACTGATTAAAGATGCAAAAGATTAATGTTGATAATGGTTCTGCAACAAAAATCCATTTCTTCTCATTTGATTTTAGATTTAGAAGTCTTTGAGTGATATATAACATTTTCTCTATTTTCCTGAGGGATCGAAAACTATGAGTTCTGAAATAAGGAAAAGAAAAACCATCAGAAATAAAATCAAAAGGTCCCAATGGAAACTCATTTTATGAGAAGTTTCAATCAGTTTTAGAAGCAGCTGACCAAAAGTAACAGCTCTCAAATATTTTGGTCCAGAGTCACTTCACATTCTTAAAATAATTATTGAAGACTGAAGAGATTTTACTTATATAGGGTATGGCTATCCAATTTTTAAGTCTTTTTTATTTTATTTTATTTATTATTTGATACAGAGTCTCAGTATGCTGTCCAGGCTGGTCTCAAACACATAGGGACTCTAAAATCCTCCTGCCTCAATCTCCTCAGTAACTGGAATTATAAGTATGTGCCATCTGGGTAAAGCTAAGAAGTTTTTTGTTGTTGTTTTCCAGTTCAGGTGGTCAAGCCCAGGGCCTTGTGCCTACTAACAAACACTGTACCACGCATCTGTATCCTCAGCTTGGAAGGCTTTAAGATACCAGAATGCACAAGTTTATTGCATTAGCTCTACCTTGGGGTGAGAATGAGAGTGAAAAAGGCAAAAAATATCAGTATTTTTAGGGAGAAAGTTTTGATCTTATAAATCTCTTGAAAGTATTCTGGAGACACCCCCAATGAATTCACAGACCACACTTTAATACCTTTTCTTCTGAATGAATGAGTTACATTACTATAAGAATTGTATAACTTTGGATGAAGGAATGCATTGAACTATTTTTTCTAGATAGAAGCCAACGGGAAATCTAGGAATAGCCTACTAGACATGGTGTTCAATCCTTCCGTGCAGAGAGGGAGCCCACTCCTTTGTTCCACTATTAACTGTCTTCCAGGGCAGCCACCCTTTCTGCCTTACTTCCTTTCCCTTTCCCCTTGTAAGCCTACCTTTCATTTTCCCTGTTTCTCCTAAGATTCCCTCCCATTTAAATAAATATGATAAATGAATTGCCCTAATATGCTCATCAATAGATGGAAATAATGTATATTTGTATTAGAAATTAAATCCTTTAAAATGACTGTAAGAAATAAGCTTCTATTAAGCCAGGGACATGGTGGTGCATGCTTGTAAACCCAGTACTTGTGAGGCTGAGACAGGAGGAGCTCAGGTTCGAAACCAGCCTCAGAAGCTTAGTGAGGCCCTTAGCAACTTAATGAGACCCTGCTTCCAAATAAAATATAAAATAGGTCTGGGAGTGTAGTCCAAAGGTAGAAGGCCCCTGGGTACCACAGGGGGAAAATGAAGTTTCTATTGATAAAAAGGTTTTATCACCAGAGATTGGTAGAAATTTTTATCTGGCAAAAAAAAAAAAAAAAAAAAAAATCACTTGGCAAGAAATCAGACCAATAGCAACCACCTACAAATACAAGAAGTCTGAGCTGAAAGATGCCTCATGGTTTCAAATATCTACAAATCCAGCTCAGCACTTGATACATAGCAAGTCCTCATTAGTGTCAAAGTGAATTCCACTGAATTTGCCATCAGTCTCTCTGTGTAAAAACAGAAACATCTGAAAGCAGATGAAATTCCCTTGAGCTATTAAGATGCAATTTAATGCGTTTTGTGCACACAAAGCTGTGCTTTCAATGCACAGGCAGAGTTAAAGGCAGTCTGCAAAGTTCAAAAATATAAGAATTTAGAGAAGCAACACCCCTTTTAATTCAATTCTTCTTTCCAATCTTCCTTTGTTTCTTTCTTTTTTTTTTTTTTTCTTTTCAACAAATAGTCACTAGGCAGTGTCATGTGCAGCCACTGTTCCCAGTAGTTCGTAACTAGGATTGAGTGGAACAGATTTTTTGCCCTGGAGGTGTTTATTCTCTATGATACAACATCTAAGAGGCATATTAATAAATAAACTACATGATATTGGAGTTGTTTTACATACCATTCTCTTGTCCAGACTGGAATTTTGTTTCCTAGAATCACCTTCCCTGCAGAATGTTGGTGAGATTTGTTCCAAAGCTAAATTTTTTGGGGGAAATGCATAGGATGGGGTGAAGCAGCAGCCATTGCATTCTGGTTGTCATTTTGGTTGGACAAGGTGAAAGGCAGAAGCACAGGTACTGACACTTCTGGCTTTCTCTCTCTGCTCACCTCTAATTCATTTTCCCCTCAGAGACCCTGCCAGCCAATAGCAGCTTTGAGCCCACTGAAAGACAGAGTGGGACAGCTATCCAGAAACTTTTAAGCTAGCTTCCCTTCTTGAAGTATTTATTTAATAGGGGGCTCCATTAAATTCAAAGAGGGACTTAACTCCCAAAGCATACATGGGTGTGGCCCCCATATGATGTGCAGTGCAAAAGCATAGCTCTGGCAGCACAGGCAGGCATGGCACAGTACACCCAGAGCATCAGGAGAAACATAGGCACCGGGCACAAGGTGAAATTCCCAGGCATGATAGATAGTATGCAAGCACAATGCCTGCCACCCAGCTGCAATGCCTTGATAAGCAACTAGAGTCCTTAGCAACCTGAAAACTATAATTGTCAGAGACTGAGATTGTACACCAGCAGCTGCTTCTGCCACGAAGCTTTACCACCTTGCTATACCAATCACCAATCACAAGACTGAACACTCACCTGGCTAGCCATCCTGGTAGCCATTGGGTGCTTCCTCATTTTCAGTTCTGGTCAAGCGCTGGTTAAGGCCAGGCCTGAAGACTCAGACCAGGATCACGATTGACCTAAACTTGAGATATAACCATCTGATATAACCATCTGAGCTCTGGGGTAAATAAACTGCCCAACCTGCTTTGCAAGGTGCACTAATCTATCCCCCCCCCAAAAAATACAAGTTAGTGTGAAATACTATAATTGTGTGGAGTGCTAATGAATAAAGAACCCGTCTTGGTTAGGGTTGCAGCAAACATTCTTGAAATGACGAAGACCGTGTTTTGGTTGTTTTCTATGAACAAAGACATCTCAGAACATCCCCTTTTCCTCCCACTGGAAGTGATGGCTTCCCAGATTTCACAGCAAGTCCCAACTCATCCTACACAAAATGGTATAGGAAATAATAAAAATGAAATTAAGGTTCTCCTACTACAAATATATTCCTCGTTCTAAAGGCATTTATATTCTATTCTAAAGATTATGGGAAGAGCGGGGGGACCTATGTCCATAATAAGGACACTGAGGGTCAAATATCACAGATTCTAGCCCAGTTTCTACCATTCTAGCCCCCAAGTCTACCAGATAAAAGAGCTTCCTTCAGCAACATTGATACTTTGATCTGGGTATTACATTGTAGTGGAGGCTTCCCTGTGCATTATGTGACATTTACCTGCATCCCTATTTGCTACCCACCAGATAGATACCAGCCACAACTTTCCCCAGCTATGACACCTAAACATGTCACCTTCCCAAGGATCTCCTGTGACACAAAGCCACCTCCCCACCCCATTAAGAACCATGGCATCAGTGAGATAGTTCTGCCTTTTCTCTTTTTTAAAAAAATAGATTATATCTATAACACGATGTTAAAAAGATTTAATGAGATCATACATTTTAAATCGCTGTATAGATATTTATTAAGTCTGACAAATGCACTCACAACTACTGGGCTTTTCTTTTATTGTAATCACCTACTTGGGGTTTTTCTAACTCACCTAACCATAGTCGCTAATTAAACATCTCATCTAACATATATGACTATGATTTAATCTTTTTGTTAACAAAGTAAGGTAAATAATCTTGATCTGTGTCTCTCTACCAGAAACAGAAGCATATCTGCCTTTTAATTTAACAGTATTCCTCTGATTACGGGATGATATTTGATTCAAAAATTTCTGTTCAGTTTTAGATACGCAGGGTAGACAACCGCCACCACATTTGACAGTGCCTTTCAAATTCAGGCATCTCTCCCCCCTAATCTGCATTACAATTCAGTGGAGGATGATCTACCATAGAGAGAAATGGTCCAGACAAGCTTCTGATTAGCAGGAGGTTCCAAACAGCAGAGTCTCTGCCAGGCAGATGTCAGCAGAATCCAACCTCCCCACCTTGCTGCAACTGCACACAGGAGCTGCCTCACCGCAGTGCTTTGACATGCCCCCTCATTAGTTAAGATTTCATACAAAGGCTGTTCAATAATAAATCCATTTTTTTTTTCAGAGGTCAATATGTAGTGGCCCTTCCAAAACCACCCTGGCTTCAATCCCAGGATGTAATTTATTGCCTAATAAGCAAGCAAGCTTTTCAATTATTTCCTCTCCCCCAAATCCCACTCTCAGTGATTTGACTGTATGCCTGCCAGCTCTCAAAAACCCAAGGCTAGGTGGAAAAGGGATGAAGAGTTCTTAAAAAGACAGTCAATGTTACACAAAAAGTTGGGAAAATGGAAGCGCATGTACCTGACTTGGCTGCCGTCACTGATTCAAACTGTGTCATTCAAACCCCTCCTTCCAGAGGCTGAGTCTGTAAGAGTTGTTTCCTACTAAAAGCTGTCTTTTCAGTCCTACTCCCCACTTTCCATTACACCAATAAATTCCCCCCACCTAAGCCCACACACAGGCTCCAGGCTGGCCACCCCAGAGAAGTCCCTCAGTTAAACTGGAAGTGTTTACTTCTCCTGGCCAAGGCAAAGGGGCAGCTCAAACTAAAAGCTTTTTTGACACCTTACATCTCACTTTCCTTCTAGTTACCTTCTCTTTATAGGTCTGTCCCAGGCCCGTGAGATCTGTGGTCCTTTCTCCAGCATTAGTGTCTAACTTACAGGCCATCTGTTCCCTGACCTTGTCACTCAGGTGCATCCTGACACCAGGTTCTCACTGGTACTTTAAATCATCTTTCTAGTGTATGTCCTTTATGGGATGTCATTAACAATCTGGGGTCAAAACACTTGAGATGTCAGGTAAGGCTGAAATAGACTACATTTGACAAGATACCTAGATTCTGAACCTTTAGACAATTATGGGCTAAAAGAACTGCATACAAGGAGAAAAATAACTCATGTCAATATAACTTACTGGTAAAAGTAAGTATCTTTAAGTGTATTTTCCATCTAGCATTTTTTAAGTGGAATAGCTTGCTGAAAACCACTAAGGGAAGAAGGCTAGAGAATGTGGGAGAATTCTTAGCTTAGTAAATTGTTATTCACATTTTTTACTAAGTAGTCTACTTCTGAAAAAGAGGTTTTTTCAAGTGCGATGATGTGTTTGTATTGATTCATCAATACTTTCTTCCCTCATCAACCTGACCTCATTCCCTGCCTGAAATCACTGACTGGATGTAATTTATACCTGTAAATACAATCAAGCGTATCCTATCACATCTAGGTTAAATCTGAATTTAATTACATCAGCACCAAGTGTAGATGCTTAGGAGGTAGAACCAATTTCCTCAGATGAGACTGAGAGGATGCTATGAAGAACTAGGAACATAATCTATGTTAACATATCTAGCAAAATACAATCATGCTTAACGATGGGACAGGTTCTAAGAAATGCATCGTTAGGCAGTTTCAGCCTGTGTGAACATCATAGCATGCACTCACACAACCTAGATGGTATAGGTCAATAACTCAGTGCAGCTTGTTGATGCAATAAAGGGACCCAGTAAACATGAGATGTATAAATTTGTTGCTAAGGTAACCTGGTGTACCATTTTATAGTAAACTTATTTTTACACATAAAAGAATACCCTTAAATAATGATAAAAGTTATAGTAAATAGACAAACTGGTAACATAGTCATTTACTATCAACTGTTATGTACTATAAATTGTTGTTCATGTGATACTTTCATACAAGCAGCAGCAAAGTTTTGTTTATAACAACATCACTACTCACATGTAAGTACCACATTGGGCTACAGCATGAGGATGGCTATAGCATTGTCAGGCAATAGGAATTGTTGAGGCCCATTATAATCTTACGGGACCACGGTCATATAGGCAGCCTGTCATTTACCTAAACATCATGCAGTGCAGGACTGTGTATCTAAAGCTACATCTGTATTTAATATTTTAGGTATTTTTTGTAGTACTGGGGATGTATCCCAGAGACATTCTCCTTTTAAGCTACAACCCCAGCCCTATTTTTTATTCTTTCTTTTGAAACAACGTCTCACTGAGTTGCAAAGGGCCTCACTAAGCAACTGAGGCTGTCCGTGAACCGCAATCCTCCTGTCTCAGTCTCGCAAGTGCTGGGATTACAAGCGTGCACCACTACATCTGGCTTTATTTTAGGTATTGATTGATATGGAAGTGTGATAGGAAAAGAAGTATAAGGGTGAATGATGGAAGAACTCTTGATAATTAGCAGAACAGAAGTATAAGGTAGAGACCAAAAAGAAACTATTATTCTCACCTTCTGTCATCTAGACACAAAAGAAAAATCACTGTCCACAGTTACCTTCGAGGTGAGAATTTGAGACATCCCAAGTATAGAATTTCAAAAAGAAAGGGAGAATTATGAGGCAAGTGCTAGAGGGAGAATGAGGGATTGCCTGAAAGCCTCTTTGGGAGTTGGAGTAGGCTGCCTGGGAAGAGGCCTTGTAGTGTCACTCATTAGCTTTGTAGGATAAATTTCTCCCCAGACTTCATCTCTCAGCTGGGCTCTTTATTTCTTGTGAACAAGAGAAGATCCATTCCTCAAGGGCCAGATCCTTATTTTTAAGTTTATGAAGAGAATACAGAAAAACCAAATCGGATTAAAATACATTGTATGCCAGTGTGTTATTATACTGTGTAATGGAGTCAAACTAGCAACACAGCTAAATTGAAACCATATTTTCCATAATTCCCTTCTGCATGGGCCAGAAGAGCCATTTTGCGTAAGTTTTGAAAGGTGGCTTCAATGCTGTGGCCATACTGAGTTTACACTTAGGGCTAGTGCAGGCCTAAAAGTGTTGACATGGCGCAAGAGTTAGCTCAACAGCTCCTCCATTGCCCTTCAGATTCTCTACCTCCTACCCAGAGGCAGGCTTAGTTGGAGGCAATGAAGACCCAGGTTTCCATCTATCCTAGTGGGCTGCAGCTTGTGCCAATGAGATGCAGTCTTTCTTCCTCTCCTGACATCATAACTTTCTTTGTTTATTTCTTGACTACCTGTCCTATGCACTTTAGGAGTAGCTATCCTATGTCCTAAGTGGCAAAAGACAACGGGCTTGCAGAGTCTGTTTAATCATCTCCATGATGACATAAGGTACAATCTCTCTAACAAATACCAATGGCTACATTTTTCTGATTCTACCCTGCCTTCTAAAGTTAAATGGGTTATAGGAGGAACTGTACATGAAGAAGGAGATACTATAGATGAGCAAATAAGGTGAGCTAACTCAGGAGATGGGATGGGGGAAAAGGAAATTCTTAATACACATGATGTGCTTTATCAAACATATCAAAGTCATCGCTAAGCCAGACATGAGAAGGAGGGAGGGGGGAGGAATGGGGCGTTGGGTAAGGGCTAATTGGATGATGTGCACGTGTATGCCTCCACCATCTTGTACCCCATTGAGATGTATGAATACAATGCACCAGGTAAAAATAAGTAAATAAATAAATAAAGTTAAACTACTTAAAAATAACTACAATGAGTTCTGAGTTCTTCTAACCTATGTAACAAATATATTTCTTTTCCATAGACTGAATTACCTAAGAAGGAAATAATGACCCAGAAGTTTATCTTACAAGTTGGAAACAGAACAGAAGACTTATTAGATAAACATTTCATATAAAATAAATGCCTTAAAATAGGACATTATTTTCAGTGGAGGAAAATTACCAAGTATTTTATTACCTAAGATTATCTTGTCTAAATTATATCAGGATAAGAATTTCCAAAGTGTGTTTCTTTGCCCTTTTCAGTAATTCCAACAATAGTCAATCTCTGATTTGAGACCTCTTTTCATTAGATGTTTTAATCATTCAAGCATTATTCAACCTAGTTTATTTTCTGTCCAGCATAAGATGACTTTGCATATCTCTCTTCTGATCTATTTTCTGACCCAAATATAGACAAAATGTGTAAGTCCAATTCTCTTCTCCGCAGTTGAAATTCTTTACTTGATTTCCTACATTCTGCAAATTAGAGATAAATTTAGCTTATCAAGCAATCTCTTTTATGAGACAAATACCCCCATGGAGCCTAGCAGACTTTCTCATCTTAGCGTGAATTAACTCCATCTGTTTGCTTTCCTCTTGCTGTGGTCAGCTGTACTGAAAGAATCAGTCCTTTAGCAGAGATTTGGAAAAGAGAAAATTATTTAAGATAGCAGGGGTCTTTGAGGAGAAAGGAATCCAGTGGAGTCCTCACAGGGAGAAGACACAGGCACACAGGCAGTGTGAGAGGAAAGGAAGACAGAGAACACTTTCAAGATACTTTCTCTGATTCCACATTAAGCAGACATAAGTACTTCAGTAGACAATTTTGACTCAGTAATAGATTCATCTAAATCTCAGACCTTGATTGAGAAAATTAGATGGTGAGTTGTAGTTCAAATGCTGAGTACACATGTGAACAGCTCTCTCTCAGTCAGATACTAAGGCCATCTCTATGCATGGCTCTCATTAGATGTCTCTTGAAAGGCTTTGGCACAAGTCTGTAGCTATATGAGGTCTTGATCATTTCAAAATAGTCGAGTTGCAATCTGTAATTATTGACAAGATGTAAGAATCATTGCATTTTTGTTGTTAACTTGAACATGACCTCTGAGTTAAGTATAAAAGGGAGAGTTCTTCTCTCCACCAGAACTCCAAATGCAGGAGTTTAACCGATTATTAAAAAATAGTATTTTCATCCTTGGGAGAAAAAAAGGCCTGGAATTATTGAAATAAAAATGAAAGGGTGTGTATAAACATATTTTATAAAATTCCACTTTTGAGCAAACTGTATGAAGCATTTTTTGTATAGAAACTTTGAAATAGCCTGAAGGCTTTCTTTGACCAGCTGTCTATCTATTAAATGTCCTCAGAGTGAAAAGATTCCCGCAGCAGAGGCACCTGCAGGATGTACAACGATTCATTTTTGCTCCGAATATTGGTTCTGTGGAAGCTTCGGCTCCACTTGCTCATCATTTACATTCACAATGGACATCTGGAGCCAGCAAAATGAAACATTAGACTTGTTTGTGTTGTCAAATTAAAAAGGGAAAAGAGAATGGTTTGAAGTTCTGAGAGTCTCTGTAACATTTAATTATGCTTTCAACTGCAGTCCAATCACAAATACGCATTTGCAGGAAAATGGGCACTAAGAAAAAATATGCTTTGCTATTCAAATTGTTGCTAGGTCAACCTCTGAATTCACCAGCCCAGAGAAAAGAAGCCAGAGCTCCTGATGGAGTCTTTCCTCTGAGGAAGCCAGAGTTCCACCACCATTTTCAGAAGCACCGTTTCCTTCGCACTCCACTGAGATTTTATTATCCTTCCTATCCTGATTGAGGTAAAGACAACTACAGTTAACAAGTTAACTAAATCTGCAAGGTTGTACCACCAATAAGCCCAATGTGCCACAACTCATAGGATAAATTGAAGTCCAATCAATATGACTGGATATATTATTGATAAAGGAATGTCACACAGCTCAATGAATATATTTTTAATCGGTCCATTGTGATTATTCATCTTGATGAAGTTCAGGGTGATGGAGGCATACATGCACACAGCACTTGTTAAACCCTCCCCCAGTTCCCTCTCCCTCTCCTTCCCCACTTTCCCGTGCTCAGGAAAGTGACTGGCTTTAATAAGACTGCATATGTACCTCAGGTCCATTGGGGTATTTTCCTCTTCAAGTCCTACCCTACACCTCCTGTCTCCCTCTAGTTATGTCCCCTGCTTCACTCCACTAAGGTTTTTCCTCCTCAAGAACAATTTTCTGAGAATTGTCTACTAATATTCTGATTTATTTTGGAACATTTTATGTGAGAATTTTAGTAATTTTTAAAATATCTTCTCTAAAAGAAAACGGCATTCTACATAAAAATTAAAAAAAAGTTGGGTCAGTAATAACAACTGCCTGTTTTCTAACAATCAACACAGTGACTATTTCTTGTAAAACTGTTTGAGATATTAGGCCATTTCTGTCCTTACATCAAATTAATTCTATAATCTGTCTGCTTAGACAGAGGAGCTATGGGTAAAAATGCTATTTTTTTTAGCTTATCCAGCCATTATATAAACATTTCTGGAGACTTTTTACTATGCCTATTGTACCAGTTAAATGACATGGGATATTTGACCCTACATTCCTGCTAGAAAAAAAATACAATGGATAGAAATGGAATAATTTCTAACACACACATGTTCCACAGAAAACTTTTGTACAATATCAATTTTAATTATTGGTATTCCCACCACAAACATATTTGTATTATCCCTCAAACACAAAGCACACACACACACACATGATCTAATGGGCCAAAATTATATTTTAAGAATAAAATAAACCTAAACTAAACTAAACCTAAACTTTTTACAACTAAAGTTTTAAAGAAAATTAAAACAAATTAATAAACATGAGGTTGAATATTTACTTTTCAAGATAAGCATATTTCGAGAGAACATAGACACACCATGCAAAACATGTTTGTTTTATGATTGTTTGCCGCATGCTGTTTATTGCAGTTTTTTTAAAAAAAATACTAGCACTTTTGAATAAATTTATCACTATCCTGAGTGACTTTATTTTTGAATTTACATTTAATTCTAAATTCTTTTAATATTTTACTATATCTCATTTTCCAGAGGGTAAAAATTACTTGTTTTTTGGTTTTCACATTTCCACAAACATTTTAGTTCATTATAATGCATGCCACCTGGTAACACCTCTCTGAGGCACCATGTATTTCTGTTTAGCAAATGACATAGGGTTGGCACAATGTTCAGACTTAAAAATCTGTTCCTTTACTTATTCATATTTTTGACAGACTAACAGTCTTTTTTTAATTCAGGAAAGTATTTAGATTCTATTCTTAAAATTATTTTTCAAATTTTTTATCCCTGTGCAATATGGAGATATTAATAGCGGAATGTCTCTGTTAAACTAGGATATTGTTGTGGTTAACCTGGTCGTACCTAAATGTTACCCATGGATTCCAGGGAAGCATCAGGTGATGGGTAACAGTTCCAGTGACCATGGGAGGCTTCTCCTATCCCTTGTGGCCCCAGTTTTAGGATAGTTGTATGTTCTGCCAAGCAGATTCAATGATCAGACCATCCTGACCTGGATGTTTGCACCCAGGAAGTTCAATGAGAAGTTTTGGCAGGAAAACATGTTTAAGAGCCTAAATTTATAATGACAAGTTTTGTTTTATTTCCTCCTTTAACTGCCTTAGCGGTTATTTCATAGAGGGTACCTTGCATTTCTCCACCCTTTTCTTTCATCTTATCATGGGCAGGAGAGTAGGAGCCCCTTTGTGGCTGAAGTTTTTCTCCTTCCAGTATCAAATCTTAGTGTATCTCAGAATCACCTGGAGAGCTGGCTGGGCCTCAGCACTAGAGTTTCTGATGTAGGAAGCCTGGGTGGGTCTGAGAATTTGTATTTCTAATTCATTTCCAGGTGCTGTGGCTGCTGCCGTTCTGGGCATCAGGCTTAGAGAACCCCTACTAGACCACGGCTTCTCTGCTTATTCTGAGATCATGTACAATCCTAAAGTCACTTTAACTCGTGAAACACATTCTCAGTCATATCATTCCAGTCCAGTGTAAGGGCTGTGCAGTGTCCCTTCACTGAAGTCTGGTAAAGGGTGGACTGCCTGCTCCCTGGGAACTGGGGTGGTCAGCCTCTGCCCTCTTCCTCCATTCATCTCCCACAACTGCAAACTGTTTCTGAGCATCCTATTAGCTAGAGGTGGGGGTATGTGGAGAGAAATTAGTAAGCAGAAAAAAGTTCTTAGTTTGCTGCTACCAACTGCTGTCCTAAGCTGGCATTCTGCACCCAAGGCCTAGAAGATATGAAAAGCTGATGCTGTTTACTGGGTACATCTTGGAGCTCTTTGGAGCCCTCCAAAAATTTCCGCTAACTAGAATCCTCTATGAACACAATGATGCCTCTTAGTATTTATTTATTTTGCCGTGTTGGGCATTGAACCTGGGCTTCATGCATCCTAGGCAAGATTTCTATCACTGATATCTCTTTTTTAACTAGTGGCTATCATTTGCTTTGAAAGTTTACATTTTAGTTTGTTATCTTAGCAGGAATTCCCTCTCTCTTTTCAGTCTCAGTTCCTTAGAACTTTCAATTTTGGCATCCTGTAACAAGCAGAATTTTGTGTCTTGCACAAACATGGTTACAATAACCAGCACCAGACTTTGTGTTCGGCAGACATTCAACTTGTATAAATGTGCAGGTGAGTGGTAGATTTTACTGACTGTGTAACAGGGACAAATAAGAAGTGATATAGCAGATCCACACCTATGTACCACATGATAATCTCCTTTGACCATTACCCTTCCACTCCATCTTCCTGGGTTCACCCCTTCAGATCATTCCATGAATATCAATTTTTTTTCTCCTTTATGATGCAGAAGTTTCTTTTGGGGGGAACAACCTGGACTTAGCAATCATCAGATCTTTGGCGGTTCAATTCTTCTTGGGACTCACCTCTCATTAAAAATTTAATAGGAAGCTGGGCGTGGTTGCGCACGCTTGTAATCCCCGCGCTTGGGAGGCAGAGACAGGAGGATCGCGCAGGTTTGAAGCCAGCTGTGCGCGCTGGCTTAGGAGACCCTGTTTCCAAATAAAAATGTAAAAATAGGTTGGGAGTGTAGCCCGGTGGTAGAAGGGCTTCCAGGAACCCCAGTAACATAAAAAAAAATTTAATAGGAGCCTCTATATGTTCCTTATTTTTATTCCTTTCTATTGTAGCTATGATATCTCTTTAACATTCAGAAAACACATCATGAGTGAAATATTAACAAACTTAATATTGAAATGAGGATGTCTCCTCTTAAAAGGTTTTTGTCCAGTAGGTTATGATGAATGAAGTGTAAGACCTAACAAAGGGTATAGAAATATGAAAGCTTGTTTTAAGTCAGGGAAAGGTAGAAGACAAAAACAGATCCCAGTCATGGGAGCAGGGAAGGATCCCCAAAAGAAAGAAGTGAGCTTTTAAACCTTACTGAAGTTGTTCCCCATCTGTTCTTTTATGATTGGCCAGAATTAGGTTGGGAGAACCAATGTCTTTTGCACAATTTCAATCCTTAATTTGAATTACCTCTTGGACTGGTGGGCTTTATTTCCTGGTGCCCATTAGTCTTTCCCGTACCTTTCACCTCCCCCCACCTCACAGAAAGTGATACAGATGGGCTTTCTTAATCCCTTCTATTTCCAGGTCCTCTGCCCGAACTGAATGTTATTGATGATATAATCGGGATGCAGAGATATTTAGCTGCCTGCCCATCTTCACAAAGTGGAGAAATGGTTAAGCTTACTTTTTATGTCCCACAGGCATATTCCATAATCAAGGAGTAAATTCCATGTCAATTTGCCTTACCCACAGCCTTCCTGTCTAGTTTACTCAAGCATGTCCTGACAGGATAATGCCAGAAGTAGGCTGGAATACAGCAGATGACCTGGCATGGTAAAGACTTAGCATCAACCCATCAGAATCAGCACTCCAAAAAAAATGTGGTTGATTTTCAGCCAGTAGCTGCAATCATCTACAACTGCACTGACCACCATTCTAAAAGATTAATTGCTTATATCACAGATTCCTACCAATTATCACAGACTGAGGCAAGTTTTCGGCATATTGAAGCAAGAATGGACAGGTAACTTCTCCTGTGGAGTAACAAGGGATTTACTCTCAAAGCTGCTATTAGCATTAATGGGAGTTATGAATTTACCTTGACTCCTTTCAGTGGGAGGAGAGAGCTGGCTGTAAGATTAATGTAGATAGGATTGTTCTATTCAAAGCATCAGCCAAGGCAATTTCTGTTAGTAGCCATGGTCTACCTCCTTGTATGTCTTTATGAACCAAATTTTCCTCAAAAGTCATGATGCCTTAGATTATCAGCTGCATCAGGTAATGTCACCAATGATAAGTTCCTGCTGTTAAAATAAATGCTGTGTTCTCTTCAGTCCCTCAGCATGTTTTTAATGCAGCCTCCTGGGGGCTAGTGCATCAGTGGGAATCCATTTATCGGCACAAAACAGCCTCTTGTTTACACGCGATCACTTGGTAATCACACAGTCTGTGTTCAAGAAGTCAAGAAAAATAATAAGCATGGCTCAATGTGCAAGGCTGAAACAAGGGGGCTGTTTTTTGACAATCGAGTACTATTTGTGAGGATTAATGTGGTTTTTGATTAACTGCCAAACAACCACAGAGGCCAGCTTTAGAACAAGGCCTACTGAAGACCTTTAGTTAGGGCTCTTCATTCATAAAGACTTCATAAAGCAGTTTCCTAATAATTATATATCAAATGTATTAAAAGAGAGTGTTTTCCATGAAAACCAAAGCAATCTCATTTATATTCTTTCTCAGACCCAAGAAATTGTTTTGCAATCATAACAGGTAAACAGATTGTTCCCTTTTTCTCATAAACCCTATTGTCTGAAAGTCATATACACACTTTTCCTGAACTTGCATATTATGTATGTGGTAGAGCAGAGGGATTGCCTATTTGACAGGGCTTCAGAAATGCTACAAACTCCAACCAGCTCCAGCATTTTTTTTTTCTTTTGGTGGTACTGGGGTTCCTGGAAACCCTTCTACCTCCGGGCTACACTCCCACCAGATCTATTTTTATATTTTTATTTGGAAACAGGGTCTCTTAAGCCAGCGCGACTGGCTTTGAACCTGCATGATCTTCCTGTCTCCGCCTCCCAAGCGCTGGGATTACAAGCGTGCGCCACCACACCCAGCTGGCTCCAGCATTTTTTGTGCATCTTCTGACCTAGATGAATGACATGAATGCAATATTTTTAAGTGTTGGTATATGGTCCTCCATGTTTCTCTTATGCTTCTATACGTCTTGCTTGGCATGCCAGGAATGAAAAGCTATGAGTATTCTTTACACTAGGCCTTTTTTCAGAATTATATTTCTTTAAGCCAGACATGTAGGGGCATGCCTATAATCCCAGTACTTGAGAAGTTAGGACAGGAGGCTAGAAGGTTCCATGCCAACCTCAGCAACTTAATAAGACTCTCAGCAATTTAGCAGGATTTAAGTTCAAAATAAAAAGAGCTAGGGGTATAACTCAGAGGTAGAATGCCCCTGGATTCAAACTTAGTACCAAAGGGGGGGGGGGGAACAACTAGTTTGTCTTAGGTAGTCTTAAGAAATGAGGCAACATCCCTCCCCATGCAAAGGGCAGGCTTGCTTCATACTTTCAATAAAAGTAGTAAATTTCCTAAATTTCTGTTCCTCAAGTATGGTACAAGCCCACTCATGTGAGGCATCCCTTTGCTCCACATCACATAGGATTGGGGGCAAGGAGAATTGATTGCAACACATTGATGGTCCTATGGCCTGCTGTGCCATGAGTATTAAAGTCATTTGTCTCTGATTAAAAGAGTCTCACATCTTCTTTTAGCATCCATGAAACAATAACAGGACTAAAATATTAGCTTGTAAGTGGACTAAAATCAAATCCCAGGGCTGACACTGGACTTTTATCTGTGCATGATCTAGATATTCAGAAAATCATTGGTAGTGGAAGAAGAGAAAAATCTTTCTATTAACAGATTAACACAGATTTTTTTATTGTATTTATTTTCTTCCTTCCCCACTCCTTTTCTCTCCTTTCCTTTACTCTCAAGTCAGGTAGCTCAGGAACATCTGGTCCTTCTTTTGCTCCACATAGAACTAGAAAGATGGTCTAATCCAGTTGTTTGGAGCACTCTGTCCTGTTCATAACAGTTGGGTCAGATGTGGCTTAGGCAAAATCAATGATATTTAATTTATTGAGCACCAAATATAAATAAAAACTGTTCTAGAAGCTGAAAATATATTTGGAAGTAGAAAATAAACCTTTTTGAAGAAATTTATACACAAGTGCCATTTTTCTAGAACTATCCAGACAGAGCTGTCATCTTGGAGCTCTGGTTACCGCACTGGGAGAACATGGGACTGTGCTTCCAGTGGCTTGCCTTGTCTCCTCACAGGAGATCTTGTTTGTAATACACTCACTGCAAAGGAAGCAGATGACAAGACAAATCCCTGATGACACATTTTTATTTGTTTACGTTTTAATTGACAAAAAATTATTTATTCATTCATTTATATGTATTTATTTATGATGTACAACGCCACTTTGAGGAATGCTAAATTGAGCAAAGTAATATATGAATTACCTCACATATTTATTTTGTGGTGACAACATTTAACATCTATATTCTTAGTGATTGTCAAGTTATAATGCATTGCCTTTAACTAGTAACCATATTGAGCTCTTAAATTTATTCTTCTTACCTAACTGAAATTTTATCTTTGATGACTTGTATGTAGCCATGCATGTCTGAAGTCAATCCACTCCTGCACATTTCAGTCATATAAGCAGATCAATTCTAATTATAAGCCAAGCCATTTTGAGTTGTGTTTCTGTCTCTAAAAACCAAAATCTCTAACAATACTAGAAATAAGTAAATGTGAGTAATACTGAATACCACACTGGAGAATATTATGGTAGAGGAACAAAATATTATAGCAAAGAGAAATGCTGCTGTAAGAAAAAAAAAGAAGAAACACAAACCAGACGGCAACAACAAAACCTATTTTGGTATTTCTTATACTGGACTATTTTTTCCCATAGATATTATTGCTTGTTTTTCTTTGTTTGTTTGTTTGTTTTGGTAACACCTGTTGATTTTTTTTTTATAAAACCAGTGTTTTATATCACTTGCAAATGTTGAAATCTTTTTCTTACAGATTCATTTCAAAATTTTAAATCAGAAAATCAAAAGAACAAACTGAAGATATTTGTGCTCATTAAATCTTTCATGTTTACAGCCTTGTACTTATTCCACAAGCATTTAATGAGAACCTACTAGGGTCAGATATAGTGGGAGGCACTGAATACTAGAACTCAAATGGAAAACTGAGGCAGAGTCTTACACAAAAACCAGTGTCCTCCCTTGGCCGTAGAATAATTCTCCAAAAATAATGCAGTGTGTCATTCTTGAAAGAACATTTAAAATTAAGCTTTAAGCCGGGTGTGGTGGCGCACGCTTGTAATCCCAGCATTCAGGAGGCTGAGACCCAGAGGATCACAGTTCGTGGACAGCCTCAGCTGCTTAGTAAGGCTCTGCAACTCAGTGAGACCTGGTTTCAAAATAAAGAATAAAAAATAGGGCAGGGGGTGTAGTTCGGAGGTAGAATGCCCCTGGGTTCCATTCCCAGACCCGCGAAAATAAATAAATAAATAAAATTAAGCTTTATCATATTAATATCATATTAAAGCATTAAAAAGTCAATTCATTTTCTTAATTTTTATTAGAAATTACAAAGAAAATTCCTCAGATTTACACAATGATAATCTCTAAAAAAAAATCTATCTAGAAATAGCCAAAATATCTAGTCTATTTAGAACATAAGGATAATGTAATTTTTGCAATTGGAAGCCTAAAAATATCAGATTTGCAACACAATTTATACTCCAAAGGGTTCCAATTTGATAAAAAAACAAAACAAAACACAACTGAATATATACTGCTGTATATATTCTAAACAATGAATGAAAGCTGCTGTGTAATGTGATAAGATGGAAGAACACATAAAAAGAAGTTATCTGGGAAGTATAATGTAATCTTGCAAGCCAGAATCACCTGGAAATAAGTTATGTGGATCGATTGAATTCATGAAGAATTTTGTTGTTGTTTACCCAATTTGTCTAGTTCTCTGCTCAGCATGTTGGGAGATATTTGAAAACAAAAATAATAATAATACAGGATTCTACAGTCATCTTATTTAGTTTGCATAAAGCAAATTTGGAAGGTAGATAATAGGTATGAGTTTGTTTGTTGTGCTGGGATTAAACTCAAGGGCTTTCTACCTCCAAGCTACATCCTAGGCCTATTTTAGTTTTTATTTGGAAATAGGATCTCTCTAAGTTGCTGACAGTCTCGCTAAGATTCTGAGAAAAGCTTCAAATCTTTAGCCCTCTTGTTTCAACCTCTCAAAGACTGGAATTGTAAGCATCAGCCAACACAGTCAATTGGTAGATAACATTTTTTACTTACCTTCTAGTTCACCACAGAAAATCAGAACACAGAAATGTAAATGAGCTTTCAACACATGAAACTGAAGAAGACAGAGATAAACTAGATCCAGGTAGGTAGAGAAAATGCCTTGGTGCATTTAAAAAAAAAAGAAGTTAATAAAAGATAAACCATAAAAAGTTAGCTATTTTTGTTTTTGCTTGTTTTATTTTAATCTTCAAAGTTTTTTATAATATACTCTGATGTTTTATTAGAAAAAGTTCCATATAATAAATCAAACCAACTAATTTGGAGTTCAGAGAAATTGACTTGATTTGTTAGACAGTTTTTCTCATATTTCTTTCAATTCATATCTCATCAGCTCAGCAAAATTTTTATTGGTGCGTTGTAGTCATACATCTTAATAGAGTATAAGATGGTAGAGGCATGCATGCACACATCAGTCATTTAGCCCTTCCCCAATCCCCCATTTCCTCCTCCTTCCTCCTCCTCATGTTAGGCTTATTGATTGACTTTAATATGTTTACGAATGTGCATTATGTACATTAAGGGATTTCCTTCTTCCTCCCTTTCATCTCTGTCAGCTAGGTTCCTTATTTGCTCATTCATGATTTCTCCTTCCTCATCTAGACTTCCTTCTATGATCCCTTTTCTCCCTAGCTTCTAAATATTAGGAAAAGCATCCAATTTTTAACTTTTTGTGACTGACTAATCTCACTTAGCATAATGTTCTCCAGTTTCATCCATTCCACACAAATGACATAATTTTGTACTTCCTTATGTTTGAGTAAAATTCCATTGTGTACATAGTTTTGTAATCCATTCATCTGTTGATGAACATCTTGGCTGTTTCCATAGTTTGGCAATTGTGAATAGTGCAGCTATAAACATGGATAAGCATGCATTGGTTTTATAGTTTGGTTTTCATTCTTTGGGGTAGATAACCAGAAGTGGTATTGCTGAATCATATGGTAGTTTCATTCCTATTCTGAGGATCCTCCATACCGTTTTCCAAAGTGGATGCATTAATTTGTAATCCCACCAGCAGTGTGTTAGAGTTCCCATTTCTCCACATCCTTACCAGCATTTGTTATTGTTTGTATATCTTCAAAGTTTATCCTAATGTACATGATATACAGTCACAAACATATCAAAGTCGACCACTAAGCCAAATATAAGAAGGTAGGAGGAAGGGAATGGGGGGGTGGAATTGGGGAAGGGCTAAATGAATGATGGGTGCATGTACGCCTCTACCATCTTGTACTCCATTAATATGTACGACTACAATGCACCAATAAAAATAAATAAATATAAAAAATAAGTTTTCATAGCATCACTGCATTGAATGACAGGTGAGAATGCTGGCAAGCAGCTCAAGTTCCAGCAGAAAGGAGAGTTTCAATAATGGCAGATGATGGAAAGAAATGGGAAATATTATTTCAAGTAGTAATATTTTTCTAGTAACCATTATGGAAGAATATTGTGGCAAGCCTTTGTAAGTCTATAGAGTTGACTGGTTTCCAAGTTTTTTCACATTCAGATAGCAATAAACCAGGTACAGGAAATAAAGCAGTGAAGGAAGCAAGCAGTGAGGGTCCTAAGATCAATTCAAATAAATACTAATGGGCGTGGTGGCACACACTTGTAATCCCTGCGCATGGGAGACTAGGAGAGGAGGATCGCACAGGTTCGAAGCCAGTCTCAGCTACTTAGTGAGGCTCTCAGCAACTTAGTGAGACCCTGTTTCCAAATAAAATATAAAATAGGTCTGGGAGTATAGCCCGGAGGTAGAAAGCCTCTGGGTTCCACCCCCAATGCCACCAAAAAAAAAAAAAAATGCTATTGGAGGTTCAGAATGGGATAGATGCTTTCTGGTGGGACATTAGGCAAAGCTGGATATACTCTGAGCCCTGAGGAGTGAAAAGAGTTTGACAGGTTGAAGTCCACAGAAGAAGAAATTGATAGCACTTGATAATTTACTGTACAGAATGTAAAAGTCTATCATAAATGAGATACCATATCTAAAGTCATTTTGAAAAAGATTAAGCAGAATACCACTGTAAGGGATTATACAGTGCCTGAGTCCACTCACTTTATGTCTCTGAGCCTTGTTTCGTCAACAGTAAGACTGAAACAATGGCCATGCTTCCTCTGCTCTTTCCATCTGACTTTTGCAGCAGTCAAATAAAAAAAGTGCCAACAAAATTTTTTGCCATATAAATTTTAACAGCTATATTATATAATTGTTAGTCAAAAATATAGATAGATAATGAGTTTGGATACATGATACTATCACCACAATAAAGACTAATCAACATTATCATCACCTCCAGAAGTCTCCTTCCTCATGGCCTTCTATTTTTGTGTCCATTTTGTAATAAGAATACTTAAAATAACACCTAACTTTACCAAATTTTTAAGTGAATAATGCAAGGCAGCTAGCTATGGATACATGCTGTCCAGAATTCATTTATCTTGCATAACTGAAACTTCAGATCCACTGAAAAGCAGCTTTTCATTTTCTCTACTACCTAGCCGCTTTCAACCACCACTCTACTCTTTAATTCTTTGTTAGATGTCTCATATGAGTGAAATAATGCAGAATTTGTTACATCAATATATTTTTAAAAATTACTAATCACTTTAAAATTAAAGCTTATTTATGACTCCTAAACCAAAACCTGGGCATATGTCAATGTTAAATAGAGCTAAAATAAAAGTGGAGGTATCATTTCCAAGAAAAATCAGTAAGACCAAAGCAAAAATCTTCTGACTAAAGATTTAAATAAGAAAACTCAAAAAGGAAGGCTCAAAAAAGAAAAACACACCTATTTTGCAGCCTGATTGCAATGCAGGTTCCTGCCATAGCCTCGGAGAAATTCTAATGTGTTTTGACATATTTGTCTGTGGGACTCTGCCATTGAATTAGCATTCCTCAAATTATTTTTACATTTAAATTGATTTCAATTACATAGAATTTCAAAACATTAATATTCATTTGAGATATTTCTGATATCTTCTCGGTGTGCTAAACTTTACAGACACTGGTTCATAATTAACCCACTCCACATGTAACTGCTAGACAACAACCCTATGAAATTCTGATTAGTATAACAGCCTTTTTGCATATGCTCAAAGTTTCTAAGTTATAAACTGGTCCATTGACAGAGTTCACACATACAAACTATTCCAAGGTTATACTTCAGATCGATCTCTCTCTCTCTCTCTCTCTCTCTCTCTCTCTCTCTCTATACCTCTACCTCTACCTCTCTCTCTCTCTCTCCCTCTCTCTCATTTGAGAATAAATAACATGAGTGAGAGAATGGCTTGAGCAACAGACAAACTCATTAGATTTTTACAGGAAAGGAAGAAATTTGACTGGTTATCTGGGGGAAGAAAAGAAGCAGCATAAGGATGGGTACATTCAGAGAGAAAAAAAAAACTTGTTCTTTTCCTATGAGGCCCCTGAAAAAGTGAGAATGTGATGGATTTCCTATGGAAATTTATTTGAAAATCCAACCAACTAAACGAACAAACAAAAACCACCGAGTGCAGTTGTACAAACAGAGGCAGCACGCACAATTTCAGGAGCCTTAGGCAGAGTCATGGAGTTGTTTGTGTTTGAAGCAATGTCATCTAAATATTATTGAGCAGAGGAACCCACAAATGTTATCTGTGACACATGAACGTTAAATAGATAATATAAAAAATGTTTAGTACTTAGAAGGCATTTCAGAAACAACGGTTGCAGCTATAACGTGTTATTTTGGCTTCACAACTATTCTAAACTTGAATTCAGCAAATGTGGGGCTGCTTTTCCCTGGGCCAGCAGGCTGGAAGCTGAAGTTAGGCAACACTGCCCCCTGGCGGTTGGCTCTGTGCTCTGAGAAGTTCATTCTTAGGGGCAGATATGGAATCAAATGTTTGTTTGATAGCATTCCATAGGTTCTTCAGGATCCATGGGACAGAATTTAAATTTGTGTTCTAATTGGCGTATGGTCTTCTATAAGGCCTGGGCCTTCCCTCAAACTTTTGTTAGAATAGAGGGACCCACCAGAATGTCAGAGAAAAATCTATTGTGAGAGCAGCAGGCTGGGGACAAAAGAGAAAACTGTAGTTCCAGCTGAAGGTCTCAGTGCGCTTGGTCATGTCTTAGCCCACCAGCAGTGCTGTCCTCTGGAAAAGAGAAGGGTGCAATTTTTAGAGGGAGTCAGCATCCCTGGAGAAGTAATAGCATTAGAGTTGAGAATGTCAAGTGAATGAGATTTCCTGACCAGTGAAAGAAGAGCAAGTGAGCTGGTGGGTAGAGGAGATGCTGGCAGCACATCAGAGGCCTCTGGGTGGCATGAGGTCAGCAACACAGACAGCTCAGCACCAGCAATGCCAGAGGCTCAGCAGCTGGTCCAGCAGCAAACATAAAAGCAGGGAGACCACCACTCTGCAGACAGGACTTTGCTCTTATATCTACCCAGTCAGTAACCCAGAGTAAACAGCAAAGAAGAGCTCAAAGGGGAGTTTTATTTTAAGGCATTGTCATGAAATACTTTCACTGGCCAGGTTTGTTACAGTTCATGTCCATTGAACAGATGTGAATACTGAGATTCAGAAGCTTGACCAAGCTCAAACAGCTAGTTTTGTTTCTAGCACAAAGATCAGGACATGCATCTGTGTGATATTAATTTCTCCTTTACTTATGTTGTCTTGTCCTCCTTTTAAAAAATCTTTGGTCCCCAGAGATATCTATTCTATCACTCTTTTCGATTATAAGTTTTTCTCATTTTATGTTATACTTAATTACATAATTTTGTTCTGATTTTTTCTGGGGGTCATTTGTATATAAATATTAATAAACAAAATAAATTATTAGTAGTATGGGAACTTGTGTTACAATTTTCAAACAATGACTTAGCTTTGCACAAACTTTTATTTTATCATCTTTAACAATTTAAAGGAAAAAAATCTATGTGGGTCAATCAGAAGATCACTCAGTAGTCTACCAAAAAGATCCATTAAGATAATAGGAACTAAGTAACACCTAGTATACTTTGAACTGCTTTGAAAAGAATATCCTGAAGGGTCCAATTCTCTGACCTTGATGGGTATTTCCCACTGTATAGTGAATGCCAGCTTCTGTCACTGTGACAAAATACCTGACAAGTTAAAGGAGGAAAGGTTTATTTTGGTTCATGGTTTCAGAGATTTCAGTTCTTGGTCATGCAGCCCATACCTTTGGGCTTCAGAGGAAGCTAAACATCGTGACAGAGAGTACTCAGCGGAACAACACCACTCACCTCACAGAGGCCAGGAAGTGGGGACAGGAGCAAAACATATTCTTCAAGGTCATGTCCACCACCTACTTCCTCCAACCGGGCCCCGCCTCCCAATAGCACCACTAGATGGAGAGCAAGCTTTCAACACATGAGTTCTGGGGGCCATTTAAAATCCAAGCCATAAATATAAATTTATGCATATTTCAAAATAACTTCCATGATAGGGTTATGCTCATACAATTAGTATTTCTTTTTTTCTTCCATAGATGTTTAGTCTAAATTTGAATGATACAGAAATAAACAATGGGGAAATGGCTGGGTCACTAAGAAATGCCTTGCGATATATCACAAAAAAGATATTTTTTCCATAGCAAATATAGAAACTCAATCATCTAGTTTCTTTGGGAGAAAGGAGTACCTATTTTCTAAATTTTCATGGGATGACAACGTAGACAATAATAAATTTAAGTTGGGTAGGTTGGGGTCCACTAAATTATAGCCCTGGTAACTCTACTTGTTGAATCAGAAACTAGCTCTCAGGGATTGCCACCAGCTTTCAGAGATACAGAAGTTTGCTGTCACCATGGGAAAAGTCTGACTCCAATCAGAGCTGCTTCTAGCACAATGGTGGATTATTACTAGGACAAAATTTAGAGGTCCCTGAAAAAATCTTACATCAATTGGAGCCCATATAGCTGACCCCTACCACTAAGAGGAGCAATAATAGATTTTTACTTCTCTTTCACCTTCCAAATCTCACACAAGTACTGCTAATTGGGAAAAAAAATATGTGCCTTCCTTGTGTATCAGGAACTGGAGTTGTAAGGCAGCTTCTAGGCTTCCTGTCACCAGAAAAGAATCTGGGATACTCTAAGAAGCTCTTATTGTTAAGAGTCAAGGAAGCCGGGCTGGTGTGCACCTGTTATCCCAGTACTTGGGAAGCTGAGATAGGAGGATCACAGGTTTGCAGCCAGCCTCAGCAATTTAGCAAGATTCTCATTAACCTAGTTAGACTTTGTTTTGAACCACCAAGTAAAATAGAGCAGGAAACTTAGCATAGAGGTAAAATGCCCCGGGCTCAATCCTCAATTCCACATTAAAAAAAAAAAAAAAAGAGCCAAGGAATCTCCATATAGATGGCCAAGCTGAACTAGTAGAATCTAAGAGGTTGTATGATTGATGCTTGGTTGTCAAGCAGTCTGTAGTTTATACTAGATGTTCATCTGATCAACCAGACCACACTCTGGAAGCAACAAATGAGTATGTAAATATAAACTAAAAAGATCCAACTCAAAGAGAAAATACGAACCCTCCATGGCTGAGGAAGTGCATTCTACCTCCAATTTATGTGTGCAGATCCAGACCAGCAAGCGAGTACACACATGCAGCACTCTGCCCATGGAACTTACCAAGAGGCTTACAGCAGCCACCAAAACAACAGCAACAGAAAGATGAGTCTTGCTGCTGGTCAGTCAATTTCTCTACTCTTTCTCAGTTAAGCAATGGCAAGGCATATCTATCCCTTAGAATAAGTAGTCCTCTACGATTATTAAGCAATTCAAAGAAAAGGGAGAAAAAAAAACAGACAAAAAGGCACCAGACAGCTGCTATTTGAAATCATAAAATTAAATTGATTTTAATTTAGAAATTTTTTTGTTTCCAAATAGAGACGGTAAATTGAAAGCACTTACTGCTGCCTTCTAAAAGCCCTATAAACTATATTTCTTTTTTTAACAAAGGCAGAAACTCATATGGACAAAGAGTATTGGAAAAAAGGCAAAAACACGACAGCTTTGGAAGCTAGAAAGCAGCTGGATGAATGGCAAATGACTTGGCAAATGTGAGGGAGCTGAATCCTGAGCCAGCAACAGGAGAAACTGAGAAGCTCCACATGCGTGCGACAGATCCCCAGAGAGCATGCACTAGTGGGCCAGGTCCCTCTGGAGGGAAAGCACCGGGATTGCTTCAAAGTCACTTTTGAGAAACAATTAGCCCTCCTGGCTCCTCCCCAACTTGGTGAAGCTGGACAAACACCTCTCGCTCACTCTGGCAAAAATCTAGACAGTCTGAAAAGGAAAACTGAGGTTTCCTCTACTGGAGGAGCACCAAGCACAGTGGCAGGCAGAGGTGCCATCATGGAAACAGAAGAATTAATTCATACCGAGTATTGAGACACCCCAAAATTCACGCCCCAACTGACCCCCAAATTGCAGTCTTTGAGAATTGTACCCTGCAGGCAGGAGATCAAAAGCACCTCTCCTGGGTAATCCTACAGGTCCAAGAGGGTTTGTTGTTATTGTTGTTGTTTGTTTGTTTTGTTGGTATTACAGACTGAACCCAGGGGCATTCTATCTCTGAACTACAGCCCAGCACTATTTTATTTGGAAATAGAGTCTCACTAAATTGCAAAAGGTCTTGCTAAGTTGCTGAGACTAGCCATGAACATGTGATGCTCCTAGCTCCCAAGTAGGGTGATTACAGGCATCAGCCACTGCACCTGGCTGAGAATAATCTTAAAATGCTCTCTTAAAGGATTTTCCCAAGGAAACATACCAAATTATTCTGAAGGCCACTGCCCACACACACTCTATCATATGCACAAAATAACTTTCAAACTGTAGAAGGAGGAGGAGGAGGGAAGGGGGAGGAGGAGGAGGAAGAAGGGGAGGAGGAAAGGGAGAAGAGGAGGAGGAAGAAGGGGAGGAGGAAAGGGAGAAGAGGAGGAGGAAGAGGTTTGGTGTACTTGTCTAAATGCAAATGATGAGTGAAGAAATTTGAGGTAAATATCTAAGTGGCAGTGACCAGACTAAACACTGATCCACTAAAATAACCCAAAGAAAAATAATACTATATTGGAAGAAGAAAAATTAATTCAAAAGAAACCAATAATATTCCTGGGGAGATAAAAGAAACCACACCAATGAATCAAAACAGAATAAAATTTGTATTAATTAATGTAACACTTAAAAGTAATAATTAAAATAATGCTTCAATAGGAATATCTGGGCATCTCACTATCTCAACATTTTTTTTTTTTTTTTTTTTTGGTGGTACTCAGGGTAGAACCCAGGGGCTTTCTACCTCCGGGTCACACTCCCAGACCTATTTGCTATTTTATTTGGAAACAGGGTCTCACTAAGTTGCTGAGAGCCTCACTAAGTAGCTGAGGCTGGCTTCGAACCTGTGCGATCCTCCTGTCTCAGCCTCCCAAGCGCAGGGATTACAAGCAAGCGCCACCATGCCTGGCAATATCTGAACATTTTAGATAGAAACAGGATAAGCACTTCTATTGCAAGATGTTTTCAGGATCAAAGGCACTCTCCATTTTGTATCTTTTCCACCCCTTGACTCTTAAGAGGTCTATCCATTCATCTGACAAATAACAAAAGAGGCATACTTACTTCCTAACCCCTTGGCCAAGAAAAATATAAACACACTATTTCTGTTCACTTTCCACTAATGAGATGCAAAGGGAACTTGGACATATGGCCCCTATCTTAGTGTCACTTCTCTTCAGCAACTCTATTTCAAGAAAGAAGGAACAAATCTATATTTGTTTCACACTATTGTAAAGAAAAAAAGCATGTGCCACACTAATGAAAATTAATAAAAGAAAAAAACAGAAGATAAATTAAATAGCTCTTGAGCTGGGAGTGGTGGGGCATGCTTCAAATCCCAGCATTCGGGAGGCTGAGACTGGAGGATTGCAGTTCAGGGACAGCCTCAGCTACTTATTGAGGCCCTCCACAACTTAGCGAGACCCTATTTCAAAATAAAGAATGAAAAATAGGACAGGGGGTGTAGCTCGGAAGTCAAATTCCCCTGGGCTCCATTCCCAGACCCACAACAAAAAAAAATTAAATAGCTCTTGGAAAATAAAAAGTATACTATAAGTTATCAAATAATCAATGTAAGATCTGCAAGATATGGAAGATAAAGTTTAGGACATCTGACAGAAAGTATAGCAAAAATACAAATAAAATAAAGAAATAGAAAATTAGACAGAAACATAGTAAAATCAGAAGTTCATTGATAGACACCAACATCCTCATAACAAGAGTTCTAAAAAAAAAACAATACAAGGAAAAGAGAGAGAAAAACTAATCAAATAAGTAAGGGTAAATTCAAGAGACTGAAAAATATATGTTCCAGGATTGAATGATCTCAGATTTGACACAGTAGATAAGATACTCTTATATCAAGATACATTACATAATGATTTTCATCACTGGGGACAATGAAATTATTTTAAAAGTTTAAGAGCAAAAGATCATATTTCATACATTAATTAAGAATTAGAATAACAGTAGATATTTCAACACTGAAGTGGAAACCTGAAGAAAAAAAAAGCATTGTGATCAGAATTACGAAAAAGAGATATAATCCTCCAATCTAGAATTTTAGACACAGCCAAACTAGCAATTAAAAATAATGATACAGCCAGGCATGGCAGCACATGCCTGTAATCCCAGCATTTGGGAGGCTGAGACAGGAGGATCATATTTCGTGGATGGCCTCAGCTACATAGTGAGGCGCTTTCCAACTCAGTGAGACCCTGTTTCAAAATAAAGAATAAAAAATAGGGCTTGGGATATAGCGCAGAGGTAGATGCCCCTGGGTCCATCCTCAGGACCAAAAAAAAAAAAAAAAAAATGATGGTAAAATAAAAGCAATTTCAGCCGGGTGTAGTGGCGCACACTTGTAATCCCCGCGCTTGTGAGGCCAAGACAGGAGGATGGCGCAGGTTCGAAGCCAGCAGCGCTGGCTTAAGAGATCGTTTCCAAATAAAATATAAAATAAATAGGTCTGGGAGTGTAGCCCGGAGGTAAAAGGGTTTCCAGGAACCCCAGTACCACCAAAAAAAAAAAAAAAAGGAACGATTTCAAACACAGAAAAGCCTCACAAGTCTACTTTCTATGTTATCAGAAATTACATCCCACCAGATAAGGAATGAAATAAAAATTTACACGCACATACTCCCCCCCCCCAGGTTGCTAGACAATAGTGATCTCAAGACAGTGGCTATGCATCAGGCCTCGAGATCAGCCAGTTTCATGAGCGCAAGAAGAAGTTTTCTTAAAAAGATGAAATTGATAGCATATATGCAATATTGGCATCATATTGAGAGGATATTTAAATGGCTGGGAAAATTTTAGATATATAGTAGGAACAATAATAGCAGCAGCAGCAATAGTAGTGGGTAGAGTATTTTAAAAGAAGTTAATTTGACTTAAATCCGAAGAAAAACCTGTGAAGGAAAAAAAGTAAAATTAAAGACATCAGGATATGTATGAAAAACTAGTAATAGATCATTACATACCAGGTAAAACTGAGGATTTTGTAAAACGTCCAACTATTTCTCAAAATAAATACATGGATTGTTTTAAATATCCATGCTCCATTTTGCTCCACATTTTAGAAACACATGAAGATGATCTACATTACCACTTTGCAGATCGACTTATATTTTCTTTCCAGGTGTGCCCTCCATTTTATTTTTTTCTTAATCGCTACCTCTAATAGGTAGCATTGAATTGAAATCATTTAGTAGCTTTTGTGAAAACATTGGCAACATTTTCAAACTTTTATTAAAAGTTTGATCTTTTAAAGTTTTAAATTATGTCCTTTGAGGAAAGGTATTGGCAATTCTCTGTGAATGTTCTGCAAAATAAAATTAATCTTTAATAATTAAGAACAGAAAAGGCAACTTGGAACTCTGCAAAAGTAGGAAACTTTACCTATCCATCTGGTATAAGTCGTGCCAGCCATACCAATTAGTACAAATTTAATACAAGAAATTTTCTACAGTAAGTAAAAAAATAAGCCTTATTACCTGGACCTAACTTACTAGATTTCAGGGATCATTTTTAGTATTCGTGTCAGAGCTAAGCTTATGTGAGAGGAAACTACAACCTCTACCTTGTTCAAAACAGGGAATATGCTTCCTCCTTCAATTCCTGACACATAAAGACATCAAAATACACTCTCCTTCCTCCCCCACCAGGCATCCTGAGTTTGGGTCCGTTAGCACAGCAGGAGGCACACATTAAGGGGAAAGGGTGAGCAGAGTTTCTCAAAGGCCAACTTGTGAGTCACATACTAAGAATTGCCAAAAGTATTGGTTTAAAAGTACAAATTTTGGGGTCTTCCCAGATAGTTGTTTTACAAAACAACTATTTTGAAATCTCCATGCTAGATCAGGAAAGTTGATTGTTTTTAGCTATAAATATTCCATAAATGTTTCATCGAAAATTTGAAGATGCACTTATTTGGTGTAAGAAATCTGAAGATCAGAGCATTACAGGTGTCTTTAAAAACAACAACAACAACAACTGGGGATTGAACTCAGGGGCATTCTACTTCTGAGCTAGACTCCCAGCCCTATTTTATTTTCATTTTGAAACACACTAGAGTCTCCCTATGTTGCTGCGGGTCTTGATCTAGTAGCTGAGCCTGACGGCAAACCCAAGATCCTCCTTTTTCTGTCTCCCAAGTACCAGGATTACAGGCATACACCACCATACCTGGCGCATTACAGGTGCTCAATGTCCCAAAGTTCAAGCAAAAGCAAGGGTCGCTCATACTCAGAGGCAGAGAATAGAAAGTAAATCTTGAAGAGACAAGCTTGCAAGGGCTAATAATCAAGATCAGACATCTTAAGACAAAGGAGTTTCTTCTTAATTTTCTGCTGAAGTAGAGCTTTGTAATGGTGCACAGGCATTCTTAGGCCTGCAATGTTATTTTATTACTCATGTAACTCTATAAATTTTAATTTCAAATAATGTACTGAGATGTAGCAATTTAGAGATGTATTTTAACATTTGAAGAGTTTGGATTGAATATAGCTGCTTATATAAAAAAATCTAGCATAAACAAGATGGGAACTTTATTTTTCTGTCTTAGAAGAACTGATGAAGCATCCACAGCTTCATCAAGGAACCATTCCTCTTACACGTGTCTTCTCTAATATCCTGATAGCCTAGCTATGAGATTTTGCTTATATTCTGGTTGCTGGAGCCTCAGCCATCATGCTAAAGGACAATGGCAAAATGTGCACATCAGTCGAGTTGGCTTCCTTTTGAAGGAGCCTTCTTATAAGTTCTATGTACAAAACACCCAAGTCCATTTTTAATTAGTAGTTTCTATTAACTATCCAAAGAAACCCATGAATATTATTTTGGCTGAATACACCATGATGTCCAACAAAACTGGAGTTTCATTGCTCAGAGAAAAGTGAAGAAGGGGTATCAATGAGAATGAGAAATTCTCAAATATTCAAATGAGAAAATCTAAATCTACATTCTCTACTATACTCAATATTTGATTGTGCTAAATTTACCTACTGGTCTTCCCTAGGTCTCAGTGTCCTCATCTGCAAACTATAAACCAACATCTTTTCAAGATTGTTGTATGTTAGAGATAGCATTATGTTAGAAACCGGTACACAATAGAGATTTAATATTTAAAAAAGCAATTTACTGGAAAAAAAATCTGTAACTTCTAAAATATATTTAGAATGGACTTCATGAACATTAGTATAGAAAAGATTAGTTATCAGATCATGTGTAATACCAACAAATACTGGGAAAAGATCACACTGTCTTGCCAGCACAGCTCCACTATTTCATTGCATCTTATTTCAGTACCTTAATCTTACCCTCTAGGAAAGCATAATTAGGAATTAACAGACTCTTGCAAAGCTTGTCAGCTGCTAAAGAAAACTAGGTATCTAGAAAGGATGGAAAACACTAGTAATGAAGAAATCCACTCCACATATGTGATAGGTGGTCCCAGTCAATATAACCATCCTCTCTTCATCAAAACAGTGGTTATATTAACCTAATAGACATTTTACCTTGCTTATTAATAATTGCAAACACAGGATTCTCTGGTAATGATTCCACAAGCAGATTTTAGGATATAGAAATGTTTAGTCTACTATTGTTTATCTCTCCAGTTGTTATTCATAAGTTGAAAAAGATAATCACAAAGTTCTCCTGTTGCCATGTGCAGGGCCCTGTGCAATTGTAATGTGATTTCTAACTTCCCCATAAAAACTTGGAGTCTATTTACCTGCTTGTTAAATTTAGGCTGGTCTTGGATTTGCTTTGACCAATAGAAAGGAGACCAAATATAAATAACGAAACTAGGTAGGTCTCAACAGGCCTTCAGGCTCTGGCTTCACCCATTTGGAGCAATGTCAGGAGACTATCCTAAAATAAAGTAGATCTACCCCAGGTGGGAACAAGCTTCCAAGACCCAAAGGACAGTCAGCACCACTGCAACCCCCAGTGAATATACCTGAATATATACCTGAGTGAGTTCAGAATATACCTGCGTGAGATCAGAAAAAAACAGCGAGGAACCTCCTCGCCGACCTGCAGTACTGTAAGACATACTAGATCATTGTCATCTTAAGCCATTAAGCTTTGAAAGAGTTTGTTATACAGCCATATGAAATAAAATAGTATGACTTTGTGAAGAAATATCTTCAAACTTTTATTTACCTTACAGTTGTCTTTGATCCTGTGGAGTGTTAAAAACAGACACAGTCCTAGCACAAGGTAGGCTCTCTATAACTAATTGTAAAAATTACTGAATGAACTAGTTATGAGTTAACTCCCTTTAACTCAATAAAGACCCATCGTGTATAATCTACAGCACTAACTAAACCTCCATCAGCATCAAGCTCAGAACGCCATCTATTGGCCAGTCGGATAATTTTGAAGCAACAAAGCAGGATGAACTCCTGGTTCGTTCTTTTTAATATGAAACTTAAAAATAAAATAACACTTCTGAGTGAGGCATGTGCTTGCATTAGAGGAGAATATAATATAGATGCACGTATTTTCTTCCATCTTCTTTCCCTTGTAAAACAGGAGCATCTTCAATATATGCTTTCTGCTCTATTACTACTATTAAAAAAGCTACCCAAAAGCAAAATTCACCTTTTATGGATACAGACTCTTCAATACCCAACAAGGTTACTTCTAAAACTTTATTACATAAAAAGAAATGTGTCTGATGTGCATTTTTTAATCATTAATACCAGAAGTACATGTTCCAGCATAGACATTTAAAACATAGATTATTGAGAATAGCTTTCAATTGCCATAATGGAAGATCTATATATTATCCTTTGAAAACTTTCCGGACTGAAGTCACTCTGCGTATGTTCTATGGTGAAGAACTTGAGCACATCAATTGCCCATGTGAGTGTTGGAATAAACCCAAATTGTCTTCCTAGGAAAAATTTGCTTTGTGCAGAGAATCTCACAAGGCAAATTTCATCTGAGGTCATGTGGCTTTTGTGTTAGACATGAGTGCCCCTCCCAGCCATCCTGTATGCAGCAGGTTGAGATTAGAAGAACTGCAGGGTGTCCCCTCCACAAGCCATTCCACACCTTTTAATTGGCATTTTACAGGGCTGGCTCAGCTTGAGCAAGCAGTCAGGGATCCCTTTGTGAAAACTGACTTCATTTGCAGTTAGGGCTCTTCTTTTCTAAGCATGGTTTTTACTCTGTGTGGTCATGGGTTTCTAGTGACAGGAGACTGTGTGGCAAGAGTTCCTTGTCATCCAGGAAGGATTGTGGTTTCCTTGTAACACAGCGATGCTTTGCACAGAGGTGTCTCATTAAAGAGGAGTATTTGAACCAGAGGTGACATAGGGTGAGCTGAGAACACTCAGAAAAACAAGGGAGATGTGGTCTTAATGCTCAAATGTCTGGAAGATGTCGATGCATTGTTAAAGAACATATAGAATTTGTATGCTTAAAATTGTTATCAGGAAGCCGGGTGTGGCATCGCACGCTTGTAATCCCAGCATTCAGGAGGCTGAGACAGGAGGATCATGGTTCCAGGACAGCCGCAGCAACTTAGTGAGTCCATTTGTAACTCAGTGAGACCCTGTTTCAAAATTAAAAATAAAAACAATGAAAAATTAGGGCTGGGGGTGTAGCTCAGAGGTAGAATATCTCTGGGTTCCAGCCCCAGTACCACAAAAAAAATTGTTACCAGGAAATATAATCCATAATTATTTGTGTTTAATTCTTATCCAAAGCCTATGAGAGAGAGAGAGAGAGAGAGAGAGAGAGAGAGAGAGAGAGAGAAGAGAGAGAGAGAGAGAGAGAGAGAGATTACCACATTACCATATTACCCTGGGAGGATTGCCTAAAAGTTAGTTCTGTCATGCTTCCATTCCTCTAAATGTTCTAAAACATATCCCTAGATCAAGCCAGATCATGAGAAGAAAAGACATGTTTTTTGTTTTGTTTTGTCTTGAGGGTAGAACACAGGGGCATTCTACCTCCAATCTACACCCCTAGCCCTATTTTTTATTCTTTGTTTTGAAACAAGGTCTCACTAAGTTGCAGAAGGCCTCACTAAACTGGGGCTGGCTTCAACCAGAATCGCAATTCTGCTGTCTCAGCCTTCCAAGTACTAGGATTATAAGCGTGTTCCACCACACATGGCTATTTTTTTTTTAACCATTTCAAAATTTCTTTAAGCCAGGCATGGTGGCACTCACTTGTAATCCCAGCATTTGAGAGAATGAGAAAGGAGGATCGCAGTTCACAGACAGCCTCAGAGCTACTTAATGAAGCTCTTTGCAACTCAGTGAGACCCTGTTTAAAAATAAATAAATAAAAAATAAGGCTGGGGTGTAGTTTGGAGATATAATGCCCCTGGCTTCCATCCCCAGTACCAAAAAAAATTATTTATTTGAATAACCAATACCTTTTTTCAGAACTTCCTATAATGTCCTTTTAACTGGTTTCTCATATTCATCTTCATAACTCTCATAGCACTTTCATTTTGATTTTTCAGTTTGATTTTTGGGAACAGGCACACCTTATCTTGACAAGTGTTTGCTTAAAACTAATGGGGGGGGGTAGATTGTGCTGGAAATACATTTAGTTATTCCACAAAACCCTTCCACGACTTCCTGATAGACTTGGAAGACAGAATTTTATTCTTCTTCATGGAGTCATGTGTCACCTTGTTCTTATTTGTCTCTCCAGCTCCTCTCTGGGTAACTTGACCCTTTCAATAACCTGGCAGAATTATAAGGAGAGAGGACTTAAATGATATTTGATCCAGTAAACATCAAAGTGAAGTCTTATGAGTCCCTGTGAAAGAAAATTAAGACTCATGCAAGATCTGAGCCAACTACTTAGGCAAAAGAGAGACCATCTCTGCCACATATAAAGTTGATATTGGAGAATATAGCTTTCAAATAAACCGAATTTCTGCTGGGTCTCTTGGTACACATCCATAATCCTAGTAGTTGAAAGGTAGAGGCAGAGGGATCACAGGTTCGAAGCCAGTTTCAGCAATTAGGGGAGGCCCTCAACAACTTAGCAAAAAACACTGTTTCAAAATAAAAAACAATACAAGGGCTGAGGTGTAACTCTGAGGCAGAATCCCTGCGTTCAATCCCCAATATCCATATATACACACATGCATACATACACACATACATGCATACATACATGAAATTCTAAAGAATAAACCTTAGAATTATATTCACTACCACCCACAACCCCACAACAGGCAGCATTGAAAAGTTTTCCTCACATTTGTGAGAAAACCTCATATATTAAGTTTTACCTGTAGCCAATAGTCAGGCAAGCCTGGGTTATGTTGCATTAACACACAAACCCAAATTTCTGTGGTTTGACGCCACAAAGGTATATTTCATGTTATATAATATGTCTGTCACAGGTCAGCTAGGACCCTGCTCTACATACTCGTCCCCAGCTCCAGTCACAGACTGAAAGAGCAGCTACCGTCTCATCCGTAACTGGCTGTCATTGCAGAACGATGAGACAAGGTTTGAGAAGGTCTCTCTTTCTAGTGGTCTTCTCCAAAAGTGAATCACATCATTTTCAATCCAAATCAATGGCTGAAACTAATAAAATGGTCCCACCAATAAATTTAAGAAACAATTGTGTACAGGTGGTCTCTGGAGGCATGCTGGCCTAAGCCCTCTGCAACTTAGTGAGAACCTATTTCAAATTAAAGAGTAAAAAATAGGGCAGGGGGTGTAGCTTGGAGGTAGAATGCCCCTGGGTTCCATCCCCAGACCCACAAAAGAAAGAAAAAAGAAAGAAAGAAAGAAAGAAAGAAAGAAAGAAAGAAAGAAAGAAAGAAAGAAAGAAAAGGAAGGAAACATATGTACGTAGTGGGCACTTACACAGAAACATGCCACTCAGAGTCTTATGGATAGAGATAAAATTACTTTAGGGTGAAATTATTCCACAAGAAAATGAAAGATGAATGGGGAAGAGAGAATCCTTTGACAAGACCCATAGCGAAATTGGAGGTTTAGTTCAATTGGAATGAAAAATTAAGCACAATTTCAGTTGGATATTCCTCTAAGCCCACAAGTGGTATCACATAGACACACTGAATAAAGCTTGACAAGTGTGCAGGAGACTCCCCACAAGTAGTATAACCAAAGACAGTTCTGGAAATGACAACCTAGCATCATCAATGGAGAAAAAGTTGTTTTACAACCCAATTTTTACATAGCTTTCCCATATGGGAAGATCTGAGACAAGGATGAATACAATAAGCATATGCATCATGATATTTATTTGATAAGATTTTATGGCAATATTATATGCATATGAAAATTATACCGATGAGAAATATGCATATTTTCACAAAATTAATATATTTGGGTAAAAAGCACCCAGACTAAGAATAAGAAAATTCCCATCACTTCAGAGGGCCACACTGTTTCTTTTCTGTCCCTGTGGACCTGCTCATACTATACCTCCAGTATACTATTGGGGAGGATAGTAGAAGTCAGGGGGGGATAAAGAAGAGAATCCACATTTTGCACAATAAGTACATGACTATATGCCCAGGGATGTGATTTAGTAACAGAGCATTTACCTGGCATACTCAGATCCAATCCTAAAAGAGTCAGTCCTAAAGGATTGAATGATATAATCTTTGTAAAGAACCTAGCATATTTGTAACCCACTAAAGGCTTTGTAAAAATTGTACTTGTGATTGTATAGGTAACTGACTTTGAATATGAAATAATATACCCTATTTAAATCATGAAATTAAAAGCATAGATATTGCATTTATACTCTGAATCACTGATGATAATGAATGATATCCACCATTCATAATGTCTGAGAAATAATAAAGAGCTGGCTAAAAGGACTCAGATGTTGTTAGACTCATTCATTTGTTTACTTATTACACAAATGAGTAAATTGAAACTAAGTCCACCAGTGATTTACTAATATGCACCATTTGTTATGGAAAAAAGCCTAGAACCAGATTTCAATTACTCCAACTTCCAGTCCAGTGCTTTCTCCTCTGTACCATGAGCCATTCACTCAGCCATATACTAATAGAGCTCACAGTTATTGAGTGTCTTATAAGTACATGCCAGGAAAATGCAGACCCAGATGTCTATCCTGGGAAAAGGTGGAAAAACACTTTCTATTAGATCAGGCTAACTTGCTTCCATTTATCCCATCAGAACCATCTGTACTTACTGGAAAGAATTGCAAATAAATTACCTACATATTAGAAGATGGCTAATATGTGGTATTAAAGATTAATTTCATTTCTGAGTATGTTGGACATGAAGGGATATGAGTCATCTGCTGGTGGGTGTTCTGTTATTCTGGTCACTTGTATTTATGCTACTGAAAACCAGCACTCAGGGATCCACAAATTCCTCATTTTTTATCTACACTCATAGACACTAGCCAGGAAAAAGGGTTGAGACCAAAATTACAGAGTTACAAATTCAGTTTCCATAGACAAGCATAAGGAGACTGATTTGGGCTTGGGGAAGAACGGGATCAGTAGCCTCAAAGAATTTTCTCAAGTATCGATGGTTTTGGGGGAAGGGGACAATTCTGATGATTTAGTTGAGAAAAGCAGTTTAGACTTGTATTTGAATCCTGGCTTCCTTGAGTTGAATCGTGCAACTGATTCTGTAGCTTTGTGTTAGTGCCTTCCTTTGGTTTGGCACTCATTTTCTTATCCCTAGAGTACCTTCTACAACTGGTCTGTGAATCTATAATATCACTTTCACAAGCTATGCAATAAGAATATTTAATTAATATTTTATTAATATTTAATTAATTTTTGTGGTACTGGGAATAGAACCCAGGGGCATTGTATCTTCAAGCTATACCCCCCACCCTATTTTTCAGTCTTTTTATTTTTGAAATTGGGTCTCACTGAGTTGCAAAGGGCCTCACTAAGTAGCTGAAGCCATCAATGACCCATGATCCTCCAGTCCCAGCCTCCTGAATGCTGGGATTACAAGTGTGCGCCACCATGCCCAGCTCCAATGAGAATATTTAAAATTGCTTAACACATAAGGAAAACTCAGTTGTTTCACTTTTCAACATACTGCACAGCTAAATCCACCCCATAATTATTATTCTGATTGTTCTCTTTTAACTCTTATTGACAAGTAAGGGAAACTTTTTCTTTCAAAAAGATTTAAGATTGGAAAGAGTACATTTTCTGTATTTTCTTCAGATAAATAGAAAGCAATGCTGTGATCAGCAAAGAGGATGCATTAGAGATTCATACACTATCAGATCAAAGCAATATTAATATTTAATACATGATCATAAGGAATTCGAAAAACAAAAAAAAATTTTGACCACTACATACATTTGATCAAATTACCATATATTTTGTTCTTTCAATATCATAATACATGAAGATAGTATCAGTAATCCCAAATACCTACATTGTTAATGGATCATTTTTTCCTCAAACAATAGATAGACAAAGGGCAGTTTTGGGGTCATCTTGCTGGTATATTCTTAGCAAAGTTTGAATAACACTTCCCCCATTGCCTTCATAAAGCACTTCAAAGAGATAGATGTATTCCCCATGTATGCATTCACCGAACTTAACTCTCAAAAAGAAATGCTACTGAAAACATAGAAGAATTCATGTCAAAACAACTTTGATTTTCACCTAAATTGCCTGGCACATTTATAAGAGTAACATGTTGAAGGAATCTGATTCAACAAAGCACTAACAACCTGGCTAATGATTTCAAAACTTCACAAATCTTTAATATAAAGTTGCTCTTTTTCTGTTTACATTCTTCACAGTGAACAGTTATGTTTTACAACATTCAAAGAGTATTAAGTTAAAAAATTAATTAATTTTAAAGTAATTTCTAACCATTGTGAGTGTGTATGTGTGTGTGTGTGTGTGTGTGTGTGTGTGTGTGTGTGAGAGAGAGAGAGAGAGAGAGAGAGAGAGAGAGAGAGAGAGAGAGAGAGAGAAGATTGAACTCAGGGATGTACCACCTTTGAGCTATACTCTCAGTCCTATTTTATTTTTTTAATTTTGAAACAGCGTCTTGCTAAGTACAACATACACTAGCCTCAAATCTGGAATATTTCTTTGTCGGCCTCTCAAGTACTAGGATTGCACGTATGTGCCATCCTAACTACTCATATTGTGAAATAAGAACAAAATGGTCTACACTACAGAAAAAGAACCCTAAGCTTGTGGGGAGTCCAAGTTTTCATACCAGAAAGTAAGTTTAACCAAACTTTTCTTCATTAAGGACACCATTTCTAACTTCAAAGTCTGTGTTCTGGACAAACATTCTTGAAAAGAAGGCTGGATAAAAAGCAGGCAGCCAGCTGTGGTGGCTGAGAGAGGAAGTTCTCAAGTTCAAAGCCAGCCTAAGCAATTCACGAGACCTCTGTAACTTATAAAGACGCTGATTCAAAATAAAAAATCAAAAAGTCTGGGGGCATATATCAGAGATAGAATCCCCCTGGGTTCTATCCCCAATATCAATCAATCAATAAATCAATAAATAAAAGGTAGGCAATGCCTCTGCCTATAAGATACTCAGAAATATGAAAACCATATGAAGAATAATCTCCAAACATTAGTTAAAGAGCATTTTCCTTTGTGTATTTTTTATCTACTGTTTTTTAAGACATCCATGGGAAGTACTCAGGAGTTAAAAAGGTTTATCTACTTAAAACATTTTTAAAAACAAGTTAATAAAAGCATATCTTTTTTAAAATTATAAGTTTTATGTCTTAAAGATATTTCAGAATAGATCTTTTTACTTTCTTCAATTATAACTGGGGAAAAGTAAAAGTCTGGGCTGTTATGTCCTAAAATTCTTAGGAAAAAATTTGAATTCTACATTCTAGTCTCTAATCTATATGAGACAATACTTCATCACTGTAAAGGCAACTCTGAATGCATTAGTGGTTTGCACAGAGAATAAAAGTGAGTCATCAGACACAGGAAGAAAAATACTAAGCGCTGATCATGGCTGTAATCCATTACCCACACCCTGTGAGCCTCAGGTGATTACATCAAAATGCCATCACGATTCCCTGGAAGGCACCTTTACTCTAATTTTTCTCTGATTCCAGCCCTCCTGCATAGCAATGTCAGAGAAGTTATCCTTTGAAACAGATTACATTAAGCCATAGCTTTGCTCAAGCACTTACAGAATTCAGCAAGCGCTACCAGTTTGGGTTTTAGATAGTTGGTGTCGTTCTTCACTGACAATTTTTAAAATATTTACCAGCTGTATTAAATATGTATTTTATGCCAATGCTTTGATATCTTGGGGGTCTTCTGACACTAGAATGGAATCCCCCCACCCCAGGGGTTTGCTATCTTTAGAGAAGAGTGTGTCTTTCATAGAGAAATCAAGCAATGCCAAGAACATATCCCACAACTACTTCTTTTATATAATCCTTACACTCTGGGCCATTTTCTACTCATTTCGGGGCAAGATACCAGACAACTAACCAGCTATAACCTCTATTCTTCATATCCTATCGAAATTATCCAACCTAGCCAATTTTTCTGTGTGTGATTGAACTGGGGATTGAACTCAAGGGCATTCTACCTCTGAGCTACATCCGCAGTACTATTTTATTTTTATTTTGAAATAGAGTCTTGCTAGGTTGATGAGAGTCTTACTATTTGATGAGACTGTCCTCAGACCTGTGATCCTCCTGTCTTAGCCTTATACTGGGATTACCAGCATATGCCAACACACCTGGCTTGAACCTACTTATCCTATTTCCCCATTCTCTCCCATAGAAACCACATAAAGGCTATTGCTCTCATGCCTTCTCAATTCCTGTGTCTCCTAGCTGACGCTAGTGTTTCCATGTGATCCTTCATGGTGTCATGTGCCTCCTGTATCTAGGCATCTATGGGCATGAAACCTGCACCTATCCAGTTGTTCTTGTTTTTATGACACAGAAATGGATAGCATAGTTTTTCCACTGTTGGTACACTCATTGCAATAACTTCTCAAGGATTCTAGAGTGGTTTTCTAGGAAAGAGTTTTTGAGGGGTAAGGCAGCAACAACACAATCTGCAATAACCCTTTCAGGAATGATACAGATTTCACATCTAAGGAAATACATCCCAACATCTAGCCACTATGAATTAGAATTGGAGGACACCACTCCAAACAAGAGACCCCGCTATATCTAGCATATAGAGGAAAACCCTCTTGTGAAGAATCTTGAGAGCATGTCACAACCTGGATGAACTTATCTATGATGATGTGCTTTCTTGTCTTTTTTTTTTTTTTTTTTTTTTTTTTTTTTTTAGTGGTAATGGGGTTACTGAAAACCCTTCTATCTCCGGGCTACACTCCCAAACCTATTTTTTTTTAATTTGGAAACAGGATCTCTTAAGCCAGGGAGGCTGGCTTCGAACCAGCGCAATCCTCCTGTCTCTGCCTCCCAAGCGCGGGGATCACAAGCATGTGCCACCACACCTGGCTGATTTCTTGAAGATGATGTTGATTCATTTTTTTAACAAAACCAATTTTAGAATGGGAAGCTTGGGAGGAAATATAGCAAGAAATTGATAAGTAGTTATATCCAAGGAAATGATGAAAATGAGGAAAATAGAGAACTAGGAAAAAGTAATGGGTTTGTTATAAAGTACATTTTTTGTGGCTTTGTTATGGGAGGAGGAATAAAAGTTACTAGAAAAAAAGTGGAGAGAAAAGAAAAGGTGGGGGGAAGGTGAATGAGGAGAAGGCAGACAATTATTACTGTACAATCCTGCCAATCTTTCACAGTTCTCATAAAAAGGCAATTCATTGACCTGAAAAAAATTGCTTGCATCCAAAGAAGCCGAGAAGGAAGAAGGTGGGAGGTCTCTGAATAAACAGGTCCTTTGAGAAGTACCTTGATAAAAAAGTCAGCCCCATCTAGATCCTGGCATGTGCTCCTGTTTTGTCTCCTGGAACGGAAAGCTTTAGGAGAAGTCTGTCACTGTAAAATAGAGTAGAGCATGTGTTTACTCAAAATGTGCCAGAAGCAGAGAAAGAACTGCAGTGGCTAGATAGAGAAGCATTTACTACATTTAACTAAGTCTGAGTGCAAACTTGGGGATCCTTTTTAAGAGGCAAAACATGACAAATAAAAGAAGAGCAGGAGAGCAGCCAGGTGCCCCCTGAATCACACAGGAAAATAGCCAAGAACTTCATGGAGACAACTGTCTCTCTAGTGTGAGATCACAGACCCCAAGGTAATAAATTGAGCTTGAAAAAAAAGTATAGTCATTGGTTTAAAAATAAGAGTTCTCTGGTCTTGGGCACAGTCTCTTGGTCGAAGGCTCTAGTGCTTTCAGTTGCCAAGCACCAGGACACAAGCAAAGTGCAGGTGAAGGAAAGATGCCCAGTAGCTGAGTGCCTCCAAGGTTAATGACATAGACGTGAACACTGCACTTCATTTGACTTTCCTTGTCAGCCAAACAACTTTGTGTTCTAGATAAAGTAAATCATGATCTCAAAGTTCTATGATTTGTAGGAATGATCTTGAGCTTTGATGGAATAGCTCCTCAGTATTCAGATATTTCAGAGTCTCAGAAATGATCATTTGCAACATACCATGTTCATTTTGTGTCTGAGTAATCCACATATGGTTTTGACCTCCTTATTCTGTCCTCTTACCTGCCCCTTCTCAAAACCAACCCTAAAGTCTTCACTTTCACTACTTCCTTGAAGTTACATTGTTCTTTCTAATGGCATCTACTAATTCTTTACTTTTTTAATTCTATCAGTTAGTATCATAGAGATCACTACCAAAATTGTTTCCTATGTGTTTCATATATGCTGATTGCCATTTCTTCTAAATTTTATGTCTTTGAGTAAAGGCATCAGATCTTTATCTCCAAACCTTTTCACTTCCAGACCATCTTGAATAGCACAAGGTACAAAGTAGGTCTTACTTAAAAATTATTTTATGAGGACCTAAATGAGGCCTTCAGCAAGAACATTAATTTCACTTTAAAATGGGATGGTAGGGCCAGCGAGGTTGGGATTGGAGCCTGCCGTGAGGCAGGTCCTGTGCTGGGGCCTCCAAGGCCTGGATTGAAGCCTGCCAAGGTGTAAGGCTGGTGCTGGGGCCAGTGAGGCTGGGATCGGAGCCTGCCACGAGGCAAAGCCGGTGCTGGGGACTCCGAGGCCGGGATCGGAGCCTGCCATGAGGCAAGGCCGGTGCTGGGACCTCCAAGGCTGGGATCGGAGCCTGCCGAAGGGTTAGGCCGGTGCCGGGGTCAGCAAGGCCGGGATAAATAAAATAAAATAAAATAAAATAAAATAAAATAAAATAAAATAAAATGGGATGGTAGAGTAGACTGAAAATAAAACATTAATTAAAAGAAGTATTATTAAGAGTCTAAGATTGAAAATGTATTCTAATCATCAGAGTTTTTTTTGACCCGGCATGGTTTAACATTTAAAATATAACAATCCTGGCAATATACTGCTGCTTCTATATAAAATTAAGATATGTGGTGGTTAAAACAGGAGTTCTCAATACAGAATGATTTGTCATCACACTGTGGTATCAGATAGAGTCACATAACCATGGCAGAGGCAATGTCCCTATTTGTAAAGTAAGTGTATTAGTGATACCTATCTCGGAGATTGAATTAAGTTTAAATGAGAAAATATATTTTATAAGTTTGGCTTTTGGCACATAATACATATCCAATACTTGTTAGGTTTTTATTAACCTAACAGCATCCCAGTCACATCTATAGGACTCTTGCAATCAATACAAAGATATTGACTGTGTTACAATTATATGATTGCTTGCTAAAGTTATACTTTGAATTTGTTTGAAATTTGTAATAAAGCATACAGAAAAAAATAAAAAAGCCTTAATATAGCTCTTCATTGACATATTAAAAAGAATATATTTGTTTGGAATTCACATAGTATACAGAAGTGATTTAAATATAATGTTCTGGATATATGCCATAAGCAAAACTAGGAACTGGGAGAATAGAAAAAAATAAAATATAATTTCTGGATGTGCAGGAAAAACAATCCTAAGAGCCAGAGAAATAAAGTAGTTTTGCATATTGAATGCCTCAGTTTTCCTTCAGTGAATAATTTCCTTCTGACTGAGAAAGATAACAAGAAAATATGGAAGTTAGCCAGTGAATTTCTGGAGACAATCAGGTTGTAAATCAAGTTATAAGTTAAACAATGTAAAAAGGTTTTATTTTTTATACATAAAGACCCAAATAAGTGATACAAAGAACAAAACTGAATTATCAAGAAATAGACCAAATTATTCTTTGTGCAGGAATCACTATGAAGCTATTATGTATAATGATAATTCCTCAATAACTAAAATATTTATTTAGAGGTAGTAGCAGCAGTGTCCTGTTTTAAAAACTGGTTGTGATCACTTTATTGTGTGACCATTGCTATTGTGTAAATATTCACAGTGTGGCTGTTTCATGATACTAATGAAACTTCTTATAGCAAAGCTGGAGAGATGTTCAGCACATAAATATCAGAATTTAAAGGTAACCTTCAAGAATTAAGTGAACTGGGAAAGGAGGAGAAGGAGTTTCAAAGTTGAGAAAGTTCCAACTGGAGAGAATGGGCTGAAAATAAAAATAGGGCATCAAAAGAAATGGTGTGAAGTTAGGCTGATTAGAGTACAGGATGCATGTTAAGAAGTGTGAGTTTGGAAAAGTAGATTTAAACAAGCTTTGGGACAAATTCAAGCAGACTAAAGATTTTGGGCAGCAAATAAGGACTCACCAAAGATATTTTGGGAGATGGTCACACTACTGACGTAGTAGGAGTGGTAGGTTCATTGCATTCTGTAAGTATCAGAAGGAAAGGACTGGATATCTGTGCAAGATGCAGAGAACCAGGTCTACAGTGGTGGTAATGAAAATGAAAACACAAAAGAGAAAGAATTAACACTGTAGGGGGAAAAATGGATGAAATATAAAGACGTCTTAGATATGAAAGATGAACAATGATAACTACAACTTTCACACCTAGACTACGGGTAAAACAATCATCTCATTGAACAATTTAGTAGATACAACTGAGAAGTCAGCTTATTGGAAAGTCAGTATCTGCAGCTTAGACAAGTCTGGGTTACATGGCATTAGTCTCCTCTACTCCCCGACTCCGTGAGAATCCCAGGGGCACACAGATCTCTGACTGCCTCCCTATATTTGAGCCCTGTCATTCTCCGTGTACAAGCCTAACACCGGTACTCTCTCCAGGTAAAGGATCGAGCAGAAATCTTCAGTTATTTTTCTCATTGAAATCATCTTATCTACTCTCCTCCACCTTATTCCCTTACCCTACTTATTCTCTTTTCATCCAGTTTGAGGATCTTCTATAGGAAATGTTTTCACTTTTTAAAAATTTATCTTCTCTAGTACATTGCTACCCATAAACAGTATTGTTTGGAATATCTCACTTTGGATATACTGATACATTTACTATTCCATTCATTCTCCTGAACTGCTCTGTATCATAAGTGAGGGTGGCTATAATTAACCTCATTCTCTGAATAAGAAACCAAGGCATAAGAGGTAATTAATATAATCAAGTAACTGACTCAGAGGCAATCACTGATTCAGGATTTCCCTCTCAATGCCCTATCCAATAAACAAAAGCTGTTTCCAATCTCTTAATTTCCTTAAAGAAAGGTGCTACACAAATTTATTTTTGTTGTAGGTGGTAATTCTAATTCCATCTCAAACAATATACGGTAAAAATTTAAAACTAGAATTAAGAACAAGTGCCACCTAACAAAAAAATTCCATTGCCCTTTTCAAAACCATGTATTTTCTAGGATTATATACAACAACTACAAAATGAAAACCACTAAACAAACTCTAAGGGAAGATAATCCTAATGCTTTTTGATCTCCTGTGCCATGATCTGCTATTCAAATAGCATAAATTAGAAAACAAGCCCTTAGATTTCATTACCATCGTTAGCTCAGAAATAACAACCTTGGAATTTTTAATACATCCGTGCAGGCAATAGGATGTGTTTAAATACAACAGGAAATAGAGGGAAACAATCCAAGGCAGCTTCAGACCCAGAAGGTAGTTCCTCTGTAAGTGTCTAACTGCAGTCTCCTCACGTCTCAGATTCTTAGCAAAAGGCGGGCAATCAAGCCTCCATTCGGAGCTGAATGCTTCTAACTTATTAATTCCAACAGACAAGATAAGGGGAAAGAAAACCTCTGAAGCATGCAAATTCTATTGTCTTAATGTATAAATGGTTTTAACCCTGAAGGGTAGCTCACCAACCATGGAGGAGCTCTTGAATGCTGAAGGATGTTCTTCAGTTCCTCCTTTGGAGTTCAACATAATTATTCTGTAAATGAGCAACTATTTCTGAAAACATTGATTTTAAGACTTAGATCCGTTGTTTCCAACACTGGGAAGGAGATATCTGAAAAGCAATAGTGCATCAAGATCTGGAACAGTAAGAATAGAAATACACTGAATGTGGACTGAGGGAATAACATTCTTCACTCACAGGATGAGGTTATTTAGAGATACTCTCAGAGTAATTTTTAGGATAATTAGTGAAGTAAACATTTTCTATTAATTCATAGATTTTCTATGAATTATTTATTTTCCAATCAATGGACATGAAAGTGTAAGTATTAATCTTTTGATATATTCACAATATTTTTCTACAAAGAAGAACTTAACACTTACAAAAAAATTTGTGTCTCAGTACAAGGGAGGCTGAGACAGTAGGATCACAAGTTCAAGGCTGGCTTCAGCAACTTGGTTAGAACCTGTTTCAAAATAAACAATATAAAGCACTGGGAGATAGCTAGGAGGTACAATGCCCTTGAGTTCAATTGTCAGTACCCCCTAAAAAAATTGGAGCTCTAGGCAGGCATGGTGGCATATACTTGTAATCCCAGCATTCGGGAGGCTGAGGCAGAAGGACCGTGGTTCACCAATGGGCTCAGCTACTTAGTGAGGCCTTTGGTAACTCAATGAGACAGTGATTCAAATAAAAAATAAAAAATAGAGCTGGGGGTATAGGTAGGAGGTAGAACGTCCCTGGATTCCATCTCTAGTACCACAAAAAACAAAAAATGGAGCTCTGTATTTAATTCTCAGGGTGGGCAGAGTGGTATATTCCTGGTGGAATTTTTATTATCTTATATTTCATAATATTTTTATTTCATATTTTGTCAAATAATTTTAGTCAATAAGCAAACATGAGAACCAAGCTGTTATGGTTTGGAGCTACAATGTACATGAAGACCTCCCATTAGGCAATGCAGCAATGTTCAGAGGTGAAATAATAGAGGCATGAAGTCACTAACCTCATCGACAGACCAATCCATTGTTGGAGTAATAATTTGAAAATCTTTTCTGGCTGGTAAATGTAGGCAGGTAGAACATAGCTGGAGAAAGTAGGTCACTGGAGGTGTGGCCTTAGGGGCCATATTTATCCACGGTTGTTTTCTCTCTTTCTTCTGCTTCCTGACTGCCAGGAGCTGAGCAGCTTTCTTCTGCCAAGCCCTGCCACCATGATCTATCTGCCTTGGAACCAGCAGACCATGGACTGAACCTCACAAACTGTGCACCTGAATAAATCTTTTCTTCTATAAGTTATTTTTGTCAGGTATTTTAGTCATCACAACAAAAAGCTAACACATCAGCATAAACAAAATACATGAAATACTGAAGAAGAAAGGTTAATTATAAGGATTCCTCAAATTCACCTAGTACTGTAAACTATCTCTAGAATATGTTCCACCTAAAATATGCAATATCGCATTTTTTTCCCATGGAATTGTCTTTCAACATTTAAAAATTGTTTTTCATAATGCTGAATTCAAACCTATAAAGATGCTTTAAACTCTTTGGAGGAAGGAATGCTGTAAATGCAAATTATCACTATTGTTACTCTGCCATAAATCCCAGCTAACAAAGTAGGTAATTAAGGCAGAACACTAGGGAGTAATTAAAAGTAATTGATATCTCGCCATCTTCTTCCATACCTTTAAAGTAGCTTCAAGTACAAAAAATAAATAAATAATTCTTAGTTGAAAGCAAAAATATGTCAAGGCCTTTTATTTCCAACCAGGGCACTGTGAGATACAGTCTGAGAAGAGTTCTCAGTAACTCCCAGATGCTATTATTAATGAAGCAAATAAGAGGCTTCAGAGTTCAAAAAGGCAGGGAAGATCTTTGTGCCTCTCACCTGAGGGTCGTCTCTTAAAGTATTTACTGGAACTAGTGTGAACACTTAACTGCTTATTTTGGGGATGAAGATATAAAGCAAGTTGTATTGCTTGGTAGTGTGAACTATGGGGGCAGAGACCTTCTCACTGATATTCCTCCTTCATCCTTCACTTTCAGGTAAAACTTCATTGTCTGGTTTTTCAACCTTGAATTAGCCAGAATCATCCTTCCTGGCGAGAGTTTGTTTATTTTGCAACTAAGAATGACATATTCATTTTTTTTCTCTATTAACTTATATCTTTTTTTTTTTGTGGTACCAGAGATTGAACCCAGAAACACTCTATCTCTGAGGTACACTGCCTGCCCTATATTTTATTCTTTATTTTATTCTTTATTCTCACTAAGTTGTTTAGGGCCTCACTAAGTTTCTGAAACTGACTGTGAACCTGCCATTCTCCTATCTCAGCCTCACAAGTACTGTGATTACAAGCATGCACTACTACCCACAGCTTACCTTCTTTTATTTTTTTACTTCTACAAATATTTTTGTTATCATTGTTGTTGATGTTTATTTTTATTGGTGCATTGTAGTTATACAACCTAATTGGGTACAAAATGGTAAAGGCATACATGCACACATCACTCATGTAGCCCTTCCCCAATTCCCACCCATTCCCTCCTTTTCATGTTTGGCTTAGTGATTGACTATGATATGTTTGTGAATGTACATCATGTACATTAGGGAATTTCCCTCTTTCCCTTTCTATTCCCCTGTTAGGTTGCCTAATTGGCTCATCTTTGGTTTCTTTTTCTTCATCTAGAGTTCCTCCTATGACCCATTTTCTCTCTAGATTTTACATATTAGTGAGAGCATCTGATGTTTTTACTTTTTGTGACTGCCTAATCTCACTTAGCATAATGTTCTCCAGTACAATCCATTTCCCTGTAAATGACATAATTGTGTTTTTCTTTATGGCTGAGTAAATTTCCATTGTGTACATATCCCATAGTTTTGTAACCCATTCATCTGTAGATGGAAATCTTGGCTGGTTTCATAGTTTGGCAGTTGTGAATTGTGCACTTATGAACATTGATACACATGCATTAGTTTTGTAGTTTGGTTTCTATTCTTTTGGATAGATACCCAGAAGTGGTGTTGCTAGATCATATGGCAGGTTCATTTCCATTCTTCTGAGGATCTTCTATTCTGTATTCCAAAGTGGTTGCACTAATTTACAATCCCACCAACCATGTACTAGAGTTCCCACTTCACACCCTCACCAGCATTTGTTATTGCTTTTGCTTTGAATGACTGCCATTCTAACTGGAGTGGTGAAATTTTAAGGTAATTTTGATTTGCATCTTTCTAATTACTAATGATATTGAACATTTTTATATATTTATTGGCCATTTGAATTCCTTCTTTTGTGACATGTCTATTTAGTTCACTTTCCCATTTTTTGCTTGGGTTATTTGTTTTCTTAGCAGTTAGTGTCTTAAGTTCTCTGTATATTCTAGATATTAGTTCTCTATTGAAGGAGTAGTTTTCAAAATTTTTCTCCCATTCTGTTGGCTCTATGTTGAGGTTCTTGATAGTTTTCTTTGCTGATCTGAAGTTCTTCAGTTTAATATAACCCCACTTATTGATCCTGCTTTTAATTTCTTGTGCCTTTGGGTTCTTGTTGAGAAAAGTTTTATCTGTGACTGTGACTGAAGTGTCTTCTTGCCTATTGCTCAAGACTTGCATCCAAGGCATGATTTCATTTACCAGAAAATATTTAAATTTGGCATCTTAAGATTGTATTTAGAGTATCTTACTCCAAAATCTTTATGATTCCTAGTGAATGATACTAGCCACACAAATACAAACTGTCCTAATATCTAGTAAATATTTTCTGAGCAAGATTATAACATAGTATCAGGAACTGAAGAAGGGCTGGTATTTTTTTCAGGCTTTTATGAGGATAAGTCATTAGTATCCCACATGAAATGATACAGGGATAAGGCAATAGATATGGAAAAATGACCCCATTCAGATCTTGTTATGCAGAAGAGCCTTCCATATTGTTTTAACTTTGCATAAAACCAGTTCATTCATAAGTTGCACAAAACTATATTTCTACTGCCATGACACCACAACTCCAGGGTGCCTTTAAAATTTTCTCTATGTTAAGCCTGCAGTTTATACCTGTACATTTATTTAGCAATAGTTGTTACAGTTACAACATTTTCTATCCCTCCTTTGCCATGGTTGCTTGTAATAGCTACTTTTGGAATTTATCCTTATCAATGAAGCCACCACTTCTGATGAAATAGTAGTGCCCTGCCAACAGTACCTCCAACACTGCTGTGATGACTGTGAGAGGTTTCCCAAGTCTGCAGTTCTGTCTAGTCAAGTCAGAATCTTAGAAATCTAGATTATGTCCACATTGAGATTCCCACATGATGATCAGCTAGGGTTGATATAAAGAAATGAAAAACTTAGATTTGTAGGACTACTAATGCCAGATTTAATGATGGTAAGTCCCTATTTCAGGTATGCCTTACAATTATCTGTTTGAGTGTATACAATCTTAAAACAGTTAACAATTCTCCCAAAGTCACTACATTTAAAAGCCAGAATTTCAGTTCAAGTCTGTGCTATTTCAAAGCCTTCTTCTCTTCACTGTACCTAACTGTATGTTTTAGAGACCAAAATGCACCAAGTCCACTAAGAACTCTAGTAACGTGAATAGCTGGGTAAGCACTGGCTATTTCCCATTCCATCTGTTTTTTATGTGGGTTGAGTGTGAGAATTCTGTATTTATCCTCTATAATTATAATTAGGAGGATTCTAGAAACTCCAGGTGAGTGAATCCGATCTTCAGAGAATCTGGGACAAAAAAAGATGGAATTTCCTCTTACATGTGAATGGAACAATATAATATAAAAGGAAGCCAATACTATGTTCCAGTCTTCTGGAGGTCCCTTCTAGGCCAGTAATTTTATATTAATGGTTGCCATAGATACAGGGGTCTCTGCTGCTGTGAGGTTGTTAGTTGCCTTTCTCATTACAGCATCCCTTAAGTTTAAGCACCATGAGCCAGATAATGAATCCATACCGTCAATCAGATATTGGCTTGCTATTTTCTATGAACTTGACATATCCCGGTTTTCCCATATGCCTTGCTCTTCCCGCTATATATCACCTTCCCACTCTCCCTCCTCCTTTTCATTTGTCACCTCCTGTTCCCTCCCCTGCTTCTTCTGTTTTCAATTTAGTGAAGTTAAATGTTTTAAGTGTGAAATAATATTCTGAACATCTTCAGGAGAATAATTAAAATATATGTACTAACTCTGTGTGTGTGTGTGTGTGTGTGTGTGTGTGTATGTGTGTGTGTGTTATAAAGATGTATGATCCTCAGTAATAATACTGGCAATAATATATATATATATATATATATATATATGATATAAAATAAATGGCACGAGTGAATTGAAGTGTTAGTAAAATCATGAAGAATATCTCAGGACACTTCAATTGTCATTTGGATCTTGATATCCACTGCTCTCTATAAATCCTTAGAAAAACACTGGCAAATGAAAGAACTACTGACAACTATTTTGTAGTGCAGTGTAAAGGTTTTCATGACTCTCAATGTTTTGAAAATATCAGTGTGACAACATAGCATTTTCTCGAGTACCAACAGGAATATAGATAAATTAGACCATTATACATTTCTCCTGTGCTAAAGAACCTCAAAGCACTATACAGATGACAACAAAATTTACAGAGCCCTCAGGTACAACAATAAATAGTGTCCTTTATATAAATAATGTATCACAGCTTGTGATCTCTGAGACAGAGTTTATAGTACAGTGATACCCGGATTAACACAAATCTCCCTGAAACAAAGCTTCAAGTATGGACACGGGTGAGATTACTGATGCTGTCCTTAACACAAGATCAGTGAAAGTATAAAATGAAGAGGGTGAGATGATATTTTTGAATTAAAAAAAAATCAATCCTCAGCCTAAGTGACACAAAGGCACATTCTAGGGCATTAGAGAAAGCCTTGTCACATACGAACTGGGTCTGGGGGAGAGGAGAGGCTGGCAACTGACATCTCACTGTTGGGCTTCTGAGCCTTCAGAACTATGAAAAATAAGGTTATCTTTTATTATGCACTGGGGATTAAACTCAGATCATTCTATCTCTGAGCTACACCACCAGTTCTTTTATTTTTATTTTGAAACAGTTCTTATTATGTTGCTAAGGATCTCATGAATTTGCTGAGGCTGGCCTTGAACCTGCAATCCTCCAGTCTTAGCCATCTAAATACTGAGATTACCAATTGCTGTCTGAAAAATGAATTTTTATGCTTTATAAATTACCTAGTGCCGGGTTTTTGTTATAATACTACAAATGAACTAAGAAAAAGGATAAATTAGGTTCCGGTTACTTCATCTTGAATGTAAACAGAAGTTGTCTTCCTGACACAAGAAACCCAGAGTGGTCATCCCAAGTAACACAGACTTGCTTTCATAGTCTTCTCAACTTGCTGTCAACCTTAAAATGGAAAATATCAGTTACTGATTTATTTTGATGGAGCAAGAACAGCCAGATGGAAAAGATACACAGGGCTCAGCATGAGGATGGAACTTCTATGAGCTTTCTGGGTCACCCCTGCATCAATACCATCACTGGCATCACCTGAATGTCTCACTCCCTGGTAAGTTCCATGTGGTTTTGATGATGTTCTATTTCCAAGGAAAGCTGGAATATTCAAACACTCAAGTATTGGAAATTTCTAAGCTGAAAAGAATAAATGGACAGGAAGAAAAGTTCTTTCTTAAGCAAGTAGAAAAAGGAACCTACCTTTGGACCATTTCCCAACCCTCTCATATTACTTAGAAGCTGTAATAGTAGTGGAGGTAAGCTTGACAAAAAAAAAAAAAATAGCTACAGATTTATGTGATAGATCTTGTACTACTGTTATGCAAAAAAAAAAAAAAGTGGTGTGGTGGTAAAAGACAGATGCCCTTCTTTGACTTTGGGATGTAAGGAATTTAAGGAAGATTCTGTTGAATCTGTAGATCACTTTTAGAAGTATGGACATTTTGATGATATTCATTTTGCCTATCCATGAACATGGAAGATCTTTCCATCTTCTAAGGTCTTCTTCAATTTATTTTTTCAATATTTTATAATTCTCTTTGTAAAGGTCTTTTATCTCCTTGGTTAAATTTATTCCTAAGTATTTTATTTCTGTGTGTGTAAAATCCTGAGTTGAGGTGTTTTCTGAATTTCTGTTTCAGTGAATTTATGGTTGGTGTACAGAAAGGCTTCTGATTTTTTAAGATTGATTTTATATCCAGACACTTTGCTGAATTTGTTGATCAGTTCCATATTCCTTTTGGTTGAGTTTATTGGGTCTTCTAAATATAGTATCATGTCATCTGCAAATAGTGAAAGTTTGAGTTCTTCTTTTCCTATTTGTACCTCTTTGATTTACTCTTCTTACCTTAGTGCTCTGGCTAGAGTCTCAAGTACTATATTGAAGAGAAGTAGTGATAATGGAAGATTCCATAAAATATATTACGTTTGGATATATTAAATTATAAGTGGGAATTTGGGTAGAATGTCAGGGTAGAAACTTCAGATAGTTAAAAAGTATGAGCAGACAAGGAAGGTAATTAACAGATGGTAAGAAAGTCAACCTTTGGAAAGGCAGGGAATGCTGTGGAGAGTAACCACAATAAAAGTTTTAATTGTATTGGAGAGTCACATCCTAAAGCATTTTGAAAAACAATCTATACAATTGGACTAGAAGCAATACTAAGTAAGAGTATAACTTGATCATATTTTTTAAAGAAATAATATAACTTGTGAACCAAAAGTGCTGGTTAGATTTTCAAAGTGCAATGATTGGGTAACTGCATGAAGTTAAGGTAAGAAATTATAATAATCTGGTGCAGGAAGTACTGATGCAAAGAAAAGATGAAGAGACACAGCGGGGCTGGAGCTCTCAGGTAGACAGACTGGATGTAGTGTTAGGGAGAGAGAAGCAACAAGTGATTCGTGTAAGTATTAAAGTTAAGCAGAAAATGTATCCTCCACATTCATTGTTCCAAACTATCAGCAGTTTTCAGCGATAGCAATAGATCCCCAGCACCTCCTCTGAGCTTCATTTTTAAAAATATACTCCCAAACTAGTAAGTTAGTTAGCATCACTATGTTGCCCCTCTGAAGGTTTCCATATCTTGTACCTTCAGAGTGTTTCTGAGCTCCATAACAAGACTGGCCTGAACAGGGGCCAGCCCACTCAGATCTTCTTCTGTAAGAATGTATTTTGTAATCGCAGGTTTTTTTGTGTGTGTGTTTTGTTTTTCAGGTCTGGGGATGGAACCCAGGGGCATTTGACCTCCGAGCTACACCCCCTGCCCTACTTTTTATTCTTTATTTTGAAACTGGGTCTCATTGAGTTGCAGAGGGCCTCACTAAGTAGCTGAGGCTGTCCACGAACCACGATCCTCCAGGTCTCAGCCTCCCGAATGCTGGGATTACAAGCGTGCGCCACCACGCCCGACTCTGCAGGTTTGTTTGTTTTTTTTAATCTGTATCTTTTACTGAAATATATTCTGTATCTAACCAAGATTCTTGGTTTTACCAAGCATTAGTCAGGCTCCTGGACAAAGTCCATGAGCACTTTCTTGTAAAATCTAGTTTTATCAAAAACTCTAGAAGATAGTTTAGAAAGAATATCCCACCACTGATACCTGATAACCCTTAATATCTGATCAAATTCCTGCTCCCTACCCTGGGTATCTGAACACCCCAGCCTGCCTTCAGTTGGAATTGTGTTAGGTCAGTTCATCCAGTATTCCCTGGACATGATGTGTCTTAGTAGTTTCATCCATCAATTCCTCCTGCTCCTTGGCTACAAAACCTCACTCATCCCTGGAGTTTTCAAAATGGAACCCAGTTTTATCCTGGGGTCTGTTTTTCCCCAATTTAATAGTTCAGAATAAAGTTTGCCTTTACCACTTTAACTTTTGTCTAGCTCTTTTTTTTCATGGCATCTGTAATAATACTTTGCACATGATAGGCCCTCAATACTCAAAAAACATCTAAAATGTTTAAAATATAGTAAGTTAAAATTTGAACTACAATATACAAATCAAGTAGTGGACTTTAAAAGGGAATTAATAGGAAATTTACCAGTTAACCTAGAAAGTAAAAAAAAAAATTCAAAGTTTATCAATATATTTCAACTATACATTATAGTGCCTTGATAAATATTTTTATTGAATTTTTATTTTAAGATAATTGTAGACTCAAATTCACTCAATGTTCTTTTCAGCAGTTTCTGCAGTGATAACATCTTGCAAAACTATGCCATAATATCTTAAGTAGGATATTGACATCAATACAGTAAAGACACAGAACATTTACATCAGGAATAAAAGTTCATAATGTCCTTTTATAAATCCATCCTCTTTGTTTCAAAAGAATTTTGCCCCAATTTTTGCTGTCAATTATATATAATAAACAATAGTACAAGACTGGAGGCAATTTAGATGAATTCTATGCTCAGACTGCTTTAATTTAACTTTTACACTAATTAAAAAAATGTACGACAAGTTAAGGCTGTGGTTTAAAGAAAAAACAAAAGCCAAAAAGAATTCTAATCAGTGTAGCTAGTTAGATCTTGACCCTAAATCAAGACTAGAAAATCATTTCATTTATAAGATTTTGTTTAGATTAATATAAAAATTTTAGGTGTATCTGGCTAGGTAGATAAACATCTACTTCTTTTAAAAATATTATTCCAATATTTAAATCTTGGATTAAACAACTACTAATTTCAACCATGTTGTATGAAAAACCTTCTACCCTAAGACTATTGCTGTGGTAACAAATTTCACTTTCAAAATGGGATATAATCTCAACCCAATGGAACTAGTAGGGTGGTGAATGCTCTTTTATCCCTCCAATTTCACTGTTTTTGTTTTTATCTTTTACCTTGTGTAGCTCCTCCTTTTCAATTAAAAAATTCCATGAATATGATTAAAAACTATGGTGTGAGGTATTGAGGAGGAATAAAATAAATGTCACCATCTTCAAGTAGCAAAGAGCCACAAATGAATGCTTCCTATGCTCTCGCTCTCTCTCTCTCTCTCTCTCTCTCTCTCTCTCTCCCTCTCTCCCTCTCTCCCTCTCTTTCTCTCTTTCTCTCTCTCTCTCTCTCTCTCTGTGGTGCTAGTACTGGAATTATAGGTGTGTGTCACCATACCCACCAGGATTCTCTTTTTCTTAAAAAAAAAAGATAAATTATAGGAATGAGAATTTTAGGGAGAGCCAGCAATAAGAAAATGGGTTTGAGATTGAAAATGTTATGATTTGAGATTTGTCTTCTCAGAACTAAAGAGTTGGCCACCAACTTTCCTCTTGGAATCCCCCCCCTTCAACCCATCTAAAGACAAGTCTCATTCCCATGGCCTCTTGACATCCTACATTTTCTGATTACTACCAATTCTTTAGTCTTCTTCATAAACATCAACATTTTTCTACATGAAAACCATGCTGCATCTCCATTCAGGGTTCTGTTCCCAGGATTCTCTCTGTTCTGACCACCTTTCATACCCAGTTTGTTGGACTAGTGCCTGATTCTTATTCATCTCTTAAGCACATCTCTTCTTCCACCAAGTCTACCTGGAAACCTTCCATGATATGTACTGAGTTTTCAATACTAGAATCTATTAATCAATACTCTTTTTCTTAATGCCACAAAACCCCGATTTGCATGAGCTTAGCAGAAAGAAAATCTTTGCCATTTGTAAACAAATTATGACAAGGGAAGCTCATAGATGTGCTTTACACTATAAAAAAATCTACAGAGTCACACCTAACAAAGGGTATTACAACCAGTTCATATTTGTATGTTCCCTTATCTATATTCCTGAGATTTATTTGGGATTTATCAAATTCCCAACATAATGTCCAATGCTGTAGACGTTGGATAAATGTTTCTTGAATAAAAGAAATCTGTAAGTGTTGAAAGTTCAGGAAAGTGAAATATTGAGGCGGAATATTCTATATACTGGAGATTTTGTTTATAAATATGAAGGACCTGGTGAATGAGTTTCAGAATATTAGAATAAAAGAAATTTTGAGAAATCCATGTCTGTAGGGGTGGATTATGATAAATAGGATGCTCTTCCATCAGAGTGAGAAGGAGAAAGTGAAGCTGTTGACAATGGAAAAGGGAAAAGTGAGGGACAAGCAAGCGAAAAGAGTGCAGGCTTGCTGGCCTCACGTTCACCCAAGACAGGAGGCAAGATCATCCACTTCAGAGGGACAAATGCATGTGCTTGGAACTGAGTGGGGAGAACTAAGTGGTAACATGAGAAAGATTCTGAGAAAATAAGCACAGTTTCTTCTGAGGGGCAAAGAGATGTGAAGTAGTGGGATACTGTTCTAATTTACCACGGCCCCATGCTTCACAGTGTAGCAGATACAACCTCAGCCAGGAAACTCAAGAGTGATAATGTTTCACTACCACCATTAAGTCATAATCACCTTTTGTGCTACTTTTAACCTGCCTTTCGCTCCTTTCCTCCTCCTAATAATATGCTTGAGTGAAAAAGACCATGAGAAAAAGGTCTTTCTGTGTAGCTTTCTGTGTAGCTAATAGTCTTTCTCCCTTTTATTCCCAGCATTTTTGAAAAGTAGTAATTATTCAATCTCTTTTGACTTACGTTCCATTCACTCAGTCATTCATTGAAGACTTGGTTGGGCACCAATGTTTCAGAAATATTTTCTGCAAAGATTCCTCTCATGTAATTACAAAGAATCATAGCCCTTTCTCTCCCTCTCCCTCTCTCTCTCTCTCTCTCTCTCTCTCTCTCTCTCTCTCTCTCTCTCTCACTCTCTCTCTCTCTCTCTCTCTCTCTCTCTCTCTATATATATATATATATATATATATATATATATATATATATATCTTAGCTCTTTCTAGCTTTTCTAAAAGCTTCTTTTGAGCCTATTGGCAATTCTTTTCTTTTGAAACATCTCATTCTCTAGCTTTGGACATAGCAATCAGAACCATCCCATGAAATGAGACATTGTAGAGTACAATGCAAAGATTGTGGCTTGGTTCTAGGCCATGCGGTTTTGTCACTGTGATTTTGAAGTCGTCATTTGGCCTCTCCTCATTTCAGATTATGTAGCTATTAAACAGATATAATACACACTTGCAGGTATTGCCTCTAGAACTCAGTCACTTAGCATTTAATAAGTATTAAACCTAACATATAGCTGAAACCCTTTTGGGTACTTGGAATACATAAGTGGAAAAGGGGGAACAGAAGACCAAAAAGGAGAACTGACAAAGACAATAGTTCAAATAATGCTGTCTTACTACCAATCTCACTAAAATATACTAGGCGAAAGGGAAGCAAGGTGGGATCCAGAGGGAAATACATCAAGTGCTGTGTGCATGTAAGTCTGTATCATTTTGAAACTCACTATGATATATACCTACAATGCACTGATAAAAGCATACAAATATCCTTGCATCACTGAGCTGAGAAAAGGAGATAAATATATAACGAATACGTATTTGATGTGGCATGTTAGAGGATGGAGATGACATAGGTCAAACCTAAACCAAGGAGAGGGATTGGAAGTGTTCCACTGAAGGAATAGATTGTAATTTTAAATGGGGCAACCACGGTAATCCTCATTGAGAAAGTGACATTTATCCCCCCAAAATAGAATAGGGGTAGAAGAATTAATCATATGTAAATAGAAATTCGAGTAAAATATAGTTTGAGCAAAAGCAGCAGGGTGTAAAGGACAATATACAAGCACATGTAGAGTTGTGTGAAGGAGGAAGAAAGCAGGAGAGTAGTGTAAGAAGTGTATATTCTTATAGGTCTTTGGGAGGATTCCCCCTTTTATTTTGAGTAAATTGAACGCTTTTGGGAAGTTTTGAGCAAAGAAGTGACATAACTGGCAATGTGTGTTCCAAGGGCCACCCTGGCTGATGTGTATAGAACAGACTACCTGGAATAAGGTAAAATCCAGAAGCTAGGATGCTGACTGCAACAACACAGCAGAGAGATGCTGCTGCTGATCTACATCAGAAAGATGGCAGCATATTTTGGTAAAGTGGTGAGAAGTAGTCAGACTCCAAATAGCTCATGGGGACAAAAGAAAGAGGGTTGACCATGAAAGCAATGGAAAAGTAATAGATCATTCTAAGGTTTTAGCCTGAGCCACCAGAAAGACAAATTTGCCTTTAGGTATGATGGAAAAGACGGAAAGAGGTAATGAATATCATTGTCTGTAACTTAAATAGTAAAATATTCTTCCATGTTATAAATTTTCCTTCTTTATTGTAAGACTTAGAATAGTCAATTTCTTTCTTATTATATCCTTGAAATAATTACGGCATTCTTGAAACAATTTCATACATACAATTCCATTCACTTGGACTTTTGTATCAATTTTTTAGAAAGACAAGCATGATATCATAATAATTATCATCATTATTATTATTCCCCATGTAATAGAAAAGATAACTATGGTTCAAAAAAGCTATGAGATTATCCCAAGGCCAAAGTGTACTCAAATGGATTACATTTTAGAACACAGTACTTTGTCTTCACCTGGTATACGTTAGGTTACATAATGTCTTCTAAAAAAAGAAAAGGAAGACACTCTCTTCACTATTGGGACAACTGGTCATTCACAAGCAGAATAATTAACTCAGATCCTTATCTCACAAGATATTATAAATAAATTTAAATAGATTAAAATATTAAATATAAGAAATAAAACTTTTACTGAAAAAGTTTTTTTCAGTTTTTACTGAAAAGCAGTGGTTTGGAAATGTAAACCCCAAAGTGCAGGCAACAAAAGCAAAACCAGACAAATGGGATGACATTAAACAGCAATGCATTAACACATGGCCAGTAAATTTTAGCATGTCCTTGAGGTGCCTGGTCCAGGGCCAGCCACAGGGAGTCCCACAGTCTATTGGGGGTAGCCAAGTTCTAGTGCTCAGAGTTCAGTATTGCTCAACAAGTGGCAGATATTATTGTTGTGTTATTCAGTAAGTACTTTCTCCACTAATAGAGTTATTAAACAATACTTAATTATTTGCCTTAAAATATCTCAGCATATTTTAAGCATAAATTTAAGGATTAACTCTTTAATGGCCAATTACTTGGCATTTCTATAATCCTTTATATTTGCAAATTGCCCCATAGCCATGTTTATTATATATGCTTTGCCATATCCCTTATTCATATGTAATAAAATCAAATTAAGTAAGTCAGAGGAAGCCTGAAGCCTTGTTCAGTCAGTAACTTGGTAACCAGAAGAGAAAGTAACTAAAGATTCTGAATTCAACAGTTTATAGCTGTATTTCCTCAAAATATATTTTGTGGCACATTAATCCCAAGAAAAGATCTATGAGTCAAGAGTTACAAAGACAGATATATGTGGGAACTTTACCTCTTACATCCATTCTTAGGAATTTTACAATATGCATTTTTAGCATCTTTGAGAAGCTGATATTCAACAGACTTACTTCACTTTATTTACCCTAGTGTTTATGAAATTTATGGGATCACAAAATTCTTTTTTCTTTTGTAACAGAGCATACTATTAGGTATGAAGCAGTCATTTACTAGAGTTAAATCTCATGTCCATTTATCTTTTCTCTTGTAGAAAAATTTTAGCAGGCAACATTGTTTTTAAACAAAAAGTTCTTTTCCAGCTCCTCTTTTTTAAAAGAATTATTATGTTTATTGCAATTGTACACCATAGTTAGTTTCAATGTGATAAAATGTGCATGCATTCTGCTGTTGGTGTGCTTCCCTCTGCATACCACCTCCACCCCCTCTGTCCTCTTCCCTCATGGTAGTGAAGTAAGTTGTAATACTGCCACATATTGCTGTAGTATCATTTGAACCATTTCCTCCCTCAGTCCTAGCCTTTCTTGCTAATAGTTCTGGCCCAGTAAGTTCTCATCAGTGAGCCGTAAGTGGATATGATATATGTGACAACCTAGAAATGCCCATGAAGGTAAGGAGCACTCCTTTCTTTGAATCCTACCCGTCCTCCTGTCATCAGGCCACAGGCAGAGTGATGGATGTAGCTACAGCAAATGAACTACTGTGAGCCTCGCTAATGACAAAAACTGCAAGCCAGCCAAATCCAGCTCCCAGACCATTGTGGATCCACTACAGCAGCAGAGCAAGAGCCATATGGTGCCAAACTTCAAACTAAAAAAACACAATTGCAGCATGTACAGGGAAATGGATGAAACTGGAAGTCATTATGCTAAATGAGATTAGTCAGTTGCAAAAGGTAAGGAATTGGATGCTATCCCTAATATGTGAAAGCTAAGGTGAAGTGGGTCATAGGAGGAACTCCAGGTTAAAAAGGAGATCCTATAGAGGAGCAAATAAGGCAACCTAACTGAGGGGATGGGAAAGGGGAAGAAGGAAACTCTTTAAAGCACATGATGCACTTCTTCATATCGCAGTCAGCCACTAAGCCAAGCATGGGAGGGAGGGATGGGGAGGGAGTAGGGTGGGACTGGGTGGGGGATGGCTGGGTGACATGTGCATTTATGTCTACACAAGATTTTATCCCATTATGATGTATAAATACAATGCGCCAATAAAAATTTAAAACAAAAAATTTAAAAAGAATGTTCAACCTTGTACATATCACTGTTGTTTTACTATGGCTTTTCCCTGTTACTCAAAGATGAACAAAACCCTAATTAATAAAATATAACACTTTTTTTTTTTTTGGTGGTACTGGGGGTACCTCCAGGCTATACTCCCAGACCTCTTTTCTTTTATATTTTATTTGGAAACAGAGTTTCACTAAGTTGCTGAGAGCCTCACTAAGTAGCTGAGGCTGGCTTCAAACCTGTGTGATCCTCCTGTCTCAGCCTCCCAAGCGCGGGGATTACAAGCGTGCACCACCACGCCCGGCTAAAATATAACTCTTTCTATCCCCACACAGAACTAATACTGTTCCTCAGAGGCACTTTGAGAAGTATTGGCCTAACTCAGCTACAAAATTATCATGTCCCCTGAAACAACTGAATTTATGTCTGAATCTCAATAAATGGAATCTTAGATATTTCTGGGGTTTAAACTTCATTTGAAATATTCACAAACAAACAGGAAAAAGGTAACTGGTTTATCTGAAACAGTCAACCTTCAAGTCCCATCTCTGCCTCTTGACCTTAGAAATATAGTCTAAATTTTCTGGGCCTCCATTTCCCTGAAGGCATAGTATAAACAATATATTCTCTAAATAGTTACTTTAATGGCTGAATGGAATACAGACACCAAAATATCTCAGAAATTTTGTAACATACTACATAAATTATGTTGTTATTATTATTTTACCGCTACAACTCAGAACTTGATACTCCAATATATGAAATCTTAACATAAAAGAAAATTCACTCTCTGACCTTTTCCCACCATTTTTTCCTAACAGAATTCCTGAGGAATTCTCCTTTCTTCCTCTCCTGAAGACATTCATGTGACAGGTGTCCTTCCCTATACTCAGAAGAGAAAAATAAAGGCACAGCGATACAGAGAAGAATCTGAACAAAAAGGCTTTGCTAAGTTGTTTCCAGTTTACTATTAGATCATGCTGTCTTTGTCCAGTCATACTGCTACAAAACTGTCCATTCCTCACTGAACTAGACATAAGATACAGTTCTCCCTGGGACTTTGGGGCTTTGCTTTTGAAGGCTTTTGTGTCACATAAAATTCTGGTTAAATAAATTTATTATGCTTTTCTCTTGTTAATGTTTTGTATTTTGTTCTCTGAACCTTGTGATGAAATCTTGTGTCCCCTTACACCATCACATCATAGGGAGTTCTGGTCCAATCAAACCAACATGTGGGTGTGTGTTCTTGAGCTCTCACATTCTTTCTATGGATATAACTTCTATGTGAACTGATAGAACCAGATAGTTTCCTTGATCTTATTTCAATGTAAATTCCAAGTGCAAATGGAATTCTAAGAGTTGTAAGGCTGAGATTGGACCTTACAGGGGCTTTTGATCTATATCTTTACATTAGGGCATGACCAGACCTAACCCACCTTAAAATTTTACATTTATTATTTTATAAAGACATTGAGCAAAAAAATAAATTACAAAATCTCACCTTCAAGAGCATGTCTGAGGCTTTAATAGCCCTCCCTATAAGAAATAATTGCTCCTTAGAATTAAATTTTAATTTCATACCCTAATTTAAGTCATGTTCTCTTGTGTATACTTTGATAGCAAACAGTTGGTATGACTTGTTCAATAATCACCCTTTATGTGTGTGAAGACAGTTCCTAAGACAATCTTCTCATGAATATTGACTCTAAAACTCACATTTGCTATGGAAACTGCTGTCTCTATATTTTTTAAACAATAATAACAACTCACTGATGAGGACTCTCATGAACATAATAGAGGTATTTCACTTCTAAAGTCAGGAATTCTTAGAAACCTATTAATGAAGAATCGAGATTGGGTAATGCATTTGCAAATCAAAACACGCTTTAAATCTAAAATTATCATTTCTAAACTAAGTAGCTGAAAAAATAAGACTATTAGTTAAAATGGGTACATACATTATTCAAATGATATAGCTAACATTTTCAGCTTAAAATAAATGAAAATCAAATGTCTAATTGATATTCATTTATTCTTGTCACTATATAACAGAACAGAACAAGCTAGTTTTGTATGGCATCATTCAAAGAAAGAATGTTCCAACATCCTTTAAAAATTAAAATAATGAATAATATTAATTTTGTTTGTTTTCAGTTTTTAAGACGTGTCTGACATATATTACTGGGTAGATTCAGTCTTAATTTGCTATTTTTATTGTAAATCTGATAAAGGGTGTTAGAATTGCACACAACAAAATCCATCAAATGATTTATTTTCTTGAGCCTATATGAAATTAACCTAGTAAAATGGAGTTACTTATAAACATTAATTAGATGTCTGTGTTTGTTTATCAATCCTGATTCCCTGTGCACTATTTAACTGCATTAACTCTACAAAACTGTTAGTCTCCATTTGTCTCTACTGACAAATTTAAATTCTTGAGGTCTGAACTGCAAGGAAAGTCAGAGAAGTTAGAAGTAAGAAAAAAAAGTGGCCATAGTGGGCATGGTGGCAAAAGGCCTTAATTCCAATACAGCCAGAGAAGAGAAGATCAAAGGTTTGAAACCAATCTCAGAAACCTAGCAAGATCCTGTTCCTAAAAACAAATGAAGAAGAAGAAGAAGAAGAAGAAGAAGAAGAAGAAGAAGAAGAAGGAGGAGGAGGAGGAGGAGGAGGAGGAGGAGGAGGAGGAGGAGGAGGAGGAGGAAGGGTAATGGATTAGGGTGTAGCTCCATATAGAATGCCCTGGGTTCAACTCCCAGTCTCCAAAAGGAAAACAAGAATACAGGAGAGTACTCCTTTGAAAATTATCAAAATTCTACTTTATACGAAAATATATCATGAATAATAAAACTCCATTTTCCCACTGTTGAGAAAGTAATTACATATAAAGAATAAACAAAAGCTACCATAAAACCTGTTGTCCTGGATCAGAATCAGAAGTATCCAAGTTTATCTTTAGTATAAATATGAATGAGTAGATAAAGGTATGAATACATAGGTTAGTTTATATACATATATTTCCTAGTTCTGTCCACGGAGACAGCTTAGTAGCAATACTACTGCAACAGTAATGAGAATACCTAACTCTCAAATCTGAGTTTTAAAGTATCTTCCTACAATAAAAGGAATCAGGATTCTTGACAGAATGGTGGGTTCCAGGCTGAGGCAGGAAATGTATAATCCTAGAATATCTTGAGAGTGCCAGAAAAAAAATGGAAAATATATGTGTACATGGAGGAACAACATGAAGGAACTTGAATTGAACATATATACCTCCATGTACCTTCATATATATATATATATATATATATATATATATATATATATATATATATATATATGGATCGTGTGTGTGTGTGTGTGTGTGTGTGTGTGTGTGTGTGTATGAAGGTACATGGAGGAACAACTTGAAGAAACTCAAAGGCAAAATCTAGGTCAAGAAGAACAAAGTCAGCAGATTGACACTATTTGACTTCAAGACTTCCAAAGAGCCATGAGGCTACAATAATTAAAACACTATCTTGACCAAAGAATGGACAAATAGATCAATGGAGCAAAATTGAGAGCTTGGAAATAGAGCCACTTAGATAAATGATCTTTGTCTAAGGAGCAAAGACAATGGAGAAGCAAAGTTTGTATTTTCAATATAAATCATGTAGGCTAGTAGATATAGCTCAGCAATATAACAGTTTCCTAGTATGTACAAAGCCCTGGAATTGATTCCCAGAAATACACACACACATACACACACATCTAGAAGTAAACCTTATATCTTTACACACTTTATATAAATCAACTCAAAATGGAACACAGACCTACATATAAAATGCATAAGCCGGGCGTGGTGGCGCACGCTTGCAATCCCCGCGCTTGGGAGGCGGAGACAGGAGGATCGCGCTGGTTTGGAGCCAGCCTTGCTGGCTTAAGAGACTCTGTTTCCACATTAAAAAAATGTTAAAAAATAGGTCTGGGAGTGTAGCCCGTGGGAGTGTATACCGGAGGTAGAAGGGCTTCCAGGAACCCCAGTACCACCAAAAAAAAAAAAAAAAAAAAAAAGCATAAAACTTCTAAAAGATAATATAGGAGATAACCTAAATTACCTTGAATATAACAATGACTTTATAAAGCACCAAAGGCATAATCAATGAGAGAATGGCTTGATAAGCTGGACTTTATTAAAATTAAAGACATATTCTGCAAAATGACATATCAAATGAAAAGTCATGCCATAGACTGGAAGAAAATACTTGGAAATGATACATCTTTTAAATTTTTTTGTTGGTGCATTGTAGTCATACATCTTAATGAAGTACAAAATAGCAAAGGAATACATATACATATCACTCACTTAGCTCTTCCCCAATTCCCCCCATTCCCTCCCCCTCCTTCCTTCTCATGTTTGGCTTAGTGATTGACTTTGATATGCTTGTGAATGTACATCATGTGCACATCTGATTCTGAACTACAGCAAGAACTCTTAAAATTCAACAATATGAACGTAGAAAATTCCATTAAAATGAACAAAAGACCTTAACATATACAGATGGTAAGTAAGAATATGAAAATACGCTCAGCATCATGTTATTAGAAAACTGAAAATTAAAACAACAATGAGATATCTTTACACAACTACTACAACTGCCAGAATCCAAAACACCAACAACAGCAAATGCTGATAAGGATGTGGAGCAATAGGAACTCTCATCCATTGCGTCTGGGAAGGCAAAATGGTATAGTTCCTCTGCCAGACAGTATGGCAAATGTTTACAAAAACTTCACATAAAATATGGTCTGGATATCACATTCTTTGATAAATTTAACCAAATGAATTGAAAATTATGTTTGCACAAACACCTACATATGAACATTTGTGACAATTTTATTCATACTAGTTAAACCTTAAGGTATCATTTCACTTTTCCAAGTTAATAAAAAGTTTAAAATATGACAACACTAATGTTTGGCGTAGATGCAAAAAATATAGAATTTCTCTACAGTGATGGGAAGATCTATCAGCATATCACTTTAGAGAGCAACTTATCAATATCATGCAAAATTAAGATAAAAATATTGAGTTCTAGAGAAACTTTTTCCATGTGGTAAAAAATTATATATACAATTATATATACAAAGCATTCATTAAAACATTGTAACACCCATCAACAGATGAATGGATTACAAAACTGTGGGATATGTACACAATGGAATTTTACTCAGCCATAAAAAACACAATTACATCATTCTCAGGAAAATGGATGGAACTGGAGGACATTATGCTAAACAAGATTAGTCAATCACAAAAAAAATAAGAAATCAGATGCTTTCCCTAATATGTGAGAGCTAAGGAGAAATGGGTCATAGGATGAAAAAGGAGATCCCATAGAGGAGCAAATTAGGCAACCTAACTGAGGGGATGGGAGAAGGGTAAAAGGAAACTCTCTAAAGCACAGGATGTACTTGAACAAACATAACTGCTAAGCCAAGAGTGTGAAGGTGGGATGGGGAGGGGCAGGGGTGGGGATTGGATAGGGACTAACTGGGCAATGTGTGCATGTATGTCTCACAAGTATTTTATCCCATTATGATGCATGAATACAATGCACCAATAAAAAATTTAAAAAACATTGTAACCAAAATGTTTATCAGAAAACAATTAAGTATATTTTGATATATTCATTCATTGAAGCATTTTACATTCATTAAAAATAAGTAAACAGCCAGGCATGTTGGTGCATGCTTGTAATCCCTGCGCTTGGGAGGCAGAGACAGGAGGATTGCTTAGTTTCTAAGCCAGCCATGCTGGCTTAAGAGACCCTGTTTCCAAATAAAAACGTATAAAAAAAATAGGCCTGGGAGTGTAGCCCGGAGGTAGAAAGGGTTCCAGGAACCCCAGAAGCACCAAAAAAAAAAAAAAAGTAAACACTACATGTATCATCATGAACCAAGTCAAAACCTCAGAGTTGGCTGAAAAAAAGTAATAGAATTATGTGCACAGTGTAATAGTATTTATGTAAAGCTTAGAAGTATCATAACATTGGTATGTATTGTTTATAAATAATATAATTTCAGTGAGAGTGTAAAAACATATAAAGTATTAATAAATCCTAACTTGGACTTATCCCAGGAAAGGGAGAAAGAGTAACTGGATCTAGGGCAGATTCAACTTTTTTGAGATTTCTATCATTATTATTTAAAGCAAGCAGGACAAGGGGGCTAGAGTTAATGTGATATTCTCGTAAATTTTATGAGTATTAAATATTTTAGTTGTGAAGAAATGTGATAATTTGGGTAAATGTCATGTCTGCTGTTTCTGATCATTATCACTTTTTCCTAGCCTTGGAAAAACAATCTTTCTGAAGTTTATAGCTGGAATAGGGAAAGTTTTGTCCTAATCTAATGATTTAAACCAAAGGAAATGAAAATAGGAACTCCAATCAGAACAGAAATTTGTAAGGCAAATACATAGCCACGAATCTCCCAAACCATGAAAATGAAAGAATGCCTCCAGGCATCATCTTTTGCTGTTCAGTAAGAGATGAAACCTGACAGAAATTCAGTATGCAGAACACAATATCGTATTTGGTTCTCTTACTCCAAGTAGTTATTAAACAAAATTTCACTCAGGAAGCAAAAAGTCAAATTATGCAGAGATGCCATCAGAAAGTATGTAAGTCATTACAGCAAATGAAAGGCTAGCCTTTCATCCGGAATAGAGAGTTGAAAGTCGGACCTAGGAGAGAGTCTAAATTAACATGGAATCACTTAGTATCTGTGGTTTGAGGCTGGAAGTTCTCAGCAAAAGTGGCAGTGGCAGGTGGAACAGTTTTGTCACCAGACTGTCCAGGTGTTGACCTGCCACCATGGAAAAGGAAGAGTCAGCTATACAGGGACATGGACTTGTATTGAAGAGAATCTGCCATGGCCTTCATTTAGCTCCCGAATTTCTTCCATTCTTATGCTATCATTCATTTCTCAATAGGTGGGTTTTCAAATATTCCAAGATTGAACAAGCTTCGCGTAGCCTTCTGTTGGAATAAAAGTTAGAGGTAGCAATGGCTTCCAATGCCATTAACGTCCCAGCCTACAAAGTTATACCCACTCCCTACACAGTAAAGCCTAAGAGTGAAGGATGTGATTTTCTACATTCATGAGATTTTCCATACTTTCCCCCAAATCATGTTGGTTTTTACATTTCATCAAGTAGTAAAAGACAGTCTCTTATTAATACTAGTATCTTCCAATATTAGGATTAAAGAAAAATCCTGAAATATTAAATGCTTTATTCATTTATTTAAAAAATTGGCCCAATTTATTGTAGTTTAGCATTACATTATATTGGCTCTCAGGTAGAATCTACTAAAATCCCAGCCATCCAAATAAAAATGCAAATTTGCATGAAAAATCTAGATATATGTTTCAATCATAGAATGTTATATATTAGGAAGACCTTCTAGATACTCTGTAAAATTTGCATATTTGATGTTCTTTGACATTTACCTATCTAACATAAATTTTTGCAGTGGGAAAATGGCTAACACATCAGAGAGTAAGTTGTTCTTATGAGGTTATAGGCACCTGATTTTCCCAATAATCTCTTTTCTTCAGATTTCTATTACAATTTCAAAACACAAGAGAATTCAGGGAAAAAAAAGTAAAAGTTGTAATAAGCCCCTGTGTCTGAAACAATGTAACACCTATAAGGTGCTATCTTGCTTATTTTATCCTCTCACAACACACCTGAGTGATGCACTAAGATGTTATCATTTGTGACATCTCTACCCTCAGACTTTTCCACCTGCCTCAGTTATATTCCCTAAGAGCAAGACCTTGTTTTTGCATTTCTTTTCCTATGCAAAGCAGCATGCCTGGTATACAGTAGAGGCTCAATAGATATGAGAGAAAAAAAATATTCACATTTCACGGGTGCAAAAGCTGAAGTTCAAAGAGGTAGAAAAATTTGTCCAAGAAGGAAAAGCAAATCCTAAACCTCATGAGTTTGGCAATTCATTTGACCTCACCCACCTTAAAATACGGAGGAAGTCTAACTCTAGAATTTCCCGTTAGGCAGCTTACTATGAAGACTGCAGATACCTTATATTCAAAAGAGGACTCAGAGAGAGTGAAACTGAATTAATGGGATGTACTGTGGCAAAATAACCATTTACAGATAGTGATAACATCCTGTTCAAGTCAACTAGTGAGTAGATGTCTGACTGTTGCCTTCCCTCCCAAGACTGCTAAAAGGGGTAATTTTCTGTTCCTACATGATTTAACCCCCTTGAGATCTAGTTACAATTGATGTGAACTAAGAACAAAACTAAACTTGTTTCCTACCGTGCATACATTGAAGCCTTTGCTCTTCCCCTAGGTTATAGAAGAGGCACATTTTAGGTGATTTAGTGCCAATTAAGAGAGAACAACTTTAGTTGTGATTATGGGTATTTAAAACAGGTGTGATTTCCTGGCTTCATTTAGCCAAATCTCCGGAGGTCTCTTTTTATATAGCACCTCTCAGTTTAGTCTAATCTAGGTAGAGTGGTTGGTCATACATTTCAGTTTATTGCAACACAGCAAGCCTCCACTAGGATCTTGTCAATGCAATTTCACACACTAGATGGGCATGTGTGTACTGCATATTAGGAAGGCCTTTCTTCTCTGCCAGTGCAGGTTTTTTATTTTGAATTCATTTTAAGCCTCAAATGAGGTTATAATGGTAAATATCACAGGGGGAAAAGCCAACAATGACAGTCACGGTTCTCAAAATATTTTGGCTTTGTCTACCAAACAATTTAGAGAGGAATTTGCCTTTTTGTGCTCTATTTCTGCTTCCTGCTTTTGGGTTAGTGAGTTAGAATAGAAAAATCTGAATATTTTTATTAATGAAAATATTTTTTTTACTCCTTTAATGAATTCATAGGAGAAGTGAACTGAACTCATTAGTTACTTCATAAATTTCATAAAATTGAATTTTAAACATCACATGTTATCTTATTGATTTTATATATTAACAAGATATGTTTTAACATCATGAACTTCTTTACAAATAACCAGAAACAAATAATATCTGGTTGTTTTATAAATTCAGAAAATATCAAAGTACATATAATAAAAGCAAGCTCATCACCAAGAGTTGTCAGAGAAAGATGCCTTCAAAATATTCTATCATAGACATGTCTTAAATATTATCAAAATTCCTAAAATAACACTTCTAAATAGTATAAATATTTGTGTGTGTGTGTGTGTGTGTGTGTGTGTGTGTGTGAGAGAGAGAGAGAGAGAGAGAGAGAGAGAGAGAGAGAGAGAGATAGCTGCTGGGGATTGACTCCAGAGACATTCTGCCTCTGAGCCATATTCCTAGCCCTTTGTTATTGTTGTGGTTGTTGAAAACAGGGTCTTGGTAAGTTTCTAAGGCTGGTCTTGAACCTGTGATCCTCCTGTTTCAGCCTCCCAAGTACTAGGACTACAGGCATGAGCCACCACATCTAGCATAAACATTCTTCAATATCATAAATAATGCTCTATAAAAAGTTATATACTTTTCTTGGCTAATTTTGTAGGATAAAGAGATTGAAGAGATGCTGATTTTAAAGATATATATATATATATATATATATATATATATATATATATATATATATATATCACGAGGCAATCATGAAAAAGGTTGAGCCAGTATATATTTAGACCCTGTATGAATGAAGCAAATGCTTTTTAAAAAGGCCAAAGAGGGCTGGGCATGGTGGCGCAAGCTTGTAATCCCCGCGCTTGGGAGGCGGAGACAGGAGGTCACGCAGGTTCGAAGCCAGGCGCACACGCTGGCTTAGGAGACCCTGTTTCTAAATAAAAACATAAAATAGGTCTGGGAGTGTAGCCTGGAGGTAGAAGGGCTACCAGGAACCCCAGTACCACCAAAAAAAAAAAAAAAAAAAAGGCCGAAGAGGGACTTAACTCTCAAAGCACAACTGGGTTTGGCTCACCACATTCCAGCATGATGTGTAATATGCAAGTATAACTCTTGCAGCACACACACCTGTGATACAACACACCCAGGATATCAGTGGAAACACACAGGCACCAGGAACAAAGAGCAATGTCCAAGACCTAATAGACAATGTTCAAGAAAAAGCCTGTTGACCAGGAGCACCTGACAACCACATGGAGTCCCTAATAACCTGAGGAGTATAATTGTTAGCATCTGAGACTTAAGATCTGTGGTTTTTTTTTTTTTTTTTTTTTTTTTTTCTGACATGGAGCCTTGCTCCCTTGCCATTCTGACCGCTAAATAGTGATTCTGAATACTGACGTGGCCAGCTCTGCTGGGAGCTGTCAGGCAAGTCCTCACCTTCGGTCCTGGTTGGGCATTGGTTAAGGTCATGCCTGAAGACCCAGACCAGACTCACAACTGACCTAGACCTGAGACCGTGATACAGCCAGAAGACCTATGTGATGAATGGACTGCTTTCCAGGTTGTACTAATTTTTTTATGTCTCTTTTTCTGCCCTAAAGTAGCATAAGTTATATGAAATTTCTGTGGAGTATTAATGAATTAAGAACCCGTTGTGGCCATGATTGCAATAAACATGATTGCAATAAACATTTTTAAAATGACTGAAACCATGTTTTCTTTGTTTTCTACAATTTAACTCTGCTTAAAACATACCCACTATATAGAAAAACACCATCAATTTATAATTGTTCTCTTATTTCACCATAAAAACAAAAGAAAAAAAAGATTTTAAATTTTTTATTAACAAACACACTAGAGAAGCGAGTGTGCTGATAGCAGTAGCATTTTGTACAAATTCTTTTTCCTTTTTCTTTTTTTTTTTTTTTTTTTTTTTTTTTTTTTTTTTGCAGTACTGGGGATTGAACCCAGGGACATTCTACCACTGAACTACACCCACAGCCCTGTTTTTTTAATCTTTTTTTTTTTAAATAGGGTCTCACTGAGTTGCAAAGAGCCTCACTAAGTAGCTGAGGCTGTCCGCAAACCGTGATCTTCCTGTCTCAGCCTCCCAAATGCTGGGATTACAAGTGTGTGCCACCACGCCTAGCTCAAATTCCTTTCCTTACACAGAAAGAAGGAAAGGACTACAGTTTGTTGAGAACCTGTAATGAATAGATCAGTCATCATGCAAAGTGCTTGACAGAAGGCAATTTATTCACTCTTCAACAATAACCTCAGGAAATTCTTGTCCCTGTGTTACAAAGTTCAGGAAGGTATCCTGACCTACTTCACCTGGAGAGTAACTTTGGCTTTGAGACACAAAAGCAGATTTGTTTGACATGTTTTTCACTCTCATTCAGGTTTCATGTTCTCCACCCAATTCTCAATCTGGCCAGTGTGAGGGCCATATAATCTTTCTGAGTTCCATATAGTGCAAAGTACTTCTAGACTCAGATCTTGAAAAAAAATATTTGGTTTTACATTTACACCTCTTGTAGACAACATATAAAGATATTAAGTAGGAAATTAGAACAGTATTTTGTAACATTTTCACCTAATTTTCAACTCAGCAGTTATTCCTATCTTGTAAAGCTCAACGTTTCAGACATTACTTTTCAAATGTGTTTAGGGAAAAGATATTTTTAGCTATATGCTTTAGCTGAAACTAAAAAAAAAAAAAAAAAAAAAAGCAGAGAAAAATAAAAAGGCAAAATGAGAGCTAGGAAGCAATCGTTTACATTGGGGAATACGCACTTAAGAACAACAGTGACAATTTCTAATACTTAACTCACATCCCACATGCCCATATAAAAAGTAAAGTCTTGAGTAAAAGATTTTGCTGTCAATTACAATGTCTGTTCTCACACTTGGTGTTAATGAAACCGGCGCAGAAGGAGGAGAAAGCACACGTCTTTATTAGCAATACATGGGTGACTTCTTTTGTTTCAACTTTTCAGATTCCCTTTGTTGACAACACTTCCAGGTTTTTTGTGTTGGAATTTAATCATAAAGTCATCCTTTTTAAAAAGATCTCGTTCAGTGTAGTGTCATGCTAAAATATAAAACTTTGGTTAAATTTCCTACAAAAATAATTACTCATTCACATGGCATTTTATAATGAAGTAAGCAGAGCAACACAAAGATTCTGCAAGGTTTTTTTTCAGCCTTCTTCCTTTGCAGGAAGACAGCAGCCACAAATCCCAAATTATAAATCGGAGGATTATGAAATTCTGCATGTCTCTTTTTTGTAATACTATATTTTCTACATTCCCTCCAACACTGTGACCTGCTTTTAAAATATGTACAGTGCTATAACTTATACAGAAACATCATACCTTGTTAATTTTGCTTTTATTTTACAGCTTCAGTTTACAACATGACAGATTTAAGGTCAGAAGCCTAGGAAATTCCTACCTATTTACACTTGGGAGAGAGAACCATCTTTTTATTATTTTTCTGTTTGCAAATAAATGCTCAAAGGAAAAAAATTAGATACCTAATTGCTCCTGCCATTCCCCTCTAATTTGAATGATTCATTGTTTTATTAATATATTGCAATTACACATCACAGAGAGATTCAATATTCCTGAAGCTGGCCTCAAATTTATGATCCTCCTAGCTCAGTCTCCCAAATGTGTGTGTGTGCGTGTGTGTGTGTGTGTGTGTGTGTGTGTGTGTGTGTGTTGTTAGGGATTGAACATAGGAATATTCTAGCTCCTAGTTACACCTCAGCCCTATTTTTATTTTTTATATGGAAAAAAGGTCTCACTAGATTACTTAAGGTGGCTTCAAACTTCTACTTCTCCTGCTCCAGCCTCCCAAATACTTGTAGTACAAGTATGCACCATTATGTCCAACTTCAGTGTGATAAGAACATACATGAACACAGCTCTTGGTGTATTTCCTACTACGTCCCACCCTATTCCCCCTACTTCCTCCCCACATGAGTTAGTGAATTTGGTAGTGATACTTTGACATATTGCCATAATATTATTTGAACTGCTTCTTTCTTCGGTCCTACTTCTTCCCCTCAATGCCCTCCACCATCCTTTTCCTCTATTCTACAGGTCTCTTATGTCTCCTATTTTCTCTCTAGTTTACACATATGAGAGAAAAATATACCCCTTGACCTTTTGAGACTGGCTGATCTCACCCAGTATAATATTCTCTAGTTCCATCCCTTTTCCTGCAAATCACATAATTTTGTCATTTGGGTGTGTAGAATTCCACTATATGTGTATCTCACAGTTTTTTAGTCCATTCATTTGTTGAAGGACAGCTGGGTTGATTCCATAGTGTGGCTATTGTGAAACAAATCAAATTAGTTTTATTTATGTATCCTATAGGAAATCGGTTTTAACCAGGCTTTGATAAAAGAAGTCTCTAAGAATCCTGACTGCACATAGGGTGATTGTTTGATATCAAGCTACAAATGTCCACCCACACCCCTCATACCTACATACCGGATACTGTCTTCCTCACAGAAAGCGTTGGGGATACCTCAAGGTATTCATCCTGTGTTATATATCATCAACATTAATCTCAGTGGAAACATTTTATATATAAAATTAATTGTTTAAGTATTCTTAAAAAATCTCGAAATAAATACTTTAATATTGTATGGTATCATTTTTACTGAGGAGTTGGGATGCTTAAATTTCTTAATCTCCAGTTTGGTGACTGAAATGAATAATTTCCATCCACACATAACACACTGATATTGGTTGCACAAAGTATGATTATATACTTAGTGAATCTCATTTAAAAAAAGTCACAGATAAACTTTAATATAATTTGTATTGGCCAGAAAGCATTCCACATCTCTCTGAGATTATTAGGTACTCCATAACCTTATTCATTTCTCATCTCCCTGCCTCTGCAGAAGCAATATTTCCAAAAGTGAGAATTTGGTCATTAGAACATGTAAAAGGAAGGAAGCCTATGCTGTCTTTGGCAGACAATGCTCATTAGAACTCCTAGAGCTGAGGTCTCTCACAAACTCAATTTAACAACTTTTATTTACTTAACTCGTAGAAAAAAAACTATAAAGAAAGAATAGATGGCCTTCAGGCTATTCCTAAATTACCCCAGGAGTAATACAACTCTTCATTTCTACTGGGTAGGGAATCCACTTACTTTTCACAGAGGGGTTCTACTTTCACCTCACTTTTTTGACAGCAGCATGGGTCTTCTCTTGCTGAGATTCAGGCCTGGGGGCCACTGTCAATTAGAGCAGAAAGAAGCTTCGTAACATTCTCTCTATATCTTGATCCAAATGCCCTAATATCCTGGGTGGGACAACACACAGTTTGGAGGCTGGTGTTCATACAATCTTTATATACATTCTCACTGCATACATAATATAGAATTGGGATGTTGAATATCACGAAGAGGGTATATGAAAAATCTTTTGATTATTTTCCAGACCATGAAAACTCTACCTGTGAGCCAGACCTGACATTCCTCTTCAGGATGCTAAGGGTTGGGCAAAGACTGCAGGGGAAGCTCAAGGGCTTGCAGATTGGAGATGAGAAAGAGACCCAAAGTTTACACCACCATGAATAATTACATGTAAGAATTTTATAAGTGAGAAGCATGTGAAACCCTCTGAAGTTTACATGTAATGTTTTATATATTTAGAAAAGTTCATCTAGAACTGTTTCTACTATATATATATATAGGTATATCTACATTTATATTCATATACACAAATGTGAAGAGCAAGCACATAGTTCTTGCATAGGACTGGGAACTGTTCTAAATGTTTTATTAACATTATATAAATGTTCCATATTAAAGTCCATTAATCTTCACAACACCCCTACAAAGTATTTTTACTATCACATTTTACAGGCTACAGAACTAAAAAGTCAGGTAAATTTTCCAAAATCACATAGCTAGCAAGTGCTTCAGGTAAGTTCATACCCAGGCATTCTGACTCCAATGTTCATGATTTCACTCCCTCATGATACAACCTCTCTGTTTTCAAAAAATAATTAAATTTTATTTTTCCTTTGAATCATCACACATAAGTAGAAACCTGACTTATTCTCAGCTACCCAACCCCACCCTCCACCTCCAAACTCTCTGACTAGGTTTATTTTAAAACATGTACATTTAAGCTTTTATATTCTCAGAGATGCTTCTAGAAATAACAAAGTATTCTGAAATTCCCAAATACATGCAAATAAAGTTCTTAACCAATATTTGATGCACTAGAAAGCTGTGCCAAGCATTTTTCATCACTACAAAAGGCAGCTTTCAATGACCCAATGATTCTTTTGTTTTTTATTTATTCAATTATTATAACATCTAGGGTATATAATTTTGGGGGTTAATCTTACAGATGAAAAATCTCATAGAGAGTGAAAAAAATGAATAGATGGCATAATTCCAGGAAAAGCCAGGAAACTTAGTTGTTTTCTGCATAGCCATTTAAAGTAAAATTCACATCAAAACCCAAAGATATGACTAGTTGAAGCAGGCAATCTGTTGTCTGGGTTAGGGTTTACAGGAAAAAGCCTAAGTATCACCAATAACCATATCATCTCTGACTCTAGGGATGTTCCCACACCTCTAATTGGTGCCATTCTGTACTAATCAATACATTACAAGCACCTAATAGGCACTCCTGCAAATCCTGAGGAAAGACTCACAGCACAGATAGCCTGGTAGCCCTGAATATTCATACCAAGTGCAAATGTTAATTCATGCAGTGCTTGTGTTAAACTGGTCTAATTATCTACTGAAGGAATCTATTAAAGCCGTGCTGTCAATCCTACAGATTGGGTTCAGCAAAGTGAAACTGAATTGCGTGCCTTTTCAGCTAATTACAAAATTCTGCCTGACATGCTTTAAGAATGGTAAAAAAAAAAAAAAAAATACGTTCGTCCAACCTTAGCTCTCAGTGCACACTGCTACTTCTTGTCAATCAGGAATGCATGGGACAGGGGAGAGGAAAAGAAACACAGTATAGACCATGTGTCCTGTCATTACATCTCTTAGAATCTCAGAGAGAATATGGCATGATATAAAACCAGATTTTTTAATAAAAAAAAACCTCAAGTTGCATATAACTGGTTCTTTAGTGCAAAGTTTGAAAAAAATAGCTAATAACTTTTAACACTTAGAGATATTTCTCAAAGGTTATATTTAGTATTTCTGTGCATTCAGAAAAAAATATGCTTATAGAATGTTTTTTCTCTTCTCTAATGTTAAAAATGAAAAGTAGGATTCTTCCCTTTATTGCCTCTTCTACTTTACTGGGTCTCAAGTGTCAACCAGCTCATCTCACACTCAGATAATGCTGAGCCGACATCATTGAGGAGACAGAGAAAGTGGTTTACAATATACCACTGAAAAAACATTCCAAAATACAGTGTGGTCCATTGCTGTCAAAACCAGATAATCTTTTCCTTTGCCTTGAAAACATTCATTATCTTACTGTCCTGTGCACTTAGATTTTTCATCCTCCTTTGATATGCCCATACTTTAGATTTTACAATATTGAAAAACAGATAACAAAACTCAAATTCAAAGTAGTAACCATGAGCCATTCTATAGGCTGACTTGATATCTCCACATCATTTTAGAAGGCATGTAGTATTTATTCAGATTTTCAAAGATTATTCTCAATAATGGACAAGAGATTTATAGCTAAGTATTTTTAATTAACACTATAATGATTCTCATCCATGTCCCATTCTCTTACATGGCATGTCACAAACCTCAACAAGTCCCATGACCTTCACCTTATATCTCTCCAGAGTCTGTTCACTTGTCAGAACTAATACTTTTACAGCCTCATTCAAGTCACCATCATCTCTTGATGATGACATTGCAACAGCATCAGAGTCTGTGTCTCTGCTTCTACCTTTATACTTAAACCCCCATCCAAACAGAAGTCTAAACATAAACATGGCACCAGAGTTCAGTCAAAAATGTAAAATACATGTCAAAGTGAAAAGCTAGTCACAAAAAGACAAATGCTATCTGATTCTGCTTATATGAGAGTACTCAGGTTGTCAAACCCATCAAAACAGAAAGTATAATAAATGGTGGTTTCCAGGGGCTGGGGGAAAGGGAGAGATGAATTGTTCAATGAATATAGAATTTCAGTTTTGCAATATAAACAAGAACTAGACCTCTCTTGCATTGTGAAACTATAGTTAACATTTAAAATGGCTATGTTAAAAAAATAAAAATTTTATTGCTGTTTGTGATGGCATACAACTAGAGGATCACAGGTTCAAGGCTAGCCTCAGCAACTTTGCAGGATGCTGTTTCAAAAAAAATTAAAGGGGTAGGGGGTGTCTTGGAAGTAGAATGCCACTGAGAGAAAGAAAAGAATGAAACAAACAAACACACAATCTTTCAAAGAAGCACATCAAAGCTTATCTTTCCTTCTGCTCCGAACCCTCCAATGACTTTACGTGTTACTCAGTAAAACGCTGAGTCTTTCTATGGCCCATAAAAGCTAAACGCAAACCTCCTCCACTCCCAACTGTTGGATCTATGTCAATCCCTCCACCCTTCTGCCAGCCTCATTTCTTCCAGACTTTCTCCTCACTGGTTCTCTTCAGTTAAACTGGCCTTCCCTCCCCTCGGAACACACTCAGAGTGTGTCTTTGCAAAGCACATTTATTCCTCCAGAGGGCCACTTCTTTGGCTCATTTATTGACCAAACATGACCTATCATGGATGATATGACGAAACTATCTAAAGTTACACCTGTTATTGGGAAGTTTGCTCCTGGTTTACTTTTCATTAGCACTTACCAGCATACCACGAGATCACAAACTGTGTTTTGTTCACTGCTCTATCCCAATGCTCGGCACAGTACTTGAAACATTGCAAATGTTCCCTAAGTACTTTTTGAACAAGTAAATGAAGAAATAAATGCCATAAACAAATGTGATCATGAATACTAACCTAACTTTTGAACAATTATTTTAGATCTTCACCGTAATATTTTACTTAATACTCAAAACTAAGTAAAACTAAGGATGCTCAATTTTACACTTGCAAATAATATTTTATATTATTTATACATGCAAAGAATATTTTATATTAATATATGAACTATAAAAAGTAATTTTGTCTGGGTTTTGACACTTTTTTTCATTCTCCTGAAATCACAAAATACTCCAAAGATACGCTGCAACATGAGCAGCACTGTTTAGTAAAGGTATCATGTAGCACAAATATTGGATAAGCCGGGCGTGGTGGCGCACACTTATAATCCCTGCGCTTGGGAGGCAGAGACAGAAGAATCTCGCAGGTTCAAAGCCAGCCGCACTGGCTTAAGAGACCCTGTTTCCAAATAAAAATATAAAATAGGTCTGGGAGTGTAGCCCTGAAGTAGAAGGGCTTCCAGGAACCCCAGTACCACCAATATATACATATATATATAATTTTTTTCTGCCAGTGGATGACATACTGCAAAATAGTCAGTCATACACTGAAGACTGATTACACACACACACACACACACACACACACACACACACACACATCTTTTCATTGTCTAAAGCTGAACTCACTAACTTTAACCTGCCATCCTGACTGCCAATAAAACTGGGTGCCACAAGACCTGTGAGGATAGAGATAAACAGTAGCAAGGTAAACAAAGAGGAGAAACATGGATAAGAAAATTGGAGCAAAAGATAAGAGCAAAATAACACTAAATCTATATGGTAGTAGGTAAATCAAAGCCTCTTTAAATTGTAATGAAAAAATACAGAAATGCAATATCAAAAGCTAAATAAGGTCATTCATAAGAGAATATCTGTAGCATATTTCCAACCTACTGTGGGAGTAAAATTCATGAATAATATTAAAGGTATTTACATGATCCACTGTTCTCCTGAATAGTGTTTGCCTAATGTAATAAGATCTGGGATGCTCAAGCAAAATACAAATTTGAAGTTGTAAGACTTAAACCTGACTGCCCATGTTATTAAAAAAGGAATTTTTGCAAATAACATTTTATATCAATATTATCATTTTCTTCTCTTTATGTGATAGATTATTCTGGTTGAATTCATACCCTATAAGAATTATGCTTTCTAATGTAGATTCTATGCCCCTTTTCAGTATACCTTGGTGTTATTTAATGAGGTCTTGAAATTCAAATTTAATTTAAACAATTCCAATCTTTATTCATAATGAAAATAGCAGATGAGAAAATATAGTACCTCCTTAAGAAAACAGAATGTTTTTTAATAAACTGAAATCTAACTAGATTTTCTCCCTGCCCAAGTTTTCTAAAATCACTCTTTTAAACATACGTCTATCTCATTTCCGTCCAACTCTTAAAAAGTTTACAGAAGTACATTTGCAAAGCAAAAAACAAATACTTCTAGCCAAGAAGCTTTCCTCTTCCTTTGTTTTTCCCATCTTTCTCCTAGTGCATATATTTATATAAAATATCCTTGGGGAGAATGAAGAATAAATCCTCTTTTATTAATATCAGAGTTCTAGCAGTTATCTGTTTCACAATTTCCAAGCATGGCTTTAGAGTTTTCTTGTATTTTTTTAACCTGTGCCTTATCTCTGGATACTTAGGAACTAACAGCAGTGGTTTATATGTTTTTTGTAAAAATGCTTGTTTAACTTTTTTTTTTAGCATCATTAGCTGAGCTCAGCTAATGAAAACATTTGATGAGTGGCTCTGTTTTTTAGTATTTCCTCCTTCTTCCCTTGAACACAAAGATTATCTGGCATTCACTCTGCCTATTTTCACTTCACTGTGGCCTCTCCAATTCCCTCCATCATTAGTTTTGTTTGGTTTATGTTGGTTTAGGGCCAATATGTCAACTATCTGAAGAAATCAATTTTTATCTCTTCCCTAGAAACACCAGAGGACTGTTAAGCAAGTGACAAATTGAATGTGGTTCAGCTCTTTTTCTCCATCAAACAGGGAACTGTCTTACCTATCCAAATAACGTAGGCAGAGCATGGTGAGCTAGTGTTTTCACGATCTTTGTAAGCCAAGCTGGTGGGAAAGAATATTCAAAAATGACACTCCAGTTGCCCTTTTTGCAAGTTCATAGCATTGACTCATCAAATATTTTGAGAGTCTACTTGGTGCGATATTCATTGCTATGTGCCATCGAAAATGAGAATGTGGTATGTTTCTGTTCTTGAAGAACTTATACAAATCTAAGGTTTTGTATTTTAATTTATATATCTCAATAAGCTATGATATATAGATAGTAGATAGATAGATATATAGATATAGATATAGATATATAGATATAGCTACTGCAGGCAGGTATTTGTATAAAATGACCATTGGTGAGGGGGGAACCTCTCAACGTATCCCCAATTCCTTGCCATCATTTGTATCTTTTGTATTGTGATTAGCTCTTCCTTGTCCAAAGCTAGAATCTGTTTACCTCCTCCTTAAATCTGGGTTGCACTTGGAATTTGCTTTGACCAAGAAAAAACCATAAGAGTCTGTGTGTTAGCTCTGAGTTTTGGTCTCAAAAAACTGTGATCCCTTTTGCTTTCTCCCCTAGGACCACCTACCGATGTGTGAACAAGCCAGGGATGATGGCTAGATGAATACGCTTATCCTAGAGAAGCCAGCCCCCATCAGATATGCCAGATTCCCAGAGGTATGTGAGTGAGCAGAGCTGAGATCTGCGGCTGCTGGTCTGGATAAGCAGATCCATCAAGCTGACTCCTAGACTAATGATAAAAAAATACACGCTTATTCATTTGAGCCTTTGAAATTTATATAAACTTTTATATACAGTATTGCTGTGGCAATGCATAACTGATACCAAATAGTTGATATAGCACTTGCCTGAGCTGGGTGTGATTTTAAGTTGTAAAATGCCAGACACAGATGGATAAATACTGTCTTTCCTAAACGTGTAATCTAAAAAAAAAAAAAAAAATTGAACTTGCCAGGGTCAGTGGTGCATGCCTGTACTCTCAAAACTTGGGAGCCTGAGACAGGGGGATTGCAGGTTAGAGGCCAGCCTCAGAAAGTTAGCAAGACCCTGTTTCAAAAGAAAAAATAAATAAAAATATTTGGGGGTATAGCTCAGAGGCAGAATGCCCCAGTAACACACACACACACACACACACACACACACACACACACACACACATTCAACTCCTAGAAATGGGATAGACTGACAGTTGACAGAAATGGGGAATGAAGCAAGTGGGAAGGGGTATGATCAAAGGGCATGAACTTTCCGTTGCAAGATAAACAAGTTCAAGGGATAATGTGCAGCACAGAGTGGAGCATGGGGGTGGGGTGGGGGTAGGGAGAAGTAACTTTCATATAAATACAGCTTTTTTATTCTATTTTGTTCATTGATATGGCCCAACTATCACAAAGAGTGCCTGGCACAGAGCAGGAAATCAAAACATATTTACTGAAAAAGTAGATGCATTTAATCAAATACTTATTAGATTATCTCTGAATGCAGAAGTAAAGCCTATAAAATGACGTTAAAATGCTTTCTAAGAAAGTAATGTCCAGAAGAAAAAAACAAGTGTAGGCTGCAGTGATGCTGCAGATACGCCGTGAGATCTTAAACTGGGGGGCAGCAGCAGAAGAATCAGGACAGACTGATTTAGCCCTGTAAGATGGACTCAGCTTGCCCCTGTAGTGTGTGTAGAAACCCATTCTCTACTATTTCCTCATTCTTCCAGTTCAAAATAACAATGACAGTGAAACAGAGTTTCCAACTTCAAGTCTATCCATGGAAATATAAGTATTTGGTTAAATGCAGTCGTCTTCGCTGACTATCACAATCTGAGGTGACAGTACTATGAAGAATATAATGACAAAAAAGGGGGAAAAGGGATGCGACAAGAGAAGCTTTTTCTAGAAAGAAACCTGATTTGAAAGTAAAGCTAAAACAATGACAAAGATAAAAGAGCAGGGGGAAGATGCGTGGAGGAGAAAAAGCAAACACAATGACCCCGAGACAAGAAAGCATAGCAAGTCCTACGATTGGAAAGTAACTCCGCCTGGCGAGAGCAAAGCTTCAGATGGAGCGTGAAGCATGCCCAGAAAATGGAAACAGGACGCAGTCTGGAAAGGACATCATATGCCTTGGTCACTTTAAGGTTCATTGTGAAGCCAGGAGTGGTGGTGCACACCTGTAATCCCAGGACTTGGGAGGCTGAGACCAGCTTCAGAAATTTAGCAAGACTCTCGGCAATGTAGCAAGACCCTGTTTCCAAACAAGAAATAAAAAAGGAGAAGGTGTAACTCAGAGGTAGAATGCCCCTGGGTTCACTCTCCAGTATTACACACACACACACACACACACACACACACACACACACACACACACGTTCACTGTGAACTTATGAGGAACCCCTGACAGGTTTTTAGCAAAGCAGAGGCATAATGAAGATTATAACATAGACAGGTCTTAAATGTACTATGCTTCTTGAATAAATAAGATAAAGTATTAAAGGAAACATTCAGTCAATTGCATGGGTGTTCCCAGCAAAAGATGGTTGCCTGAACTAATGCATTTGCACTGGAAATATATGTAAATTGATAAACTTCATATTTTGGAAAGATAATATATATATATATATAAGAAAGTAGGGAATGGAGACATGAAGTTGACTTTGACAACTGGGGGTGGAGGTGCAAGCAGGAAACTAGAGTGCACAGAAGAGATAGCAGGCCAGGGAAGGCAGCATGTTGATTCTTTAACATACTGTGTTTGAAATTATGTGAATCCTAAAGTTAAGATGTGCAAGGAGAAGCCATCAATTTATTTAGCATATTGTCGTATATGCTAAATATGCCTGGCCAATAGCAAATGCTCAATAACATGTTTGTGAATAAATGAACTAAAGGCTAAGGAAAGAGATCTGGACTTGAATTAAAAAAAATAAATTACCATCATACACTTGGAAAATTTATACTAACTATGGGAGTGAAGTGGATCCGTTCCAACAAAAATTGTGGATGAAAGGCAATGCTGGTCCCAAATTGTCACCTGTCCTCCATGCAATAGTACAGTTATTAGAAGTAACCATCTGAAAACTTTTATATCATTTTACAGAATAATTTTATGTCTGTTGCATCTAATAAAAAGAAATCAGGATCATATTTTGCAGGACCTTTTTCCTTTTTGTTATTCTCTTTTTAAATTTTTTTATTGGTGCATTGTAGTCATATATCTTAATGGGACAAAAGACTTGTGGAGACATACATGCACACATCATCCAATTAGCCCTTACCCAATCTTCACCATATTCCTTCCCCATTTCTCCTTCCCATGCTTGGATTGGTGATTTGATATGTTTAAGTACATCATGTGCTTTAGAGAGTTTCCCTCTTGTCCCCTCCCATCCCCACCTTTTTTGCTCCTCTATAGGATCTCCCTCTTCATCTAGAGTTCCTCCTGTTACCCATTTCTCCCTAGCTTTCCCATATTAGGGAAAGCATTCAATTTCGTATTTTTTGTGACTGACTAATTTCACTTAGCATAATGCCCTCCAATTCCATCCATTTCTTTATGTCTGAGTAAAATTTCATTGTGTACATATTCCACAGTTTTGTAATCCATTCATCTGTTGATAGACATCTTGGCTGGTTCCATAGTTTGGTAATGGTAAATTGTGCAGCTATGAACATAGAAATGCATGCATTAGTTTGGTAGTTTTGTTTCCTTTCTTTTGCTTATATACCCAGAAGTGGAATTGCTGGATCAAATGGTAAACTCATTCCCATTCTTCTGAGAATCTTCCATACTGTTTTCCAAAGTGGTTGCACTAATTTGCAATCCCACCAACAATGTATTAGAGTTCTCATTTCTCCACACCCTCGCCAGCACTTGTTGTTTAATGATTGCCATTCTAGTTGAAGTTAGGTGAAATCTCAGGGTAGTTTTGATTTTTATCTCTCTGATTGCCAAAGATGTTGAGCATTTTTTTCATGCATATATTGGCCATTTAAATTTCATCTTTTGTGAAGTGTCTATTTAATTCAATTTCCCATTTTTTGATTGGGTTATTTGTTTTCTTAGTGCTTAGTTTCTTGAGTTCTCTGTATATTCTAGATATTAGTCCTCTATTGAGGGAGTAGGTGACAAAAATCTTCTCCCATTTTGTTGGCTTTCTATTTGAGGTTCTTGACAGTTTCCTTTGCTGAACAGAAGCTTTTCAGTTTCATGCAATCCCACGCATTGATTCACTTTTAGTTTCTTGTGCCTTTGGGGTTTTGTTGAGAAAGTTTTTATCTGTGCCTATATGTTGCAGTGTTGGACCTATGCCCTCTTCAAGGAGCCTCAAGGTCTCTGGTCTAATTTCCAAGTCTTCGATGCATCTTGAATTGAATCTTGTGCAGGGTGAGAAAGTGGGATTTATTTCTATTTTTCTGCATATGGTTAACCAGTTTTGCCAATACCATTTGTTGAACAGGCTTTTTTCCAGTGTATTTTTTGTCCCCTTTGTCAAAAATCAATTTTCTTTAAGTGTGTAGATTTGTTTCTGGGTCTTCTATTCTGCTCCATTGGTCTATGTATCTGTTTTTGTGCCAATACCATGCTGTTTTTATTACAATGGCTTTGTAGTACAGTTTAAAGTCAGGTATTGTGATTCGTCCTCCTACGTGGTTTTTGTTGCTGAGAACTACTTTGGTTATTCTGAGCTTTTTGTTGCTCCAAATGAATTAAAAAACTGATTTTTCTCTGGCTGTGATGAAAGATCTTGGTAATTTAATGAGTACTGCGTTTAATCTGTAGATCACTTTTGGAAGTATGGCCATTTTGATGATATTTATTCTGCCTATCCATGAACATGGAAGGTATTTTCATTTTCTAAGATCTTCTTAGATTTATATTTTAAATGTTTTGTAATTTTCTTTGTAGAGGTCTTTTACCTCCTTGGTTAAGTTTATTCCTAAGTATTTTATTTTTTTGTGGAAAATCCTGAGTGGAAGTGTTTTCTAAATTTCTTTTTCAGTGGATTTATGGTTGCTGTATAGAAAATCTTCTGATTTTTTTTTTTTTTGTGGTACTGGGGTTCCTGTAAGCCCTTCTACCTCTGGGCTACCCTCCCAGACCTATTTTTACATTTTTATTTGGAAACAGGGTCTCCTAAGCCAGCACCCGCACCTGGCTTCGAATCTGCACGATCCTCCTGTCTCTGCCTCCCAAGCGCAGGGATTACAAGCGTGTGCCACCACGCCCGGCTGAAAATCTTCTGATTTTTTAAGATTGATTTTGCATCCAGACACTTTGCTGAATTTGTTGATCAGTTCTATAAGGCTTTTGGTTGAGTTTGTTGGATCTTTTAAGTATATTTATCATGTCATCTGCAAGTAGTGAAAGTTTGAGTTCTTTTTCTATTTGTTATTCTTATTGAAATTTTTATTTTTATTTTACTTTTATAAAAATTTGGGTGTACAAAATTTTGATATGTAAAACAAACAACAACAACCACAAAATCTTTGTCCATGACCACAGGTAGTTAAACTCTAAATCAGACCATTTTAGGAAACTATGTATAGCAACTTCTTTTTGAGTAATTCTTAGCTCCTATTCTTTCTTCTTATCTATTTTTCCAAACCAATTTTATTCTCCCCTTAAGATCCTCCTAAGTAAACTAAGTGAGTGGTATTGCAGTATACCAGTAATTCCAGTACCTGGGGAGACTAGAACAGGAGTATTGGAAGTTCAAGGTCAGGGCCTAGTAATTTAGTAAGATCATTTCAAAATAAACAGGGGTAGGGGTATAGATCAGTGGTAGAATGTCTCTGAGTTTTCTACAGTAACACACACACACACACACACACACACACGTGCACACACACACACACACACACATGTACACCCTTTTGTAGATTCTGTAAGTTTATTTGCTTTGGCTCAAAATATATTCATATTTTGAATATATTTTGAGCCAAAGTCATATAGAATATAAGTCATATAGAAATAGCAGTGTGGCTGTGGCTAGAGATATTCTAAGATAGCACTGTGGTGAGATGCCCTCTATAGTCCTTGAATGGAGCAAGACCTATGACTTGCCTCTCTTAATAAGAGTAATTGTATATCACTCTTTTGATTAATATAGAGAAAAAGATAGAAATTAAAGGAATGATAGAGAGATATACAGATCTCCTAGAAGGTTTATTTTCACATTTGCCTTGAAGAAGCAACCCTCTCTTAGTTTTTAAGATTAAAAAAGAGAAGCTGGAGCCAGGTGTGGTGGCACATGCTTGTAATCCCAGCACTTGGGAGGCTGAGACAAGAGGATCGCACAGGTTCAAAGCCAGCCTCAGCTACTTAGTGAGGCTCTCAGCAACTTAGTGAGAACCTGTTTCCAACTGAAATGTAAAATAGGTTGGGGGTGTAGCCTGGAGGTAGAAACCCCTGGGTTCCATCCCCAAGACGAGAGAGAGAGAGAGAGAGAGAGAGAGAGAGAGAGAGAGAGAGAGAGAGAGAGAGAATTATCCAACATCTTGTAGGAGCTGAGAAGTGGCTTCAGATGGAATCTCAAACTTATTCAAAAGTCTTAGTGCAGTCTAATGAGAATCCAAGCCCAATATATAGTTAAATTATACCTGGAATACTAGTCCTGAGAAAAGGTGAGATAGTAAATGTGCATTGTCATAAGCTGCTAAATTTGTGGCAATTTGTTAAACAGCATAGAAAGTATAACATCGCACAAGTGCTAGTTGTTTGGATTCAGGTGAAGAGGGACTGGGGTAAATGCAGCATAGGTGTTGCCGTTTCTATTCTGCAAGAACGAGGAAACTATGAGAGCAAAAGTTGGTTTTTGGGTACAGTGACTTTAGGACACTAAACCTAATAGAATATCTAAGTACCTTAGAATTAAAACTTTAAAGAATCACCAACTTCTAGTAAAAATCCTTGAGTCAAGTCATTATGAAATGAAATCTCGTGCAGCTGAACCACACAGAGAGGTTGAAAGAAACTCAATAAAGGAATAAATGGGTCAGGAAGAAATCTTGAGAAGAAAACAAAGGAAATTAACAAAGAAGGCAAGTACTTAAGAGATGTCAATAAGCCAAGCATGGTGCTGTCACCTGTAATCCCAGTACGTGGGAGGCTGAGACTGAACATTCGAGGTCAGCGTCAGCAACTTAGAGAGACCCTTAGCATCTTAGCAAGACCCTGTCAAAAATTTTAAAAAGCCTGGAGGTGTAACTCAAGGTTCGATTCCCAGAACTGGGGGTTGAGGGGGGGAGAGATCAAAAGAAACAAGCTATGAAATTTCATTAAAAACGGAAAGTAGTCACTGAGGTCTTTGGGGAAAGTGGCTTCAATCAAGTATGAACCATCAAAATTAACACGATAAGGAGTTGAGAAGATGCCTGCTGCAAACCTATAGATGGTCAATATAAATAAACAAAACAAATTTCAAAGCATAAATAAAGAAGGGATGTTTATTGGAAGTTGTGTGGTTCAGGGTGAAGCATCAAAAGACATCTGTTTCCAAGATAGCAGAAGTATTCAATAGACAAAGAGATAAATGATTTGGAGGAGAGAAAGGTGATTGAGGCTTGACATTGTGCTCATGTTGGAGCAATAGCCCTAGAGAAAGATGCTCTTTACTTTTTTTAATTTTTAATTAAGAAGAGCATAGATAAAAAGCTCACAGTTTCTAACTTCTTGACAGAGAAAGAGACATTGTCCACTTCAAAATGAAAAGCAAGGATGAGACCAGGAATTGGAAGTGAGGGAAGGTTTGGAAGAGCTCCTATGCAGACTGTTAGAGGATCAACAAGAGATTAATGAAAGGATTAAGAAGCAATTAAAGTCAGGCAGCATGAATTGGTAGCAGGCCAAGTCTGAGGGTTTTGCTCGAAACCTGTTACTAATGCTGGGCAGCAGCTAGAAGAAAAGTGGGCTGGCTGGTGGAGAAGTGGCACAGAGAAAGCAGAGCATGTATCACCGAGGATGAGACCTGCATACGATACTCGATTGTAAGAGGACAATCAGGAGATGGAGATTTTAACAACATATGGCAAATGTACTCTGAGCAGCTATGACATTGGTAAATTTTTTAAAAAATCAACCAGTGGAAAACAATTCCCTAGAGAATTTCAATCACAGCTTTTTAAAGCACTGTTCTTAATAACTCAACCAATTGCCTTCAACAAGCCCTTTTTTATTCTGCAGTTCCTCATATATTGCATTTAAATATATACATATAGGAATTGTCATGTTCTTTAAGCAGAAGCAACATACCTATGAAAAATTTGTATAGAAATTTTGTGGGACTCAGCGTGCTTATTCCATAATTCACTAGTTGTGTTAAGAAAGTTATTTCACCTCCCTATGCCTTAAGTTTCACATTCTAAGAGGAATAGGTAATGACTTCTATTTTATTTTTGTGCGTAGTTAAAAGAGATTATTTGCAGAGTGTGGTGGCGCATGCTTGTAATCCCAGCCCTTGGGAGGCAGAGACAGGAGGATCGTGTTTCATGGACAGCTTCAGCTACTTAGCGAGGCTCTTAGCAACTCAGTGAGACCCTGTTTCAAAAATAAAAGACTAAAAAGTAAGGCTGTGGGTATATCTCAGAGGTAAAATGCCCCTGGATTCCATCCCCAGTACTGAAAAAAAAAAAAATCATCCAAACATTAGAACCTTTTGATGTTTTGGCATTAAATGTAAAAATTAATAAGTAGAGAATTTTGAGGCTATAAATTCAATCCCTGAAGTGTTACAGAAGACTGAGACCCAGAGACTCCAGCGGGCTTTTCTAAAAGTGCAGAGCTAATTAAGTGTGGAGCCAGGGATGGAAACCAGGTCTTGGACCTGCAATACTTTTGTACTCAGTCTGAGGAGAGAAGTAGAAACATTGAACTGTCAACAGCCAATGCTTATGAGATACACATATATGCAGAACATACACTGCTCTAGGCATAACAATTAGTTATTATAAGTTTATACCTATTAAGAAGCCAATTGGAAGGATACATATGGATCAGCAAAAAGACAACCCTTCTAAATTGAATGAGAAAAAGAAATCCACCTTGTATCAATGCCTGCAGCACAAACTTTACAAAATTTATTTCCTATAGTATCATTTTTAAAAGTCTATTTCTAAAGAGAAAAATGTCAATTTTTCAACCATTCTTGATATCAAGGAGAACATGATTGCTACAAGTCATCTCACTAAGCTCTAAAACTGAGTCTTTAGAACCCTTGTGCCTTATCGACAAGCTTAAATGATGTAAAATTTGTCCTTGGAAAAATACAGAAAAAAAATATTTCCAGATTGTTAAAGGACTCAGGCATCAGCTCCACACTTAGCCTGCAGCATGGCAAGGCTGTGACTAGCTGTTTGAGGGAAAGAGAAAAGAGAAACAATCCCTGGAGCAGCATGGTTGAGTTCAGTTTGCAGATGATAATTTAGCAAGGAAATAACTGTCATACATCCTATTGTAATAATTTGGACATTAGCCCCCCTAATCTTGTATGTGCAATTGAACAAAAATGCATAAAAACAATACATTTGTCTGCTTCTTGTGAAACAATAAGAAGTTGAGGATTAATTGAATGATGTAATAAATATTACCCAGGTCACCAGACTAGAGGTATTCCTCTAGCTCAAAGTGTATCTGTGAAAAGTGCAATGGGTCTGATGGAGGCAAAGAAGAAACTTTGTTTGGCTTAAGAGAATTTTTATTTGGTTTAATAAACATATTATTTCCCTACTGTGTGCCACTTATTTTAGGTCCTTGATGATACAGAAACTAAACAATTTTCATTTTTGGAAAGAGACAAATGTATCAACCCATAATCTCAGTAAGTTAAATTAGAAATATAATGAGGATTCTCTTTAGAACACAGAAGCAAAGAGGGTGTATGCGGCACCTAGTCTCATCTGTGATTCAGGATTCTTGAAAATGGCTAATGTTCTAGAAAGAATGACTAACAAGTTAGCCAGGTGAAGGTAGGAGTGCAAGCATACTTATAATCCCAACACTTGTGAGGCTAAGACAGGGGACACAGGTTCACAACCAGCTTCAGCAACATAATGAGGCCCTCCACAACTTAGTGAGTCTGTTTCAAAATAAAAAAATTATTGCTGGGAGTGTATCTCAGAACTGTAGCACCCCTGGTTCAAGCCCCAGTAAAACACGAACACACACACACACACACACACACACACACACACTTAGCCAAGTGAAAAGAAATAAGAAGGGATTCCAGGCAGAAACAAAGATTTAATATGAATCAGTACCAGAATCACAATCTGTTACGTATTGTTAAATAATAGTTCAAAGCAGAAAGCAGGATGACATAAGGATTAAAAAAATACTTAAGACCAGTTATTGAAGAGATTTATGTCTATTATGTAGAACAGCTAAAGAGCTAGGGCTTAAATATGCATGCCACAAGTTGCTAATCAAAGTCAGATTGTGGTAGAAAATTCAGTGCAGGAGGTGGGGGGAGTGAGAGTGAACTTAAAAAAAACCTGGCTGGAAGGAAAAGACCATCAAGAAGGGTCTAGATGCAATATGTTAAGAATATGGCCAGAAGTGGTGACAGTATATATGGAAGAAGTTAACAGGTGGAAGCTGTATGAGACTAAAATTCTGGCTTTCTCTTGAGTGCCATCTTTTTTCCTGTTTCAATTGCAGTAGCATGTAACCATTCTTTTTGGGAGGGAACGAGCTACCTACCTAGGAAGAATTAACCCAGATAGGCTGAAGGATATCCCCTTTGTACTTGGGATGTGTCCCTAATAGGAAGCCTCTTCCATCTAGGACTGAAGGCTGAGCTCTAGATACAGACCGAGAGAGGACAGCAGGATGAAATGGTACCTCCTAGGACCACCACCGCACCCCTCTGGATGCTTCTCACTCTCTCAACTGACCACATAAAATAGCTCCCAGTATTGAATCACTTGAGTGGGCAGCCTTAGCTCCATGCCTTCAATTCCAACACATCTATGTTCACTTTTAATTTTCTGTCTCTTTTTATCATAACAGAAGCACTTCCAATGAAACTGAGCATTCAAGGCCACATATGTGTCCAATCAGCAGCTAAGAGAAACCCATCTTCCATCTCTCTCCTTCTCATTGCCTGACTTACTGATTGACTATGATGTTTATAAATGTATGTCATGTACATTAGGAAATTTTCTCTTCCCCCCTCGTCCTCATCAGTTAGGTTGCCTTATTTGCTTATCTTTGGTTTCTTCTTCCTTGTCTAGAGTTCCTCCTTTGACCCTTTTTCTCCCTAGCTTCCACATATTAGGAAGAGCATCCAATTTGTTACTTTTTGTGATTGACTAATCTGACTTAACATAATGTTCTCCAGTTTCATCCATTTCCCTGCAAATGACATAATTTTGTTCTTCTTTATGGTTGAGTAAAATTCTATTATGTACATATCCCATAGTTTTATAATCCACTCATCTGTTTATGAATATCTTAGCTGGTTCCAAAGTTCGGCAATTGTGAATTGTACAGCTATGAACATAGATATGCATGCAATAGTTTGGTAATTTGGTTTCCTTTCTTTTGGGTAGATACCCAGAAGTGTTATTGCTGGATCGAATGGTAGATTTGTTCCCATTTTTCTGAGAATTCTCCATACTGTTTTCCAAAGTGGTTGCACTAATTTGCAATCCCACCAACAATGTTTTAGAGTTCCCACATCTCCACAACCTGGCCAGCATTTGTTGTTGTTTGTGTTTTGAATGATTGCCATTCTAGTTGAAGTTAGGTGAAATCTCAGGGTAGTTTTGATTTTCATCTCTCTGCTAATAATGCTGAGCATTTTTCATACATTTATCAGCTATTTGAATTTTTTCTTCTGTGAAGTGTCTATTTAGTTCTATTGCACATTTTTTGAGTTATTCGTTTTCTTAGCATTGTTTCTTGAGTTCTCTTTATATTCTAGATAATAATACTCTATCAAAAAATAGTTGGCAATAATTTTTTCTCATTCTCTTAGCCCTCTGTTGATGTTCTTGATAGTTTCCTTTACTGCACAGAAGGTCTTAAGTTTAACGCAATCACACATATTGATCCACCTTTTAGTTTCTTGTGCCTTTGAGGTCTTGTTGAGAAAGTTTCTTTTATCTGTGTCTATGTGTTAAAGTGTTGGACCTATGCCCTTTTCAAGGAGCTATATGATTTCTAGTCTGATTTCTAAGTCTTGGATCCATCTTGAATTGACTCTTGTGCAGGGTAAGAAGGGTAATGTTCTCCATTACCCTTCTATGCATTTTCTGCATATGATTAACCACTTTTGCTAGCACCATTTTTTGAAGAGGCTATCTTATCTTCATTCCACTGTAAGTTTTGACCCCTTTGTCAAAAATCAATTGTGTATAAGTGTGAGGATTTTTCTGAGCCTTCTAGTCTGCTCCGTTGGTCAATGTATCTGTTTTTGTGCCAAAACCATGCTGTTTCTATTACTCTAGCTTTTTAGTATAGTCTGAAGTCAGAACCATGCAGGAGGCATCACTATTCTTGGCATATTTCTATAGCTAAGTGTCATCAGGTAGATATTTGAAAGCTTTTTTATTTTATTTTTTAATATATTTTTATTAGTGCGTTGTATTTATACATCATAATGGGGTAAAACACTTGTGTAGACATAAATGCACACATCACGCAGCCAGCCCCCATCCAGTCCCCACCTCCCTCCCTCCCCATCTATCCCTTCCAAGCTTGGTTTGTGGTTGTCTTCAATCTGAATAAGTACATTATGCACTTTAAAGAGTTTCCTTCTCCCCCTCCCATTCCCACAGTTAGGCTGCCTTATTTGCTCCTCTATAGTAATCTCCTTTTTCACCTGGAGTTCTTCCTATGACCCCTTTCACCCTAGCTTTCACATATTAGGGAAAGCATCCAATTCCTTACTTTTTGCGACTGACGAATCTCACTTAGCATAATTCTCATTAAACTACCAAGATCATTCCTCACAGACATAGAAAAATAAGTTCTTAAATTTATTTGGAATAATAAAAAGCCCAGAATAGCCAAAGTAGTTCTCAGCAACAAAAACCATGCAGGAGGAATCATAATACCAAACTTTAAACTATACTACAAAGCTATTGTAATAAAAACAGCATGGTACTGGCACAAAAACAGATACATAGAACAATGGTGCAGAATAGAAGACCCAGAAACAAGTCCACACACTTCCAGCCAATTGATTTTTGACAAAGGGGCCAAAAACATACACTGGAAAAAAGATAGCCTCTTCAACAAATGGTGTTGGCGAAACTGGTTAACCATATGCAGAAAATTGGAAATTAATCCCACTTTCTTGCCCTGCACAAGAGTCATTCAAGATGGATCAAAGACTTGAAAATTAGACCAGAGACCTTGAGGCACCTTGAAGAAGGCATAGGTCCAACACTGCAACACAGAGGCACAGATAAAAACTTTCTCAACAAGACCCCAAAGGCACAACAAACCAAACAGCGAATCAATGCATGGAATTGCATGAAATTGAAGAGTTTCTGTTCAGCAAAGGAAACTGTCAAGAACCACATTCGAGAGCCAACAGAATGGGAAGAGATTTTTACCACCTACCCATCTGATAGAGGACTAATATCTAGAATATGCAGAGAACTCAAGAAACTCAACACTAAAAAACAAATCGTCCAATCAAAATATGGGCAAGCGAACCAAATAGACACTTCATGAAAAAAGAAATTCAAATGTCCAATAAATGTATGAAGAAATGCTCAACATCATTGGCAATCAGAGAGATGTAATCAAAACCACCTTGTGATTTCACCTAACTTCAACTAGAATAGTAATCATTCAAAACACAAACAACAAATGCTGGTAGAATGTGGAGAAGTGGGAACTCTAAAACATTGTTGGTGGGATTGCAAATTAGTGCAACTACTTTGGAAAATGGTATGGAGAATCTTCAGAAGAATGGGAACAAATCTACCATTCGATCCACCAATACCACTTCTGGGTATCTACGCAAAATAAAGGAAACCAAACTACCAAACTAATGCATGTGTATCTACTATGTTCATAGCTACACTATTCACCAAACCAAACTATGGAACCAGCCAAGATGTCCATGAACAGATTAATGGATTACAAAATTGTGGGATATATACACAATGGAATTTTACTCAGCCATAAGAAGAATACAATTGTGGTATTTACAGGGAAATGGATGGATCTTGAAAGATTTTTTAAATCATGCTGATAGGTATCTCAGTCTATTCAAATATAAGCAAGGCTCCTTTTCCTCCCCCATTTTCCATGTTGTTCTTTTTGTTCTCATACCATAAAACACAGCTCTTCTGCTGATTAGTACCTGTGTTTCTTACCCCATGTCTAAGATGACTTCTCTATAACTAGAGGTTGTGGGCTTTTTTCTGTATCAATTAGTGTCAAGCCTGTGGCTGTGTAGCTCACCCCAGAAATTAAATTAGGTAGATTCATAAAAATCTCAGGCCTTGTAAGTTGTTTGTTATTTATTTAACCATGCTTGAAATGAAATGAGATATTTTATGCTATCTAATTAAAATGTTAAGGGAGTAGCAGGCTGCCCCACAGGAAAATTCTTTTTGTACAAATTCAGAGTCTTTGTTTGCACCATCAGTTAAGATGTCTTCAGCTTCAATTAATGGAAACTTCGCCAAAAGTGGCTAAAAATTTTATCTCATATTTTTAAAAATCTGCAGAGGGAGGACTCATCTGTGGTTAATTCAGCAGGTCAGCTGTGGCATTAAGGACTCAGGTGCTAATGTACCATCGCCAGCATTTCAGCCATCTGTATCTCATGGTTGCAGCAGGGCTAACCATCATTTGCAAACAGAACTGTTTAGCAAAGAACAGAACTCCTCTCCCACATATTCCTTTTGCTCAATGAGGATACTTTTCCAGAACTCCAGCAGAATCTCTTTAGCATCCACTCATCAGTATTAGATCACAAGTCCATGGGAACCAATCATGAGCAAGAAGCTTAAGAGCATCATGGTTGACTTACACTTGATTCAGAGCAATTGGAGCTCATTCCTCAGGCCCAGGCAGGAGTCCTTTTGTGAACACATGGCTCTGAGGAGTCAGTCAAACAAAACTTGTATCAGCAAGACAAAAAGTTCAGAAATGTTTGTTGTGGTTGCAGCCATTGGTATCTCACTACAGTTCTAGTAAATGTTGGGTACGTGCAGCACCCTGTACAAAGGAAACAGTTGCTCTCAGGCGCTTACCCCAAACCTGCATGAACATAAGAATAATGTCTTTGTAAGCTTTGTGCCCTAGGAATATTGATGGCTTCACCCTAGACTTGTCCCTCTCTCTAGACATGTGTTTAACTCAATAAATTTATTTATTTAATTCTAAGATATGTTAAGAATCCAAGTTTGTTCATAATATCACAGGTGAGTCTTGAAATTCAGTCACTAGCTATTTACTCCTTTGTGTAAAGCTTTGCCTTCTCTCTGCACTATTCTCTTCTATAGGCAAATACCGCTAAAAAGGGAATTTATTATGCTATCATGTTCTTTTCTCATAACAGAAGAGAGACATTTTAGAATAAAACCACTAGGTTATTTTAACATAATATCTCTGCTAGACTTGCGATGCTTGAGGTATCTTCTCTGGAATCTCGGTGATAGAATATAACACTGAGAGATCCTAGACAAGGGGTGGGGAGATATTTTGGATTTCAGGCACAGTGATGTCTCCATATACTTTGGGGACAATGGCACCAGAAAGGTGTGGAGTATGAGGGGAACGTGAGTGATATTGTATGCAATTAGCCTTTGCTGTAGAACAGGACTTCCCCCTTTTTGTATCCCCTCTGTGGAGGGAGGATACTTTCCCAGGAGTCACCCCAAGAGTATCTGATCCTTTGCTTCTCAATTCCCTATAATGTCTAATCCTGGACTAAATGTTCCTGCCTAGATTAACTAGAACTGAAATAACTTTCCCTCCTCCTACCTCTACTACTGCTTGGAGAGGTTTTACTGTGCGTTCCACTTCACGAATTGCACGTCAGGCAAATCATGCATATAATTCACACTTTAAATGAGTTAATTATTTAAGTGCTCAATCTTTTAGTCGGTCTATCAGCCAGCATTACAAAGAGGAAATGAATAAACATGAGTGCATTTCATACTCCTCCCCCCATCATTCATTAGAAAGATTGCAGAGGCTCATTAGTCAGGAACTTAAGCAGCCTTTATAGTAGGTTGATAAGATGCCAGACATTACTTTCCAAACTACATGAGTATCACCTAAATGGAGGGAGTAAAATTCCTATCAGCTCCGTAGAAATTAACTGTGACTCAGCCTCTCACTGCCATTCCCTAGCTCTTCAGGAAAATCTAATTCCATGTCTGTGATTTATTTAAATCACTGAAAAAAAATGGTTAAGCGAATAAAGCACTCAGATGCATAAAATGATGTGTCACTTGCATACCAGGGAGCGCTTTCTATTCTAGCGTCAGGAAATGAAAAGGAGTAAGAAAAAAATGGGCAGTCTTTAAAAGGATTGTAAATCAGAACACTGCTATCCCCAAGCCTCTCCTGACTTCTAAAAGCCTGTGTTATATTTTTCCCTTTTATGGCATTCAGATGACAAACGTATTCTCATATTTTAAGTTTCTTTTCTAAACACACTGTCCCTTTTAAACAGCCACACCTGCAGTGCCTTTTGAGTGGCTCCCACTGAAAGTCACCTAAAATACTTTTCTGCGCATCACGTCCCCTCTGCTTTCACAGTGCATATATTGTAGCAGTATAGTGGGAAGTGGCATTAAGAAAAAAACCTTGGGACCAGAAGCTTTGGGCAGTATTTTATGATAATTTGGTTTTATGGCCACTTGCAATTTTTCTGGTCACATCTGATTGTGTCCATTCGGTGCTTATTAAAAAGAGCATTGCAGCCAGATACAGCAGTGCATGTCTGTAATCCCAGTTACTCCAAAACAGGCAGAAAACAATTGTAAGTTCAAGACCAACCTTAGCAGCTAAGGGAGATTCTGTATCAAAATAAAAATAAAAATAAAAGGACTATGAGCATAGTTCAGAGGTAGAATACTTCTGGGTTCAATTCCCAGTACTGAAAAAAATGCATTCCATAAAGGATAAATGACTTCAGGAGAGTAATGAAGAAGGAATATGCTTCCATTTTAGAGTGATTTGCCAAGATCTGTACATTAAATAAAATAAGTGCCTTTTGAATGCCTGCACTTTCCCCACTTTTTCTTAATGTTGCAAATCCCCAAAGTTCAGCCTATGTGCCCAGAGCCAGTGTGGCATCTGTTAGCGAAGGCAGAACAGATTACTTTGTAGACTTCTGGTAGCTGCTTCAAGTTCCAAGGGTTGAAAGTGTATGCCTAGTAGAGAGAAATGTTTATTTTGGCACGGAGGGGAAAGGACAGCGATTTGGGGCCAATATGAACATGGGGGAAGCATAATGGAGCCTTGTGCTGCCGTTTAACTGAGAGTCTGCCTGCCTCCTACGAAATGGTAGCACTTGGCAATAAAGTACTTCCAATGGAAAATAATGAGCTCCCTCATTAAAAAGTCATAGTCTTTAAAGTAAATTTTCAAAGCATAATTAATGAGCTTATGAGAAGTGCCAGAAAAACAGTAGCCTAAATATCAGTTTATAAAGTTCTACAAGTTTACATATGGCAAGGAAGACTGTTGGAAAAATTTGAAGGCTTATCAAAAAAATTCAAACTATTTTTATGACAGTACTTTGCTATCTTAATTCTACCACCAATCATTGATCATGTTCCTCTTGCATTTATATGCAAGTCCATTTTAACTAAAAAAAAAATGAGTACATAGATTGAGTCAAGTTTAAAAGTTATCAAAATGTTTGTCTGTGAAAAACAATCACTATATACCTGAGAATGTAATGATACAGGCTAGGCCTGGTGACACATGCTTGTAATCCCAGCATTTGGGAGGCTGAGACAAGGAGGATCACGGTTCATGAACAGCCTCCGCTACTTAGTGTGGCCCTTTGCAACTCAGTGAGACCCTGTTTCAAAATAAAGAAGAAAAAACAGGGCTGGGTGTGTGGGTCAGAGGTAGAATGCCCCCTGGATTCCGTAGAATGCCCCTGGATTCCATCCCCAGCACCACACACACACACACAAAAAAAAGAATGTAATGATGATACAAAGCTTTGGACACATGGATATTCTATCATTCAGTGAGATAGAATATTTAAATCAGGATTTCTCCAGAAAATCCAAGATACTTAGCTATCATAATGAAATATTAAAAACAATGCTGTAAATTATTTTACTCTCAGGTAATGTATCAAGTCACTGTATATATGTGCCTAATCTGTAAGTGTCTTTTCTTCCTTTTTTTGTTGATAGGTACATTCCCTACCAAAATATTGGCCAAGGATTAATCAAGGAAGCATTCCATACCATTCTGGACTCTGACTTGCTCACAGGTAAATACTGTGACCAAGCAAAGTCCAGTTAGAGTCCTTTCTTTGGATTGCAATATGGGCACTGGATGAAAGAGTTACTACAGGATGAGATGGTCATCAGGTATCTTTCTTGTCAGCAGAAGAAAGGAATAGGAAGGACTTAAAAGCATTAGGAAGGATTGAGATTAACACACAAAGAGAGCAAGAGTGAGCAGTGGCCAGAAAAAGATGTAAAAATACCGTTTTTGTCCCGGAGCTGGTCATACTTGGTACCATTTCCTTTTCTACCAAGTAGCTTGGATCAATAGAGTCTAATGTTTTTCTTACTTAGGCTTGTGGGAGTTGGCTTTCTATCCATAATTACTTAAAGATATCTGACAATCTGTCGATAGGCAAGATAGGCTTTCATAAAGAGTGCAAGGTCTAGCTATAATGAGAAAGTTATTGAAACCGCATTTAATCAATTCTATGACTACTGTATACTAGGTAATGATATAATTTTCCTTTTCCTAGTTAAAATAAAGAGGGTATTGAGCAGGAAGAGAGAGATGATTAATGAAATGTATCTTCAGAATGAAAGCTTCATAGAATGAGATGTACAGGCCATGTCATAGAGCCTACACAATTCATGTAAGATGAGGAGTGGGAAACTATACATTAGACAATAACTACTGTACTAATTTTGTTGGACTTTTGGAACTTGGGGACTTTTGTATCTTCCCAGAACTTCCTATTTTAATACTCCATAAGAATGTCTCCATATGAGTTAAAAAAGAAAACCTTTAAAATTTTCCTGCCAACAAATAGAATACATCTGTAAAAGCAAAGCAATTATCTAGGTGTGGGTTACTGAAACTTAGAGAAAGAAAACTTTTTAAATGATGATTTTTAAGGTTGTACAATGCTACAATTCGGAATATATACATGTTGACAGCACATGCGCTTCCTCAGCAGCATAGACGATAACTGAGCCTAGTTAGCAAGACAAATTAGTCAAAAAAAAAGAAGCTGCCAGATGGTGCACATTGTTAATAACGCCCATCTGTGAATTACGGAGCTGATTTATGCATGCATTTGTTGCTTCTTTTCTTGGACAGCAAAGGAGCTAGTAACATCTTTGTAGAGATGCCTGGGTTCCCGGATGGCTTCACAGGTAATTTTCATTTCTTCTCAGCCTGGGATTAGGCAGACAAAGTGCTTCTACCCTGAAAAGGTCTTGTGCTGCTCTAAAATAGTAAAATATGTCTTCAGTTACTTGGAGCTATTGTAAATTGCTCCCCTTTTTCAAAAACCAGGAAAATAATAAGAATTTCTTTAGTGTGTTAAACTGGAAGTTGGATGAGGATATGGACATGCAAATTCATTCAATGGACCCAATCCTCTAGAGAATGAAAGGATTTGTCTCATTAAGAAACAAAGGGAAAGGAAAGGCATTGGGTTCTCAGCCTTGGAAGAGTCCAATTTTGGCAGAACACAAAAAGAGGACATCCTCAGCACGTCAGCAGATTTCAAGGACTCCTAGTCCCACTGATAAGGTTATACCCAGGTTACAGGCAAAAGATTTTTTTTTTTTCTTCAGATAGTTAGGTAGAATTTCAGGCGTTCTATTCTGAAGTATATCAAACCCAGGGTTGCTCTGTCACTGAACTGCACCCACAGCCCTCTTTTTTTTTTTTTTGAAACAGGATCTCACTAAGTTGCCTAGGATAGCCATGAACCTGTGATCCTCATATCTCAGCATCTCAAGTACGAGGATTACAGGAGTACACCACTATTTCTAGCTATGCATATCTAAGGTTATTAAATAACCTGACTTTTTTGATGTACTTTATTCTGAATACATACCCACCAAGCACACTTCTAATTGCAAAGCTGGTCAGTCAATACTGTAGAGTTTTCTAATTATTTGAACCTCTCTACATAGGATGATAATTTCAAAATTAATCAATGAAGTTCTTATATATTCTTATTATCTTTCCATATATTAGGTTAAACCTTACAAATTTGCTAATATTTGACTATTTTTATCTATGAAACAATGTTTTCAAAGCTTGACTACATTAAGAAAATGAGTAGTAAAAACTTCAAGAACTTTTGCTCACATGTTACTTGTATTATCTGCAAGCTAATACATTGGTATTCCAATGTCTTCCTCAAAATCATTTGGTTTGTATTTAACAATAAAACTTCCATAGGACAAGCCGGGCGTGGTGGCGCACGCTTGTAATCCCCGCGCTTGGGAGGCGGAGACAAGAGGATCACGCAGGTTCGTAGCCAGCCACGCTGGTTTAAGAGACCCTGTTTCAAAAATATAAAATAGGTCTGGGAATGTAGCCCGGAGGTAGAAGGGCTTCCAGGAACCCCAGTACCACCAAATAAAAGAAAAAAGAAAAAAAAAAAAGACCTTCCATAGGACTATGAAAATTCAGATAAAAAATATCAAATGGCAAATAGTCCAATTCCCTAATTATAGGAAAGTGTAAACTAAAGTCTGGATTCCTTAAGCAACTCACTAGAAGGTGCAATTTGTTAGTCTCAGAAGTAGAACCACAGTCTACAGTCTACAGTTTACAGAAGAATCTTTTTCTACCATGTTATGCTGACAATACTATTATCTTGGAAACACAGCTAAGGGGAAAACAAAAACCAAAACAAGACTTAAATAAAAAAGGGAACCACATTTTGTTTCAACTCTCCCTTCACGTTTTAACTGTTTAGGCTCTTATTATAAGCACTATGAAATGCGCAATACTCTTTTTAAATAGCATTATTCTATTTGAATTAAATGTCTTTATTATATAAAATGTATAGTTATACAAATATATGTAAAACAATGAGCATGATCTATGATTATACCCACACAGAAAAGTCATTATTGACATTATAGAAACTCCCTCTCAGAATTCTTTTCTATGTATATATGTGTGTGTTTTGTTTTCTCCCCAGTACCTGAACAGTGCTCACAAGGAGAAAGCGAAACACACAGGGATTAAGAACACAAACTCAGAAAAACGCCATGCACTGCTCCTACTGACCATGTGACCTTTGATAACTAATAAGCATTTCTTCAATTCATAAGGTCAAAAAACATTTCTCAACAAAGAGAATTAAATTATATTAACATTTGGAAATGCTGTGATCAGTGCCTGAAGTATAAAATATGTTATGTAAATGTTTATAAAATAAACAAGTAGGTATTGAATACATATTTATTGAAGGAAGGAATATATATGTTTGCATAATTATAAATGATAATACTGAATATACACTTTATTTTTTGCTTATTTCACTGAATATTATATAGCACTGTCCCATGTAAACAAAATGAATCCTATTTTATCAGTTGTTCACATTCTGCTGAATCATTCCTATGAGATTGCACACTGCCATTACCTTTCACATCCTTGCCTGGCTAACGTCCTCACCAAGTCTTTGGTCATGTCATCTTCTCAGTGAACCCTGCCTTGGCTACTTTGCAACCACTAATTCCAACCCCCATTACTTTGTCCTATTTATTTTTCAATTTTTCCCCATAGCATTCATCACCTTCTAACAAACTTCATTATGTAATTATTTATTATGTAATAATAAATTGACTGTGAACTCCATGAGAGAAGGAAAATTATTCATTTCCATACTCCAGATCCATAGAAGAGTAACTGTTTCAGAGAAGATGTTCACTAAATATTTGCTAATCTGGAAGGGATTCTTTCTGTTTTTTCCTATTTTGTTTTTGTTTTTGGTTTTTTTACTATTATGAGTAGTTTTGTAGTCAAGCATAGTGGCATATGCTTGCAATCCCAGTACTAGGGAGACTGAGATAGGAAGATCACAAGTTCAAGATCAGCCACAGCAACTTAGTCTCTCAGCAGCAAAGAAAGACCCTGTTTCAAAGTAAAAAATAAGCAAAGGCTGGGCATGTGGCTTAGAGGTAGAATGTCCCTCGGTTCAATCCCCAGTAAAACACACACACAAACACACCCACCCACAGTTTTGTGATAAATATTTCTGTATGTTAAATTCTATTACAGCAAGTGTTGAATTCTTTTATACTTCTTAAAGTGAAACTGAGGTCAAAATTGAGGTCATCTTTAAAATTTATACTGTTTGTTAAGTATTCAAGTTCTCTTCCAGAGATGATCAATTTAACAATTATATAATAGGAACAGGAATTATAGCAACTAGCCTTTCTCCCTGCTTTTTCTGTTCTGTCTATACTGAGTCAACCCTATCCCCAAGGAATGAGGATTTGCTGTTCTGATTAATCTACATCTTGGACACTGGGGACAACATGCTAGTCAGTGAGTAAATGAGTGTTAAAAGACGATGCATCCATATGCATTCCACCTTCAATCATTTTCTGTAATTTGAAATAACTTTTATAATTTAAAATAATTTTTATAATTTAAACCTCCTCAAATCACAAAGGCACACCTCCTACAGTAGCTAATTAACTCCTTAGTCTTTCTTTTGATTAGTCTTATGTTTTTCTCTGCATAGGTTTTAAGTCCATATTTTCAAAACTTAATTAAAAATATGAACCTTGAGTCCATAGAACTCATTAAATATCTGAATATGTTTCTAGATGTAGAATTGAAATACTCCACCATCTTAAATGATCTTGTCTGAATATCACTTCATTCACTTCCATTCCTTTAACAATTTTCATCCAGAATATAATATAATTTCTAACAAAGTCTTAGATGATTAGAGCTATCACCTTCTGCATTCTACATAGCATTCTTCTGATAATAACCATTACGTTCACTGGCTACCACAACATCCTCTTGGTTCATTAAATTTTATTCTGAATTCATCTCCCATTTGGCTCTTAGTGCTGACACCCAACATCTTCTCTTCTAATTTTTTAGTATTCTCCTAATTTTTTTGGAGCTAGGCTCAAGGTCTTATGCAGTGTTCATGCTCATAGAAAAGAGTCTACTATACACCTCAAGTAGTTGTTCACCTACAAATAGTTTTCCCAATGGCACTGTAATTTCATGTTCATAAGAAGAATTATTCAAAAAGAAAATGAGATGTGGTAAACTTTATGTAGGGTACATGCCACACACAGTCAGCAAGAGACTTTTCAGCATTTTCCATAGCAAAGCCCTAAGCCAATTTTAAAGGGTGCTGACTGTTGAAAACTGACACAGGAAATAAGTCAGCAAAATAATTTAAAAGACAAAGTACAATGGGAGTATTAAGCACACAAACAGCAATAAAAGGTAGTTTATAAATTTGGAGAAAATTAGACTGTCATCTTTAAGTACTTGCCAGTTAGATTTTTAATCTTGCACCTGTTTCAAGAGAAGGTTTTGTGTCTAATTCTCATATAAGCATTTTAAGCAGTCAGAATGTATATCTACATTACTTTGGTGGGGTACTGCTGGGAGAATTACTTTAATTACATTTAATCCTATTTTGGACTGACAAAGAGGCATTCTAATACAACCAAGGAATGGATATGGATAACATTCAGGTCGGGGATTTCTTAAGCTCTTACTTATTTCTTATGTTCTACCCTCCCTTACTGGATATATTGCAGTGATAATTATATTTTTTAGGATAAAATACTGGAGTAGGAAACACGGAAAGCTACTGGTTGCCTACATAATCATCTCCACATTATCCTGTTGGTTACACAAGTCATTCTTACTTTGGAAAATGAATACACAGCATGTGAATACCAGAAGACAACATTTGAAGCCATCTTGGAAAGTAAACACTATGATAATGTAGTGATGCTGCTGCTGCTGCTGCTGGCCTAGGAGGTCGAGAGAGCTTTTTAGAAGCCAGAGGAAGAGCATGACACTCCCTTTCTCTCAAGATGCAGAAAAAAGAAGCTAGATACTTAATGCAAAACTTTTATAAGTAGTACCAAGAAAGTTTCTGAGTGTACTATTCTCTGGAGGAGCAACTTACCAGTTTCTATCCGAGCTCATTCAACAAATATTTGCTAAATGCAAAGAGCATCTGTTTCATCAGTAAACAAAACAGAAAAGGATCCCTACCTTATGAGGCTTTAATCATGGTGGAAAAAGAGGCAACATTAAATTGTAAATTGTATAGTGCACTGCTGATTAGTGAAAAACAGAAAATGAGCAGGGTTAAAGGACCAAATATATATTGAAAGAATGAAAAAGTTAAAAGCCTGCTTCTGAAGACTCTGGGCGACATAACTTAAAAAGTCGTATGTAAGCCAGGCATGGTGGTGCACGCTTATAATCTAAGTAATTGGGAGACTGAAACAGGAGTATCACAGGTTGTGGCCAGCCTCAGCTACTGAGTGAAGCCCTCCACAATTTGGTGAGACTCTGTTTCCAAAAGTAAAGAATAAAAAACTAGGGCTGGGGGTGTAGCTTGAAGGTACAATGCCCCTGAATCAATCCCCGGTACCACACACACACACACACACAAAGTTATATGAACACTGAGAAAAATTAGCTTAACTGAAAGTAGTAGCTTATAGAACTCAGAACACAAAAATGCCAGGAGATACTAAGCCTCAGAACATCAGTGAGAGAAGCTATTAGAACAGATACATCAGGAATACATGCAAAGACTATTGTGGTAGATATGGCATATGTGCAGCTCAAGAATTATCCTGGACAACAGGATCAGTCTTGATGAAGAGAAAGGGTGGTGGGGTGGAAAAAATTTACCCGCCCAAATGTCTGTCATGGGAAAAGAGAGGATTTTGTAATGTGTCCTTGAGTTTCCAGTGGTGGAGAGAGGGACTTAACTAGCAGGGCCTTGCCTTATGTGGCTGAAAAGAATTTAATCTGAGCCAGTCAGAGACTTAGAGCTGTATTTAGGAAAGCAATACGTACACATTCAAGAGAGAATGCTGGACATCTTTAGAACAAGAGATTGCTTGGGAGTTCATGGCTCTGTAGTAGGGAATTTGGTGATGGGTGCTATGTGAAGATGATATCAGGTAATCACAATGGTTTAGAGTTTGGGGTATTCATCCTGAGGGAGTCTCCATTTTTATTGATAAGTTTACAGCGCCTAATATAGTTATCACAAATAAATGAGATTCTCTATGGTAGTCCTGTCAACTTTTGTGTGATTTATATTGTCTGATACATAGATATCTCTCAAGTTCTGAAAGTTTATCATAAATGAATGAGTAAAAGTATGTAAATTTCCAAGAAATTTGGTAGTGACAGAACTAGCTGAGGAATTTCAGCACAAGGCTTTCACATCAATGTTAAATTTTTCCTCATTCTTCCTTTATGTCTCATTTCCACCTATTTATTTTGTTTCTTCTATCCTACCTTACCTTCAAATTCTAGACTACACAGAAATTAGCCCTTTAGGACAGTATTATCATCTCCATTTTACAGAGGAAAAAATAGTATTCAGAAGCCAAATTGTTATGGGTGATAATGTCTCTTACATATTAATGTTATAGAAGATGATCTCTTCCTTGATCTTTGCTTTTTCCATGAGAAAGATTTCAAAAGTACAAAAACAGGGCACAAAGATGTACTTAAGGAGATCAGAGTACAATTTAAGAAAAGGCTTTGAATGGGAGTTATGCTAGAGAAAGTCTAGAACAGCTAATTTTCCTGGATGGAAAAGGGCTTGGATCAAAGGAGTATGTTCCAGAGAAAGGGTCTCTGGAACAGGTCTGGAATAAGTCTAAAATGGGCCATTTCCCAGAATGGATAAACAGCATTGAACAATAGTGTTATATGCCAGACAATGGGACCAAAATGGCTCATTTCTGAGAATGAAAACTGCATAGAACAATTGTGTATGAAAACTGCATAGTTCCAAAGAAAGGATATGGAACAGGCCATGTGGCAATCTCTATTTAGTATAGAAACCTTCCGCATCACAGCTTAGTGCATCTGCACTGTTCTACTCATGTTGGAAACTTTCCCACTGATGCCTGAGTGAAACCCTGGTGGATAGGGGAAATGCAGTTTAGCCTCCTTAGATCTCTGGGCTTCTCTAACTGTAGCTAGGTGAGGAGTCTATTTTCATTCATGAGGGCCTCAAGTTTTCCTCAGGTGTGTCCCAATCTTGCTCTGTCCTACTTATTTCTAACTCCCTAACAAAATGACTGCTGACTAGTTATATGATTCATTTCAAGAAGGTGTTCATTCTGTGTGATATATCTCTTATCCTGAGGCCTTCTTGGACATATGAAGGGGAGAAAAATAGCAGTGGTAAAGGATTAGAGAGTACAAAGACATCCTTTGTTATTTTACATTTGGGACCCCCCAAGAAGCAATGGTAAGTTTAAAATATCGAAGTGCACATGGCAGGTAGTATCTATGATTATCTTTTAACATCTTCAAATAAGATTTCCTAAGCTTCATGAGGCACAATACTAAATATTAATCAGAAACATCATTCTCTCTCTAAGTGTCTCTATAAAGTGGAAATGGCAAATAACAGGATACAGAGATTGCTCTGCAGATACAGAACTTCAAGACTCTTGCCTCATGAATGGGCGGAAAAGTAAGGCTCATGTGCTTCAAAATTGCCTGAACTGCACACAGCAGCAGTAGCTGTGAATTTAGATCAAATATTCTCACTTATCACCCTATTGATTAGTAAGCAAAGTAAAAATAAACTTAAGTTCCTATTGAAATTTTTCATATGTGATAATACTCATGATTATTTATTTCCTAAAGGTAGACTAGATAACTTAGAGTTCTTATTTTTGATATACAAATAGGTAAGTGGATAAATATATGTTTCCAAAGAATTTCTAAAGGCTATTTGACGCCTTCATCAATTTTCCACTTGCTAGAGGTATAGGTCACTCTCTGAAACATTAGTACACAGGAAATAGAGAGATGCAGATACAACTAAAGAAATGATTCTCCCAGAGACAAAAACGAATGAATTAGAATATTTATTTCAATAAAAAGAGTTCTCATCCCAACAAATTGCTAGGAGACTTCTTTTGGGGTTCAGGAGTATCTGCCTTAATTTTGTGGAGTTTTTATTTTCTTTTTCTATTATTGATTTGTTTGTTTGTTTGTTTTTGTACTATAAATTGAGCCCAGGGACATTCAAACTCCAAACTATACCTCCAGCTTTATTTTTAAATTTTTTTTTCTTTTTTTTGTGGTACTGGGGATGGAACCCCGGGACATTCTACCTCCAAACTACCTCAAGCCCTATTTTTTATTCTTTATTTTGAAACAAGGTCTCAATGAGTTGCAAAGGGCCTCACTAAGTAGCTGAGGCTGGCCACGAACCGCTATCCTCCTGTCTTAGTCTCTCAAATGCTAGGATTACAAGCGTGCGACACCATGCTCGTCTTTATTTTTTAAAATTTTGAAACAGTGTCTCACTAAGTTGCTGAGGCAGCCTCAAACCTGCTCAGTGATCCTTCTGTCTCACCCTCCCACATCCTGGAATTTCAGGTATGCATCACCATGTTTGCCTACCCTAATACCCATGTCCTTGCTACCTGATATCAAATAAGTGTATGTGGCATCCAAAACGCATATGGGTGACTTAAAGGTAAAAGAAGCCAATATTAGCTTGCCAAGTAGATTTCATTTCAACCTCATTTTGCTCTTTGCCAAAAATTACATATTTCTATAGATAAATCATAAGCCCACTAAGCACAGCCTCATAATTTGACACCAGTCTTTTCTCTCCAGAGTCATTACTCAGGTTCTCATCTTTGAAAAAGAATGGTGACATTTTTGCTTAAAAAAGAACTCATTTCAATTTTAATTTCTACCCACCATGCATTTGAAATCAGGCAATGCACGCTGTGAAATGCTTTTCTCTGTTCCTATCAGGCCCCTGGAAGCCAGTCCAGGGGAAGGAATAGGGAAAAGGACAGAAACACGTGTGGAGTCCCCAAGATCCTGAGGATGCACAGGTAGGCAGAGTGGCCTCGCTGATCAATGCAATTTTTGACAGATGTCACATCCTCATCGCCATCGCCGCTTTGCCAAATTTTAGCTCTTGTCATATTCAAGAATCCACTTCTCAACTTTGAAGGGATAAAAGAACAGAGATAATGTTTATTCCCCATACTCTTAGCTCTAGTTTGCCAAGCTGATTTCTGAATATGTAAATGCTCTTCACATGGAGATGCAGAAGACCCGCGTCTGGGTTTATTAAAGATAGGAATGAAACCAGAATGTTCTCAGGGTAGGCTGGCAGAGAAGCTGGGGAGGTAGATTTCCACTTATGTAGCTGTTTAATCTAATTTAGCAAGATATTCTGACATAATTACTAGGTACTTTGCAATTCTGGCTCTAGAAAAACAGTATTATATCTAGCTGGGGGAGAAAAAAGAGGAGAAAGGGGAAAAAAGAAGGCTCCACTGTTGACAATCTTTTGTCTCAAGGTAGCTCATCAGGTAGGCAGCCTGCCAGCACAACACATGGCTTCCTGAGCTCTGTGGAAACTTGCCTAGCAATCTGGAGCTGGTGGGGAGACACTTTGGAGTCACTAGGACTTTGAGATATTTTAATCTGGCAGAGCTAGAAATTTATGACATTAGACGGTAAGACTTGAAAGCACATCACACTCAGGAAAGAAAATATTTAGATAATACAGAGTGAAATATATGATAGTACTTTGCACATTTTTGAAATAAGGCATATATTTGTACTTTAAATTTTGAAAACCTGGAAAATGATAAGTCATTTTCTTCTCTCTCTCTTGTACTGGGGATCACACTCAGGTATGTTCTACTTTTGAGCTATACTCCAAGCTGTGTGTGTGTGTGTGTGTGTGTGTGTGTGTGTGTGTGTGTGTGTGTGTTTACTAGGGATTGGACCCAGGGGCTTTCTACTTCTGAGCTACACCCCTAGCACTATTTTTTGTTTTTTTTATTCTTTACTTTGAAATAGGGACTCACTAAGTAGCTGAGACTGTCCTTGAACCTGTGATCCTCCTATCAGCCTCTCAAGTACTGGGAATACAAACATGTACCATCACACCTAGCTTTTATTATTTTTTAAACAGGGTCTTGGTAAGTTGCTGAGGTTGGCCTTGAACCTATGATCCTCCTGCCTCAGCTTCCTAAGTAGTGGGATTACAAATGCATCAGCACACCTGGCTTTTATAGAAACCTTTTCAAATAAGTCTGGAAATTCTGGTGTATCCTTTTACTATTTAGGCTATACTTAAAAAAATAAAATAAAAGAGAAAAAAACAACCCAAAAACTCCCCAAAACGAACTTGCAAAAATATATATAGCCAGAATATTCTAAATAGCCAATGCATTCCATAATTACCTCCATTACTGTCTTCTGCAGCTCCAAATCTTTAAGGGTTACTGACACTCAAACTAGTAAAATCTGCTAGCAATTTTGAAAGCAATACAGATTTATTTTTGATTGAGAGCTACAATTTTTTGAGGACTACTATTATATTTGCATATAAGCTGAGGGCTATTTCTGTTGGTGTGTGTCAGAAAAGTAGACACAAGTTTAGGTCAAAAGACTGAATAAATATATTTTCCTACCACTGTTCTTGAATGAGGCTCATTCATTCATCCACTAGTTCATTTACCCACTCAATCAATCAACAAATATTTATTGAACATATACTATGTTTTAGACATCATTTTGGTGTGTCTGAGATAGAAGAATAACTCAAAGTCTTTATCCAGGTGTGGTGGAGCTCTCTTATAATCCCAGTACTTGGGAGGCTGAGCTAGCAGGATCCCAGGTTCAATCAAGGCCAGCAAACTACTGAAAGAACTACTGAGAAAATTTATGGACAGAGACATGCATACTGATACAAAGGACCATTTCATTGGGTTGAATGAAAGCTATCATATATGAATGTGAAATATTTCCAGTTACCCATAGAATACCAACTGTGTACAAGACAATATGAAGAAAGTGCTCTGTAATTAATATATACAAATATAAATATATACTGGTAACATATACATGTGTATGTATGTGTGAGTGTGTGTATATATGTTTCCTTTTAAGTCTGAGTTTATGGAGGAGTGCTTTGCTTCTGTACTAAGGGAGGACTGCATTCAAATATCACCCTATCTCTGCGAATGATTCAGCATGCACAACCATCTCTGAAGCTCTGGAATTACCAAATCCACTCAAGTTCCTCTCAGTGTTCTAGTCTCTGGAGAAAATGATTCTAGGGATCAACTTGGCTCCTTTCTTGGAAGGTAGACTATTTTCTTGCTTCTTTTTCATCTCACCTACTCCTACAGACCTGTCTTCAGCGCTGCTCAGCATCTGCTTGGAAATAGCTGAGCCAGGGCTTTCTAGGACTTGTACATCCCAAGTTTCAATAATAATGTCATTGCCTTCTAACCTCTGCATGATGTCTTTCTTGGAGGTCTCATTCCTGTTCATGATTTAAAGTTTTACTTATATATTTCTCTCCCACTTATTTGACTGAAATTAGACTAAGGAGTCTCCAAGTGCTTGGAAAACAGTTTCTCTTGGATGTGCTCCCACCACCTCAAATCTAGTCTATCTAAAATCAACTGTCACTGATGTTGGGGGTGCATGCCTTTTATCCCATTACTTGGGGGGCTGAGACAAGAGAATTGCAGGTTGGAGGCCAACATCAGCAATTTAGTGAGACTCTCAGCAACTTAGTGAGACTCTGTTTCCAAATAATAAATAAAATAGGGCTGAGGTATAGATGGAGGTAGAACGCCACTGAGTTCAATTCCCAGCAAATAAATAAATAAATAAATAAATAAATAAATAAAATCAACTGTCTCCTCAAAGGGGTTTTATTTTCCTCACTGTATAAATAATAACACAGTTTCATGGCCTTTTTCTGAAACCCTTTAGATGGATATAATTTGGTGCTTGGGGGGGGGGTTGGTGGTACTGGGGTTCCTGGAAGCCCTTCTACTTCCGGGCTACACTCCCAGACCTATTTTATACATTTTATTTTTTGGAAACAGGATCTCTTAAGCCAGCGCAGCTGGTTTCAAACCTGCATGATCCTCCTGTCTCCACCTCCCAAGTACGGGTATTACAAGCATGTGCCACCACGCCCGGTGAGATGGATGAAATTTGAAGCAGCATATTTTTAAACATTATAAGAATAATATAACACATACTTAAAATATTCTTCTGTTTATGCTTTTTATTTATTTCTTTATTAAAATTTTTATTGGTGCATTGTATTCATACATCTTAATGGGATGCAAGATGGAGGAGACATACATGCACATATCACCCAGTTAGCCCTTACCTGGTTTCCACTCCCCCCACCTTAGTGATTGACATTGATCTGTTTGTTAAAGTACATCATGTGCATTAGAGAATTTCCCTCTTTCCCCACACATCCCCTCAGTTAGGTTGCCTTATTTGCTCGTTTATAGAATTTCCTTTTTATCTAATGTTCCTCTTATGACCCTTTTTATCCCTAGCCTTCTGCATATTAGGGAGAGCATCTAATTTCTTATTTTTTGTGACTGACTAATCTCACTTAACATAATGTCCTCCAGTTCCATTCATTTCCCTGTAAATGATGTAACTGTGTTTTTCTTTATGTCTGAGTAAAATTCCATTATGTACATATCTCATAGTTTTGTCATCCATTCATCTGTTGATGGTCATCTTGGCTGGTTCCTAGTTTGGCTATGGTGAATTGTGTAGCTATGAACATAGATAAACATGCATTACTTTGGTAGTTTGGTTTCCTTTTTTGGGTGGTAGACACCCAGAAGTGGTATTGCTGGATCATATGGTAAGTCTGTTCCATTCTTATGAGGATCCTCTATACTGTTTTCCAAAGTGGTTGCACTAATTTGCAATCCCACCAACAATGTTTTAGAGTTCCCACTTCTCCACATTCTACCAGCATTTGTTGATTGTGTTTTGAATGATTGTCATTCTAGTTGGAATTAGGTGAAATCTCAGGGTAGTTTTGATTTGCATCTCTCTAATTTCTAATGATGTTGAACATTTTTTCATGCATTTATTGGACATTTGAATTTCTTCCTTTGTGAAGTGTCTACTTAGTTCACTTGCCCATTTTTGATTGGGTTTTCTTAGTGCTGAGTTTCTTGAGTTATCTATGTATTCTAGATACTAGTCTTCTATTGGAGGAGTAGTTGGCAAAAATCTTCTCCCATTCTGTTGCCTCTTGGATGAGGTTCTTGATAGTTTCCTTTGCTGTACAGAAGCTCTTGAGCTTAATGCAATACCACATATTGATTCATTTTTTAGGTTTTTGTGCATTTGGGGTCTTGTTGAGAACGTTTTTATCTGTGCCAATGTGTTGCAGTGTTGAACCTATGCCCTCTTCAAGGAGCCTCAAGGTCTCTGGTCTAATTTTCAAGTCTTTGATCCATCTTGCATTGACTCCTGTGCAGGGTGAGAAAGTGAAATTTATTTTCATTTTTCTGCATAGAGTTAACCAGTTTTGCCAACACCATTTGTTGAACAGACTATCTTTTTTCCAGTGTATATTTTTTGCTCCATTGTCAAAAATCAATTGCTTTGTTTGAATTTGTTTGTTTCTTCCTTTTTTTTTTTTTTTGCGATATTGGGAATGAAACCCAGGGGCATTATACACCAAGCCACACACCCAGCCCTATTTTTTATTCTGCATTTTGAAACAGGGTCTCAGTGAGTTGCAAAGGGCCTCACTAAGTAGCTGAGGCTAGCTTAGAACCTGTGCAATCCTCCTGTCTCAGTCTCCCAAATACTGGGATTACAAGCATGCACCACCATGCCTGGCCTGGATTTGTTTCTGAGTATTCTATTCTGCTCCACTGGTCTGTGTATCTGTTTATGTGCCAGTATCATGCTGTTTTATTACTATGGCTTTGTACTATAGTTTAAAGTCAGTTATTGTGATTCCCTCTGCATGGTTTTTGTTGCTGAGAATTCCAAATACATTTAAGGACTAATTTTTCTATGTCTGTGAGGAATGATTTTGGTAATTTAATGGGTATTGTGTTTAATCTGTGGATCACTTTTGGAAGTATGGCCATTTAGATGATATTTATTCTGCCTATCCATGAACATGGAAGATCTTCCCATCTTCTAATGTCTTCTTTATTTTTTTTCAGTGTTTTATAATTTTCTTTGTAAAGGTCCTTTGTATCCATGGTTAAGTTTATTTCTAGGTATTTTTTTTGTGGGAAATCCTGAGTGGAATTGTTTTCTGTATTTCTTTTTCAGTGGATTTATTGTTGGTATATAGAAAAGCTAATTTTTTATATTGATTTTTTATCCAGACACTTTGCTGAATTTGTTGATAAGTTCTATAAGCCTTTTGATTGAGTTTTTTTAGAAACTACTTTGAGAAACTATACTTTGAAAAACTATAAACAAAATGGAAAATCTGGGAGAATTTGACAACTTTCTAGATAAATACAACCTTCCTAAACTATGTCAGGAAGATATAGAAAATTTAAACCTAACCAATAGCAATCAAAGAGCTTGAAACAGCAATAAAGAGCCTACCATAAAAAAAAAAGCCCCGACTAGATGGATTCCCAAGTGAATTTTATTAAACTTTTATAGAAGAGCTAATTCCGATTATCCTCAATCTATTTCATGAGATAGAAAAACACAGGACTCTCCCAAATACATTCTATGAAGCCAACATCACATTAATACCAAAACCAAATAAAGAGCTCAAAGAAGGAAAACTATAGGCCTGTATCTTTAATGAACTTAGATACAAAACTGCTAAACAAAACACTATCAACATGCATCCAAAACTACATCAAGAAAATCATATGCCTTGACCAGGTAGGATTCATTCCAGGGATGCAAGTCTAGTTCAACATATGAAAAATCAATTTATGTAATTCATCATATAAACAGAACCAAAGACAAAAATCACATGTTTATTTCAATAGATGCTGAAAAAGCATTTGACAAAATCCAACATCCATTTATGCTGAAAGCACTGCAGAGAATCAAAATAGAAACAACATATAAGGCAATCTACAATAGGCCCACAGCCAACATCATGTTAAATGGGAAATAACTTCGAGAATTTCCCCTAAAAACAGGAACAAGACAAGGATGTCCATTATCACCACTTCTTTTCAATATAGTACTTAACATTCTTAAGAAAATTTCAATCCACATCCAAAGATATCACTTTGATTGCCCTCAATAGAAGTATAAGAGTTACTGTAATATTTAAAAATCCATTAAGAAGCTGGGCGTGGTGGCACACGCTTGTAATCCCCACGCTTGGGAGGCCGAGACAGGAGGATCACGCAGGTTTGAAGCCAGCCTTGCTGGCTTAAGAGACCCTGTTTCCAAATAAAAATATTTAAAAATAGGTCTGGTAGTGTAGCCTGGAGGCAGAAGGGTTTCCAGGAACTCCAATAACCACCACCAAAAAAAAAAAAAAAAAAAAAATCTGTTAAGGAATTGAACCATAAAAATAGGTAAGGGCTAGGTCAGAGATTGAACCAAATAGCTTTCCATACTGTAAATACATTGCTATTTAGAAAGAAGGCATATTTACAGAGTAAATCAAAATACAAATAACTTCGCAGTCAGTTTAGGTAAGGTTTTGCTACCAAAAGACTTCAGATCAGATCACTGAATTGATGGGGTGTGTTCATACAGCACCTAAGGAGATGCAGCCTCCCTTGGCCTGAGCAGCCTGCAGCCTAAGGCAAAACTTTAAGTAAAGTGATTCAGCAGAAAATGGGCTAAAGATGGTGCCTGGAGGAAGCTAGGAAGGCGTGGTTTCCCCATTCATTATGGGTGGGGAGACTGAGCGGTTTTTCCCTTTCTACCTTTAAAGGAGCTTTCTGCACACATGAATGGCTCATGTACTAGCCTGGGATTGGCTGTAAACTACGTGCTAGTGATCTTTATCCCGGATAGGCTAGGCTATTTCTCATGGGAATTCCCCTCGTGGCTTGGTGCTATATATAGGACTGCTTGGAGATAAATAAATGAGATCCTGCTTGACTTGACTCACGGCTCGTGGGTTTGTGTTCGAGTCGTCGGTACTCATCATCTCGCCAAGCCCCACCAGCTGTCTGGCTGGATTCCCAACACTGAATGTTATCAAAATACAAAACAAAGACATTTTAGGAGTTGTCTGGATTTGCAACTGTAAATTTGAAAATATTAATGATAAAAAATAATGATGATAAAAATAATACAAAAATAAAATCTATTTGTTGAAAATGAATATTGAAATACTGTGTTATCTGAAAGCATTCATGAAAATCTGAGAGAAATTATCATACTTTTTTACACAGTGGGGATTTTGTATGACATAGTATATAACATATCACATAGGATTATTTAAAATAATGCTAAAATTGACTCTTAAACAAAAAAAAATATAACTGGATGTTTCATAAAGTCATGTGGAAATAAATTAACATAGTATATTTAAGTACCTTATAACTAGATATAGAAGGGAATGGCTGGTTAGTAGTGGTCTCCAAATTGCAGGTCATAAATCATTAGTGGGGCATGACATCAATCTAGTGGGTAAAAAAAAGCAGTCTTAAAAATTATACAATAAATCAAGCATGATGGTGTATGCCTGTAATCTCAGTACTTGGGAGGCTGAGACAGGAGGATTGCAGGTTCAAAGCTAGCCTTAGAAACTTAGCAAGAAAGACCCAGTTTCCAAATAAAACATAAAAATAAGGCTAGGGGTGTATCCTGGAAAGTAGAAGGCACCTGGGTTCTATCCCTAGTACCATACATAAATAAAAAATTACACAGACACACACACACACACACACACACACACACACACACACATATATATATATATACATATATATATAGTATGTATATTAATCTTTGTTGCATCTTGAGTTTAAGAATTAATATTGAATATTAAAACTTTTATATGGCTCTGAGTTTGCATGTGTGTAGTATTATGCAATTAATATTTTTTAAAAAGGGTTGAAAGCTACTGCCTTAGAATTGACTATTCATCTTGACTATCAGTTATCTCAACCAGGACTGCTTCAAAAGCTCCATTAGAGGGGAGCATGGAAGATGGAGACGGCTGTGGCCGCAGCAGCAATAGCTGGAAGCTGCCAAATAGGACATGTATTCCTCTGATAAACCCCAGACAACAGATTTTGGTTTAATATCTGATTGGGACAATATACAGAGGCATTTCCAGCTATGAATTCCTTCCTAAAATATAAGAGAAAAGAATGGACCAAGATTGCAGCGGTGGCAGCCAGTATTCGGGCGAGGCAGACAGATCCAATTTAATCCACCTTAAACTGTTGGTGAAATATCCCTGAAAATAGACTGCTCCTGACCCACATGCTCAGTAATTCTGGACAACATACTATGTAAGAAAAATGCTTGGGAGGAGAACCAAGATGGTAGCGGTGGCAGCCAGTATTTGGGAGAGACAGACAGATTCAATCTAATCTACCCTGAACTTTTGAGGAAATCTCTCCGAAAGTAGACTGCACCTGCCCCACATGATCAGGAATTCTGGACAACATACTATGTAAGAAAAAGTTTTGGGGCACATCAGGGAGCCCCATGTAGCCGGATTGTCTGCCACACCATGCATCCCAGGAGACAAAGGTGCTCCTGGCCGCCATGCTGGAGTCCGGGGTGCACTCTGAGCAGCAGAACACGCTCTCCGTGGTGAAGCTGTGAGCCTCCACTCTTGGCCTCTGCAAGATAAAACCCATTGCTGCTAAGTACTTGGGCCCCCGACTTTTACAAAAGAGATGTACTGTTTTCTATTATTAAAAAAAATATTGAAAAGGGAGGAAGTTAGCAGCGGATGCATGGCTGCAGTGGTGATGGTTGGCAGCGGCCAAATGGGACATGCATCTCTCTAAGGAACCCTGGACAACAGATTTCAGTTTAATAACTGATTGTGGCAACATATGGAGACATTGAGTCATGACTTAGGAGACATAGGAGTCATGACTTCCTATCTGAACTATAGGAGAGAGAGCGAAAAATTGCGGAATTAGAGGCAAGACAGCAGCATGATGCCTGCCACTGCAAGAAAAGTGATTTTTGGAGGGACATCCCAGAAGAGATTAGAAAGTAGACTGCTCCTGCCACACATGCACAGGAATTCTTAACAACAACATACTTTAGGAGAGACCAAGAAGGCGGCAGCAGCGGCCAATATTCGGGAAAGGTAGACAGATCCAATCCAATCTACTTTGAATTTTTGAAGAAATCTCTCGAAAAGTAGACTGCTCCTGTCCCACATGCTCAGGAACTCTGGACAACTACTCTATATGAGAAAAAGTTGTACAGAGACAGACCAAGATGGTGACAATGTCAGTGGCCAGTATTCGGGAGAGGCAGACAGATCCAATCCAATCCACCTTGAATTTTTTCAGAAATCTCCCCAAAAGTAGACTGCTTCTGCCGCACATGCTCAGGGATTTTGGACTACATACTATGTTAAAAAAAATTGTTTGGGGAAAGTCGGAGGGAGCTCCGCCCATACGTCCAGCCCAGCTCACTGTGCCAGGCATCCCGGGAGACCTCAGCGCTCATGGCGCCATGCTCCTCTGTGCTGGGGGGCCAGGGTGTGCTTGGAGCAGCGGATCTCACTCTCAATGGTGAGGCTGTGGGCCTCCACTTTCAGTGGGGAGATAAAATCTATTGCTGCTAGGGAATCGGGCTCCAAGCTTCTGCAAATGACACTTGCTGTTTTCTCTTACTTAAAAAAAAAATATGGAAGAAAAAATGGGAACCTCTGTAGACATCCTGTCCACGGTGACGGGAACCAGGACCGGAGCCTGCTGTGCAGCAAGGCCGGGTCTGGAGCCAGCAAGGCCAGGCCCTGAGCCTGCCATGGGGCAAGGCTGGGTCCAGAGCCAGAGAGGCCAGGCCCAGAGCCTGTCACACGGCAGGCCTGGGACTGGGACCTACTCCACAGCAAAGGGCCAGCAGGTCCCTGCAACCATGTGTCCAGAAAGCACTAGAAGCTGCCGTTGCCTCACCTCAGCTCTCAGCAGATTCCCAGATCCAAGTGACCTCTATTAAAAAAATTGGTTGTGAGTGGATCATCTTGTCAAAGTTACTCATGTTCTGGCCTTCAGGATTTCAGTAAATGGAAATAAGTGTGGAAACTAAAAGAAGGACTTCCAAGGAAGAAAGAAACTATAATTGATCGGATGTGGAGAAATAGAAGCTCTAATCCATTGCTGGTGGGATTGGAAGTTGGCGCAACCACTTTGGAGAACAGTATGGAAGATCCTCAGAAGAAGGAAAAATAAACTTACCATATGATCCAGCAATACCACCTCTGGGTATCTACCAAAAAGAATGAAAACCAAAATTCCAAACTAATGCATGAACAACCATGTTCATAGCTGCACAGTTCATCATTGCTAACTGTGGAATCAGCCAAGATGTCCTTCAACAAATGAGTGGATTTCAAAACTATGGGATGTGTACACAATGGATTTTTGGCCAGCCATAAGGGAGAACAAAATTATGGTATTTACAGTGAAATGTCACAAAAAATAAGAAATCAGATATTTTTCCTAATGTGAAAAACTAGGGAGAAATGGGTAACAGGAGGAACTCTAGATGAAGAAGGGATCCTACAGAGGACCAATAAAGGTGACATAAAGGAGGGGGGAAGAGGAAAACTCTTTAATGCACATGATGTACTTAAACATATCAAAGTCAATCAGGAAGCCAAGAATGGGTGGGAGGGAGAGGGAGGGAAGGGGTTAGGGATTGGGTAAGAGCTGACTGGGTGATGTGTGCATGTATATCTCCACAAGTTTTTCTTTTTTGTCCCATTAAGATATAGGACTACAATGCACCAATAAAAATTTATTTTAAAATCTCCATTAGAAATAATATCAGGTTGAAGTTATTAGAGAGTGTTTGAAATGTATTTTAAGCTGTTGATTACAAGGAGACACACTTCAGGTTTCAGGAGGATAAGTGGATAGGAAGTCCTTTTGCAATTAAATAGGTTATTTATTTGGGAAGAGAAATATCTAATTTATGCAGATGGAGAACTGTGGGAAAGTACACAGGAGGAACAAAAAAAAGCATTTCTCACAGAGCAGTGAGGTTTTTTTTTAATCTATTCAAGTACATGGGCACCCCTCACTCTATTCCACGCACCACTTTTAGGGTGACCAGGAGGCCTGGTCAGCCCTGGCCACATAGTTGTCTGGGTGCAATAAATCTTGTTTGCTCTTCCACTCCCCAAAATGTCCCATTAGATGATAAATTAAATGACCACTCTTTACTCTTTTCATAACACACACACACACACACACACACACACACACACACACACACACAGAAAATTAATAGAATTGAGAAATCATATGATGAAGGACAACCAAGACATGATGATCTCCAAAGTCCTGTACCTTAAAAGTAAAGTCCATGCTCAGACTTCAGACACAATATAATTTCAGCAAAACATCTGAGATAGCCAGGTGTGGTGGCACACGTTTGTAATACCAGTACCTGGAAGGCTGAGACAGGAGGATCACGTAGGTTCAAGGCCAGCCTCAGCTACTTAGTGAGGCTCTCAGCAACTAGTGAGAGACCCTGTTTCCAAATAAAATATAAAATAGGTCTGGGAGTATAGCCTAGAGATAGAAAACCCCTGGGTTCCACCCCGAGTACCCCCCCCACACACACACACACTGAGATGATAAGTTTATTCTATTTACCTCTATATTTTAACTCTCAAAAAATTTTATAGAATTTTCTGGGGCATTGTATAAAACTATAACGCATACAGAATTTTATGCAGTTTTATTCGTTTTGTTGGTGGTGATTTTTTGTTTGTTGTTTTTTGGCAGTACTGGGGATTGAGCCAAATATATCCTTAACCCTTTTGTTATTATTATTGTTCTTATTATTATTATTTGTTTCTGGGGGATGAACCCAGGTGTCCTCTACCTCTGGGCCCTATCTCCAGCCCTATTTTATTTTACATTTGGTAACAGGGTCTTGCTAAATTTATGATATACTCACTAAGTGAACCTGTGATCTTCCTGTCTTTGAGACAGGGTCTTATTAAGTTGCCCAGGCTGGTCTTGAACCGTGATCCTTTGATCTGGGCTTCCCAAATCTCTTGGGATTATAGGCATGTGCATAGAGCCTGGTTGCTTATTCATTTTAAAATAAATATTTTAACAAAATTCAGGGCCCAGAAGAGTGTTTTTGCTTTTAAAAAAGGTGTCATTTATTACCAAAGCTTGAAATATGTTAGAGAAAAAAAAATGGCTGGAAACAAAGACAGGTCTGTTGCATAAGAGAAACAGAAACAACCAGGCTTTCTGGCTTGTTAGCTTAACAGAAATGCATTTAGCAAAATGAGCATGCTTGCCTAGAAGGGAGCTAATGTAACCAGTTTCCTATTCCACTAAGCTCCACCTCCTTCTTCTGGTCATTCCTATTGTCTATTTAGACCTTAAGAAGACTTTGTTAACAACTTAGACCTATTTTGGTTCTCCACTACTGTTTTTCTACATTCTCCCTTGACTTCTGTACACAGTATTAGTCCTTTGCCTCAACCTCAGTTATAGATCTTTTAAAAACAGAAGAGATTGGGTTAAATAAAATACCAGGAATGTAAATAAGTAGACTAATGCCCAAAATATGATAATAACTCAAAATATATTTATTTTTCTTAGAGGTAATCTATTTTAAAGATTTGGCAACCAGTTTAGAAAATTTGCAACCTATTAGTTGTCACCAATAAGGTTAAAAGAAGTAGTTCCAGATCACATTAATTTTCTTGTTTAAAAAAATCTTCTAGGGTAACTGATACATTTATAAAGAATAAGAGTTTTCTATAGTTTCTGCAAGTGCTACTTTAATAATCTATTTTTGACTGTCCTTGATGTGCTGAAGTACAATTTCTTTTTCTATTTTAAGACATTCTCATCTACTTTTCTGCCCTTGGGTATTCCTTGTGGGTTTGAAATATCCTCCAGAAGACAATTATGGATTTATCCATTGGCATTCCAACCTTATTATTGAACCTATTTCATTTTGAAAATTTTCCACACTGTATGCATGCCTAAGCATGCCTGTAATATAGTGGATTCTCTATTTACTTCACATCTCTTAGTCCAATGCACAGGATTTTGAAAGTGGTCTATTCTTTCAACTCATTGTGGAAAACGAAGAATTATAGCCTAAACTATATTATTGGCACATAGGAGTATAAGATTAAAAAAAAAAAAACCTCTACTTTAAAATATCTAGATCATTTTGCAAAAATATCATCAAGTCCCCTAGTAGAATTCTAATTATAGAGGTAGAAGTATTGCAAGTTATTTAAAGGGCATCCCAACCAAAGAGCTGGGACACTTTAACTATTGTCATAATTAGTTATCACAAAAACTAAGTAAAAGAGCCGGGCATGATGTCGCATGCTTGTAATCCCAGCATTTGGGATTCATGGCTAAAGATGCCAAATAGAATGATTTTCAGGAGCATCAGAACTAGTTGTCCACACCATAGCCCCATCTCCTTTCTTGAGAGTTGGCCGTGTTGAGCAGTGAGCCTGCAGCACTCCTTCCCTACCATCAGCTTGAAGGTCAGCCTATGTTCAACCCATTCTCTCATCCCTCTTCCCTCACCTCACTAAGGATTGTAATGCCAGAGTGAAGAGTGTATAGTGTTTTGGAATACATGTATCTTTTTGGAAAAAAAAGTAAAGAATGTTTCATAATCTCAGTCACTGCCTTTTTTTTTCCTTTTACCATCATTAATCCCTCTAATTTTCATCAGTCTTGTTATTGCCTGCAATTTTATTCTGTATTCTGTTTGTTTTTTAAGAACTAGGACAAACCTGGGTGCCAAGGTTTTGTTTCTATTTCTCAATAGTTTTAATCTCTGTTGATTCTCCTAGGTGGCATGGTTATTCGTATGTAATATGCTATTCCACAGCAATATGCAGTGGAAAATTCCTTTTGACAAGCCATAGCAAGCTTAATTGAGTCATGATGTCTACTATTAAATAGCTTCCAATGAGGCAAATGGTCTTTTTCATAAGGTAGTGTATGCTTTCACAGGGTTCTTGCATGACTATATACATCATCTCACAAGACTAAGAAAATGACTTTCATTTGTAAAATTTACAGAGAGGTATGGAGTTAAATGTCTGAGTTAGCAAATTAAGTATATGAAGGTATATTCTCTTGAGCTTTATTCCTTCTTAAATTTAGTGAAATCTAATTTTTTTTAAAAAAAGAACCTTAGCACTGAATTACAGGTCAATTTTTAAATGTTTTGTTTATTTTATTGCTTGATAGTTCCATAATGAGAATCCTAAATCAATTATTTTAAGTTTAAAATTTATTTTCAAGGTCACACGGTAATATTAATAGAAACTCTTCTGTCAAGATAGTATTTCTGATTCTCTCCTACTGACTTTGCAACCTGCAGCCATTCCAAATTCTGACATTGCTTTTAATGGTTTCAGGACAGATGCAGCTGGGGCTTTCAGCACAAGGAGTAGATTATCAGCATACACTAGTTAACTTGTGAATCTACATTTGAATATTCCTCAGATGCCTATGGGATCTGGGTGACATTATCAGGCTCAAATGACAGCCTGAAGAGTAACACTGGTAATGGGGATCATCCTTACTTCCCACCCCCATACAGCAATAAGGCAGAGAAAGAGAGATGGTAAACCATTGATTTGAACCATATTTATGAAAATAAATTGTGCTATCTGTTCTATTTGTCCCCAAAGTCAAATTTACCTAACACATAGTACAAGTTGTTTCATTCACCTATATCAAAGCAGTTCTTGGCATCTAATAAAATTGTTGCTATCAGTTCCAATTTTTTTTTAAAATTCCAAGTGAGTTACATCAATCTATGCAGATTATCTGATGTCTTTCTTCTAGGTACAAACCTTTCTTGGATAGGGGTATTAGATTTATGATTGTTTAGTCATATACCAAGTATTTAGGTAGCTATTATTTTATTCCTACTTATATGAAAGAATACTTTTCACAATAGTGCTAATGGAATAATACATAATCTTAAGTATAAGGCTATATGAATATATGTAATAGGATGAAACATTTTGGCCATCTTGATTCAAAGTCACAGATATTCTTTAAAACTTCAGTATAGACCATTTAAATTCATCCCATTTATTCACAGTCTGTTTCTGAAATGGCTGGTTGCTCTGTGTGCTGATGGGAGGGAGATGTTAATGTGTTGGTAAGTAACCTAAGTTTTTTAGGTTATTTTGAAAGTAACTCAATGCCACAGAAAGTAATATCTATTACTCTTTGCTTTGCACTTGACATTGAAGGGCTGCTCCAAATTTCCATCTTTCTGTTCAGCATCTGCGATGAGTAAAAAGGCACAAAATACCTCCATGGGAGATTTCTGGTATTACAATCACATGACACACTTCTTTAGAACATGCCCTGAAATATTTCAAAGGTTTTCTCCCGTACATTTTGGTAAATCCTTTGATGCCTTCGGAATAGGGAATTACATAAAAGTAGAAAACTGAACAGTAGAGAATAGGAGTAAAGCCAGTTGGATAATACTGAGAGTTCCTATAATCCATACTCCATGAAGCAGAGTGCAGGGAGAAGGGCTGGGCAGTGCAGCCAGTTTTAATCCTGATTCTACTCTTTTCTTATTTGTGTAGACTTGGCAAACTATAAATACCTCTGAGCCTTGGTCTTCTCATTTTTAAGACTATAATATACACTACAGTTTTAAAGATCAAAAAAGACAACATAGAGAATTTGATGAACTATTTAATATTCAATAAATATTTTCTACTTCATTATATTATCTTATATTATCAATAAAATATGCTTATATTGCCTACATATAGTGTGCATTTTTCAATAATGATGAAAATGTATAACCCAATGTCACATGAAATATTCAAGTTAAGCTTTAAGGATTTATATTTGGAAATAATAACGTTTGCCAAAGTGTACTGTGAAAATTTACATTGTGATTAACCTACACAAAAGAAATGCACTTTTTAAACCTTCAGTATCTGAAGACAGGATTTCAAATAGGGAAAAAAAAATCCAAATGGCAGTATTAACCCAGTATTCATAATGGGGTCCAAGAGATTTAGCTTTATTTCAAACACACTGGTTAGATTTTTTTTAAGTTAATAAAACGCAGGTACAAAAAGATATTCTTTCTTGGACTTCTGTCGTCTGAATCTGCTTATAAATGACTGCAAAACAACAACAGGTAATGAGGCAATTGTCTCCAGTTTAAATGCACAGAATACAATGAACAATAAAAAAGTATTCAGTTTCAACAGAATTTTGTATTTCTATAATCAAAAGGATGTTTTTGTAAAAAAAAAACTAATTTCCAAACAGATATCTTTAGAACTATGCTACACAATTTTCTTAAAAAATTGGTAAAATGTTTTGATTTAAGTGAAGCAGTTTCTGGCGAAAACACACAATCTACAACTGAAGCTAAAAGTGTAGCATACATACAGAAACAAATGCAATATTCCCAGGAAGAAAAGCACTTAGTAAATGGTACCGGGTTTGAGTAACAGTATAATCCGCTCTCATTAGGCATTTTCCTCTTGTGCACTGGTATGTGACATCATACTCCCGCGTATAACATTTTATAACAGAGTGAAATAAAAAGCCCCTCCAGATTGAGATTGTAAAATAATCAGATTCAGTAGTGCTCATTATGACTGCAATTATGTAACAAAACTCTCCAAATATAGTTCAGTTATTACAGTTATTAATCATTCTGGTTTTGTTTCAAGTGCTTGCTTTATAATCTGCTGGATAGACTTCATTATTCTACAAACTGAATGTCGAAAGTCAAACATATGCATGTGAATCTGCTGTTCTAAAGGCCTTTCAACATAATTTACTCTTTCAATTTGTATTTGTGAATACAAAAAACAAAACAAAACAAAAAAATAAAACAGGAGGTGAGGATAAAACTGGTGTCAATAAAGTCACTGACCTTTGCAGTAAACAGCTTTGCAAATAAGAAACCTATTTTGCTAGAACTCGAAATTGTGCTGCCTAAGAAGTTAGTCTCAGAATACCAATCATTTCTTACAAAAAACAAATTGGTACTCTTTATAAGAAGAAAACAGTAAGAGTGCTGGCAAATGTGAATTCTTAAAGGTTCAAAGGACCGACCTAATGGATAGAACGTCATTCTAAACATTTTATGCAAAAACCCATGTATGCTGATTAATTTAACTATAAAATGCCAATAATAATTTATAATCTGCTGGATAGACTTCATTATTCTACAAACTGAATGTCGAAAGTCAAACATATGCATGTGAATCTGCTGTTCTAAAGGCCTTTCAACATAATTTACTCTTTCAATTTGTATTTGTGAATACAAAAAACAAAACAAAACAAAAAAATAAAACAGGAGGTGAGGATAAAACTGGTGTCAATAAAGTCACTGACCTTTGCAGTAAACAGCTTTGCAAATAAGAAACCTATTTTGCTAGAACTCGAAATTGTGCTGCCTAAGAAGTTAGTCTCAGAATACCAATCATTTCTTACAAAAAACAAATTGGTACTCTTTATAAGAAGAAAACAGTAAGAGTGCTGGCAAATGTGAATTCTTAAAGGTTCAAAGGACCGACCTAATGGATAGAACGTCATTCTAAACATTTTATGCAAAAACCCATGTATGCTGATTAATTTAACTATAAAATGCCAAGTAAAAGACAGCAGATTTATAACACAGAACAAACACCATCTGTATTACCTTAAATCATTGCTACAGATATATTTCTAGGAAAAAATACACCTGAAAAACTCTTCAGCTCAGGTTCTGAAATGCTAAAGTATTAACTAAATAGGATTCCAAGAAAACCCAGGGAAAGTGACTTTAATATTTATATAGAGAGAGCTCAGAGAAAGAAATATAATGATACATCAACATGGTTTACAAAATTTATGTCACCATTTTCCAGTACTCCATGATTTTTTCAATTTGGCTACATACATTGGGCCCCAAGCTTTGCCCTTATCTGGAATCACCAAGAGTCCACGTTCCTGGCCAGTGGAAGCAAATGTGAAGTCCTGGGAGCATGCCCTTGCAATTCCCCTAATGTCCATTGGCATGACGTTACTGTAGGAGTTTAAAATTTCACTGATCACATCTTGATTTTCTGCCTTGGAGAGTGTGCATGTTGAGTACACAAGTAACCCTCCAGGACGCAAGGCTTTAATTGCAGACCTGTGTGTAACCAGAAAAATGAGATAGTTAGGTACATTAAAAGGAAACTGGAAGGTATGAGGGCAAGGAGGATTACATACTTGAAAGCAACCTTGTTCTGACTCAGAATGCAAACCCTTAGATGTTTTATAACTGTACCCCTCAGTCTTTCTAACGTATTCCTGATTACTGGGAAAATAGTAATCACATCAATCAAAATGAAAGAGACTGAGAACATTTATTAGATTGACTGGTCATTTGTTCTTTTAAGGGTAGAAAGAAAAGGGCAGAGCATGACATAATGAGTCTGTCTTTGAATCAACGGGAGTAAAAGTGAAAACAAATATATTAATTGAAAGTATATATGCTGGGCGTGGTGGCGCACGCTTGTAATCCCCGCACTTGGGAGGCGGAGACAGGAGGATCACGCTGGTTCAAAGCCAAGCTCGCTGGCTTAAGAGACCCTGTTTCCAAATAAAAATATAAAATGGTCTGGGAGTGTAGCCCGGAGGTAGAAGGGCTTCCAGGAACCCCAGTACCACCAAAAAAAAAGAAAGTATACACAAAAAATAATTGATTTCATACTCTATATATTAGACATTGGGCAACCAGACCCTAGAGTTGTAAGATTTTTATCTATGAAAATGGAATAAATTATTTTGGGAACTGATGGGGAACCTCAATGTAATCAGAAAGGTCTTCATGAATCAGAGGAAGGTAGAAGAATTAGAAAAGGAGAAGAAGGCCGAGCGTGGTGGCACACGCTTGTAATCCCCGTGCTTGGGAGGCAGAGACAGGAGGATCGCGCAGGTTCGAAGGCAGCCGCGCACTGGCTTAGGAGACCCTGTTTCCAAATAAAAATGCAAAAATAGGTCTGGGAGTGTAGCCTGGAGGTAGAAGTCCAGGAACCCCAGTACCACCAAAAATAAATAAATAAAAAGAAAAAGAAAAAAGAAAACAAAAGGAGAAGAAGGCAGGGTGTAGTGGTATACCTGTGATCCCAGTACCTGGGAGGCTGAGACAGGAGGATCACAGGTTAGAGACCAGCCTCAGCAACCTAGTGAGACCTTGTTTCAAAAACAAAAAATAAAAAGAGCTGAGGTTATAAGAGGTAGAATGCCCCTGGTTTCAACCCCCAGTACCACAAAACAAAAACAAAACAGAGAAAGAAAGAAAGAAAGAAAGAAAGAAAGAAAGAAAGAAAGAAAGAAAGAAAGAAAGAAAGCCAGGAGAAGAGATGATGGAAGCTAGCTTTGGAATGGTAGGATTGCTGGCCAAAGAAAAAGAGCCAAGGTATGGGGGCTGCTTCTGGAAGTTGGGGGAAAAAAGTATTCTTCCCTCTCTCCTATGAGTTCTGGCAGGATGGGCTGGAGATGTAGCTCTGGAGCTCTTGCCTAGCCGGTGGGAGGGCCCTGGGTTCAATCCACAGCACTTCAAAAAACAAAAACAAAGACCCCAAACTTCCAGGAGGGATGCAGCTCTGCCAGCATCCCGATTTTATTCCTATAAGCCCCAGTTTAAACTTCTGATCCTGGAAGTGTATAGGTAATGGGCATTATTTTAAGTCAATAAGTGTGGTAATTTGTTACAGGAACATAAGAAACAACCAACACACACCTGGCAATCACTTGTTTTATGTTTCACAGGTTCACCCTAAGCCATATGCAGATGTTGTTAAATTGTATGTATTAGAACTAGCTCATTTTGTATCATTTTCTATTGACTATTAGCAATAGGTATAAAAGCTTTTTTTTTTAAAGTTAGATTACTGTTCAAGGGATGTATGGCATATTTGAATGTAGGTATCTTTAAACTCCCACTAAAAGAATTTATTTTGGTCTTGGTTCCAGTTAGTAGAGCCAGTACTTAATCAAGTAAGTATGATTTTTTTTCTCATTAATGCTGCACAAAAGTACATAAAAGCCTCATCATTTACAAACAATATGTTCCTGGCTTGATATAAATTTAAATTAATTTTCATAATGTTGCCAATGTTGGCTAATTCCCCTGCTTTGTTTTCATTCCAACATTCAAAATTTATCTTTCTAAAATTAGGTTGGTATAACTTAACTGCCCACATTAATTTCTAAACAAAAAAACTGTAGGATAAAAGAAGTGCTTTTTTTCTTTTCCCTTTTTTTTTGCACAAATTGCATTAAATTCAAAACCCTATAACAAAATGTTAGAAATTCCTGTCAAATAGCTGCTGCAGTTTGTTACAGTTGTTTGTTGTTTAAATACCATTTATATCATTTTGCCTCTAGTAGTTAAGGATTTCAAAAGTACCATAACTTTGTTAGTATTCAAAGACCAAGAAAAGCAGGCAATCTGCAAAAACTCAGTCCCAGAGTGATAGCTAAGCTTTTCCTATACTGAGAATTATCTCATATTATAGAGGACATTTTTCTCAAGAACTGAATCAGTCCATATTGAGATCCATCACTAGTTTTGCAGAAAGTATAAAATTATCCTTATAATTAGAATTTTTCAATGCATATAATAGTTTCTTCACTTTTAATACATAAATGATAATGGGCACTCAATTTTAGTTAAGGCTAGACATTCAACAATATTCAGTTAGTCCAATGATTTAAAGGCCAATAGTTCTGGTCTTGGTATCAGTAAAAATTAAAAGATGCAGACCAGTGTAGTGGTGCACACCTGTAATCCCAGTAATTGGTAGGCTGAGACAGGAGAATAACAACTTCAAGGATAGCTTCAGCAATGTAGTGAGACTGTGAGCAACCTAGGAAGACCCTGTTTCCAAACAAAAAAAGTAGAAAGAGTTGTAGGTGTAGCTTGGAGTTTGACTACCCCTAGGCTCAATCCCCAGTAATCCCCAGTAAAACACACACACACACACACACACACACACACACACACACACACACACACAAATACATAAATATATAACTATAGATGCATTTTACAAATACTAACTGAAAATTAACATCTTCCTAAAATATGAGAACTTAAATATGCAGGACCACTCCATTTAAAAAGTGTCTAGAATAAATCATCTGCTTTCACAATTCATACATGTCCTAAAATAGTTCACAAAAGACAAATAAGAATTATCATAGGTTTCATTCAAATCATAAACAAAGGAGCACTCTGGGCAGTTAGACAGGAGCGTGTCTAGTTATTCTGGGAGAGAAATGATTGAATGAGTGTGAAAGAAAGATACTGCTTAGTAGATCCTAAAAAACCCACAAGGAAACTTAAAACTCCAGAAGAGGAAAAGACATTTAGAAATTAGAAAGATCTGAATAATAAACTCTGGCAAAGCAGTAGCAGTGGCCAACATTAAAGAAAAGGGCAAGATTAGAGAAGAAATGATGGCTGAATTTGGGTTCTGGTAGAAGGCAAAAGAGTTCTCCATTTAGTGCAAATTTCTGTGCTATTCAGTTACTCTTTTTTATGTAAAAGGAAAGAAAACTAAACAACTAACTAATCAAGATCTATCTTGGAATAATAGTATCTTCTATCATAGAAATGTGATATTTACTCACCTGTGCTATGCCCAGTGACTATACTGTACAAAAATGACAACAAACCAAGTTGTATTAAGTCTGGCAAAAAAAGAGTAGCAGATTTATAATCATAATGATTAACAACAGAGAGCTTTCTAAAAAGTAGAAGTCAGGAAAGGATATCATGACTAACTATAGCAGAAGCAGAAGAAATATTAGTGGGTTGCTAACTTAATAATGTAAACTCAATTACTAGTCTCCATTTCTAAAATCCAAATGAGAAAAAGTAAACATTATCTTGGGTTCTATTTATTATTCAATACACAATATCCAACCATCATGTAAAATTTGGGGAAGTACATATAAAGGAAGCAAAGTCTGTACATAATGAACCCTTCTATCATTTCCCTAAAACATTTATTTTTCTCATAAGTTTCCCACATAAATGTTGATCAGACTTAACCCCTACTGAAATATAAGACTCTATAACACTGATGATCTTGGCTAATATTAACAGTATAAAATACAATGGAAAATGTTTTTTACCACCGTGAAAGCAAAGTATTACTACCAGAAAAACGAAACCAAAACCAAAACAAACAAGCAAACCATGATGGCTTTCTAGCCAAAGAATGTATTCCAGATACCCAACTGCTCCATGGCAGATATAGGGTTATTTAACTTTTCCCAAATCTTCAGTTTTCTTTCAGTGTATAACAAAATCAAGCTGAAAAGTATTTTGAACTTAAACTGAATTAATGAAGCAGCTAAAAACACATATTCTTTAAAAGGAAACCATTACATAGAAAATAATATCAAAATTCCTCATTTAGAAACAAAAAAATCTTTAATAGATTTTTGGAATCTCACCGAGTATACTGGAATTGAATTCTATCTCAGGTCTACTATCTTTTACATATCTTTTTGAAATTAAAAAAAGCTTTAAAATATGCACAATAGAATTCTACTCAGCCATAAAGAAGAACAAAATTATGTCATGTTCAAGAAAATGGAAGGACTTGGAGAACATGAAGTGATATTAGCCAATCACAGACAGTGGAGGGTCATATGTTTTTTTCTAATATGCGCAAGCTAGGGAGTAATTGGATACAAAAGAGACTCCAGATAATGGAGAAAAAACCTCAGTGGAGCTAGGGAGGTGGTCTAGGGGAAGGGGAGGAGGAAGACTGAGATTCATTAATGAAAACACTATACTATGTATATACATATATGAATATACCAATATCAGTCTCAGTATTGGGAAGGAAGAAAGTGAAGAGGGGGGCACCAAGTGCTGTGTGCATGTATGTCACTGTCAACATGATTTACATTATGATATGAGACTAAAATGCACCAATAAAAGCACATTATAGAAAAATGCAATTCCAAGAGGGAAAAAAAGCTTCAAAACTTACTTTTTTTTTTTTTTTAAGTTTGTGGTAGAGTCATTTGACATCAAAATCTAACCTTAACTGATAACAGGGGTATTTATGTTCAAGACCTATCCCATATAACTATTCATATGTTTTGCCAAAAACATATTATGTTTAATATGAGTACTGTTGCTCTAGACCCTACTAGGAGAGGGTTATATAATACACTAAATTTGTACTGTATTATCTTTTTGAAATCCCTCAAAAATATAAACACATCTAGCCTTAAAAGATTTGAATAAGTTATTGGACTTCTATTTTAGATTCATATGCATGTCACTGCAAATTTATACAAAATACCTTCTGTAATATATGTGCATGTAAAGCTAGTCACATAGTTGCCCAATAAAAGCTTTATTTAATGACTTCTTACATGTAAACTATTTAAATGTTAACTTTATAAAGTATCAGAAAGGGCTTATGATGTTCAGTGGTAGAGAACTTGCTTAGCATGCAGGAGGTACTGAATTCAATCACCAACACTTAAAAAATCAAAATAAAAGGCATTAAAAAAACACTTTGTAAAACCAATTTTCAAGACATAACATTTTATCTTTCCTCAAATTAAGTGCTTTGGTTTTTACTTTCCTTTAAAGATCTCCTTAAAAAAAAAAAGCAGAAAATCAACTTTAAAAAATAATTTAAGACACTGGCTTAGAAAACAAGGCAAGGGTGTGTTGCTTCCTTAGTATGAGAGACCATCCTTGCATTTCCAGACTAGTTTACACAGGCTTTCAAGAACTATTAACAAATGAACTATAGTGAATAAGGAAGATAAAAGAAAATGATTACCCAAATTTAATGCCTGTGTATTACTTTAATGAAAAAAGTATTACTTTAATGACTCCATAAGTTCAATGTCCTTGAAAAGCTAAAACAAAACAAACAAAAAACTAAAATGTCTTGGAATGCTGACAGCTGACAAAGTTCCATGAGAGGGATAATTAAAAACTTAATCAAAATTTAAAATGTGATGCAGGATGTCCCATTTTTTTTCCTATGGCACATCTTTTGAATCTTAGAGAATGTATTTTTTTAAATAGCTAAAACCATTTAATATATTTTAAAACTATAAACTCTCCTTTTCTGATCTATTATTCTGGTGCTCCATTAGAAATTTTGGCATTCTGATGGGAGGGTCAGTGTTAATTAGATCACTAAATTTAACTGTTTTCTATATTTAAAAAGGACTCAAACTAAATTGTAGGAAAAAAAAGACCTATCGCACAGTAACAGTGCCATCTTTTGACCGAAGCAGAAAGTGATTTCCCCCTTTCATTAATTCTTCATGACTTATCATCAGGAGATAAACAATTTATGTCAACCTTATAACATGGTTGAAGTTATAGTTCTTGTCTGATCTTCAATTTCTAGTGAAAAAATAAATTATAGATGTCCATACACTTTAAAAAATAAGATTATAGCTAAATAATAGTATGATTCATATATTTATTCTTCATTTTTATTCATGTCCTTACTGTCGAGGCTAAATAGTACCATACTATACTACTGGATGCAAATATGGGCAAAGGAAGCAATCAAGCGAGGCAAACTTAAGCATTCCTTTAATGCCACAATATTAGCAAGCTTTTCCCTTCATCTTAGACACTCTAATCATTATATATTTCTTTTCTACCTCCCTCCCTCTCTTCCACTGGTAAATGAACCTAGAGTCAGGTCAATCTACCTTTGAACTACATCTCCAGCGTTTTCTGAGCTACACCTCGGGTTCTTTTTCTTTTCGTTTCTTTCTTTCTTTTTTTTTTTTTTTTTGAAACAGGGTCTCACCACCAAGTTGTTGAAGGTCTTGCTAAATGGCTGAGGTTGGCCTCTAACCTAGCACCCTCCGGTTTCAACCTCCTAAGGATTACAGGTATGTGCCACTGGACCAAACTTCTAGAACTGCATATTTTCTTAAAGCTAAGTAAGACTATAGTAATTTTTAAATTAAAAATAAAGCATAAAATCTCAGTCCTGCAACTAGTACATTTTAACATTCAGTTAATATTTCAAAGGTCCTACATAAGGCTACTTTATAAGGCCACTTGCAATTTAAGTTGGAAAAAATGTTACAATTAGCAATGTAAAAAAATTGCAAAAATTACGGGTAGTCTTTTTATCTCACTACCTAAACCAAGTACAAGTCCAAAACTGAAAGGTAAAATCCCTCCCCCAGAGGACACTGGACACAGTGTACATGATCTTCCTTGAGGAAATATCTTCACTAAAATGCTCTTGGATAAGAGGGAATATGTATTTGGCCCAGGAATTAAAAGACACTAATTCCTATGTTAACTTACTAAAGGACACGTGATCAGCCTAATTAATACTACTACCTTATGTTTCTTATGTTTATTTGGTGTTTCCTTTAAAGAACACTTCACATGGTCCTAATGAAACCTTATGAAGTGAGCATACAAGGTAAGTAGTGTGACCCAATTTATCAAGCTGAGGGTCACAAACTCTGACTTGCCTGGAGTTACACAGCTAATTAATGCAGCACAAAGACTGCCACCTTAATCTAATACCAGAAAAAGGACTACAAGCTTTACCACTGCTGTTTGCCCTGAAGCAAACATTAAAACTGCTAAAATAACTATGGAAACTGGGGCAGTAAGACCTAGGATGCCACCACTTGCATACATTTTATCATCCCAATTGTCCCAAATACTCATCGAAGTTAAAGAAAAACTATACCTGTAGGCACTTTTAACATAAAGAAACTAAGAATTAATAGGGCTGAGGCAATGACCTGAGAATCTTGGTAACCTATCTTTTTATAGCGCATAAAATCCCCACCTATAAAGAGCTGCCACACAGCATTTATGATGAGGTAAATGAAAGCAATTATCTTATGCCGAGATGTAATTTCTGCGTCATCATCACAGACTGACATCGAAACGACAGTTTTGAAGAATTTAACAAATTAGATTCAAAAGAAACTCAAAACTAATTAATAATCCTTCCTAAAAATTCCAAATAATCTGGAATAATTTGGTAATTCACTTAAACATATTTTGTTTTCAGAACTATAAAAGGCAGATAAAAATATTCATCTTCCTCAGAGACTTGCCGAGAAATGCACATCCAGTTTATATTAGAATACTTAAAAATGGGGCGTGGTGGAACATGCTTGTAATCCCAGCTTTTGGGAGGCTGAGATGGGAGAATCATGGTTTGAGGGCAGACTCAGCTACTTAGTGGGGCCCTTTGCAACTCAGTGAGACCCTGTTTCAAAATAAAGAATAAAAAATAGGGCAAGGGGTATAGCTCCGATGTAGAATGCACCAATATCACACACACACAAAAGAGGATTTACTATCACCCTTCATCTGATCAAGCTATATTTCTATCACTCATCCTCAATGTCATGAAACTTTCTCACTCTTTAGCTTCCTAGCATTGTTTGTGCTTTGTTTGTTTCCTTCATCTTTGAAGTCTCCTTTTGAAAAGGCCTTATCAAACTATCTTTGTCCTCTCTTAAATATCAGTTCTTGCCCTACAACTTTATTCTTCATTTATCTTTTTGTCCCCAATGATAGCATAGTATCTTATTCAATTCTTCAATTAATTTCTGAGACCTAAATTATTATTCTCAGTTTGCAGATGAAAAAACCAAAGCAGAATAGTTAATTGCAAAGGGCCACTCAGGAGGCAGCTGACTAGGATTCAAATCCAGTCTAGGTAGTTCTACAGCCTCTGCTCTCACCAATTATCCTTGACCTTCCTTCTTCTTCTCATTCCAGAGCCAATCAACCACCAAGCTCTATCCATAATCCATCGAAAATACTTGCCTATCTGACTACATGTTCCCCTTCTCCCCCAATCATTTGGTTAAGACCTTTGTCAATTACTTGATTGTTGTAAAATATTTTAAATTGGTTTTCTTGCTAATGGATTTCTTGGTTATTCTAATTTGTAGCAGTGTGTGTGTGTGCGCGCACGCATGCATGTGTGCGTGCATGCTTGTATACTAGGGATTAATTCCAGAGGCATTCTACCTCCAAGCTGCAACCCCATCCCTATTTTATTTTTCATTTGGAAACAGGGTCTCACTAAATTGATGCGAGCCTCACTGAGTTGCTGAGGCTGGTTTCGAACCTGTGATCCTCCTGCCTCAGCCTCACAAGGACCGGGATTATAGGCATGTCACCCTACTCTGTTGATACTTCTTATTATTCTTCAATATCTGGCCCCCTTACTTCTGTAGTAATGGGATATTTAATTGGCCACAGTTAAGGACAATTTCCTAAATTACCTTGCAAAGAAGAGTCATATGACTACGTCTTACCCATAGATTCTCAAAATCTATGACAGAGCCCCCAAGTAATGCTGGATGACCCAGGGAAGTAGTAGACTTGGGTATAGCTGGAGATGGGGGTTGTTGAATAATAAACTAAGAGGGGTTGTGGAAGTGCCTGGGAGGATCTGAGAACTTTTTATGAAAAAGGGGCAGTAAGCCAATAAATATGGAAATCTATGGAACCCAGGCTAGTTAAGTGAAAGTCCCATGAATTAGGCTTTCCCTCTCCTTCCTAGTAATGACAATGCAGATTACACATCAATAACTGGAACAGCTACCTGGACAGTGAGAAGGACTGTGTCACCCTGATGATTATTCAGAAATCTACCTACACTTTATTTATTCATTTAAGTCACCATTATTTTGAGTCTGTTTTTCTCAGTTTTATTAGAAGAAAACTCACTAATATTGACTGAATTTAGTACCATGTGTGAAATGCTTTAGCAGAATATAAAATACAGAATGCTTGGCGATAGTAAGCAGGTAACAAGGAACAAGGTCACAACAGGTTAGAAAACCAGTGTGATGGCTGTCTAATTTTATATCCAACCTAGCAGGGTCAGGGTACCCAGATATTTCATCAACATGATTTTAAATGTGTCTGTCAGAGTACTTTTGGATGGGACTAACATCTGATTTGGTAAACTAAGTAAAGCAGATAGAATGTGGGTGGGCCTCATCCAGTCTGTTGAAAGGCTTAAAAAAACAAGACTATCTTCCGTCAAAGGGAAGAATTCTCCAGCAGAGGGCGTTACACTTGCACTACTACATGGGCTCTTTTCTAGGTCTCTAATCTGCTGACCTACCCTGCAAATTTTGAATTTAATAGTTTCCAAAATTGTGCGAGCTGTTTCCTCAAATTTCATTATTCTCTCATGCTTCTTTTCAACACACACACACACACACACACACGCTTGTTTTTGTGATCATAGAATCTCCCCTGTCAAGAAAGTATATATTGTCTGTGGCCTTATTACTTCTAATAAATGCAGTACGAGTAAACATGGGAGTATATGGTACTGAGAGAAAAGGTTCAAATAAAAGACTAAATGTTGCCTGGTTACATTTCTGAGTTTTAATAACAGGCCAAATTCATCTATGTTTAAAAAAAATGAATCAAAATTATGGTTGCCTTTTCTGAGGGGATTGAATGAATTGTGAAGGAATGTTAAGAATCTCTCTGGGGCAATGGAAATCTCTGTATTTTGATAGGGTTGCCTATACAGTTGTGAAAATACCTGAAGATATACATGTAGCTGAGTATGCAGGTATGTGAATGAACACTCACAAAGACACACACAACACACACACACACACACACACACACACACACACACACACACACACACACCAGATCCACTGGCGACGATCTCACACTACAGATCTACTGGATCAACTCTGTAGGCTGAGGGCAGCAGCTGTGCCTACACTCCTCTAGGAATCACGGGATCTTCTTTCAGCTTCTCCAAATTCTGGATCAAGTTCCTGTGCATATAATTCCATGGAGGAATTTAATAGCTACTCACTTAGGGGTGGTAAGAGGTCTATGCAGGCTCTGGTGATAGATGTATATGGGGAAGGGGGAATGGGGAGGGAGCCAGGAGAAAGCCCACCAAGTGCTTGTGCACCTGTGTCACTATTATTATGACCTGCATTATGATGTGAAACTAAGCAACAAAATTTCAGCTTCTTCAAAACAAGGACAATGTTATATTCATTTTATATTTTGTTAAACTTACAAAACTGGATAGTATGTTCCTAAATTAAATTTATTAAATGGATGAATTAATGGGTGTCATTGTAATTTATATTTTTACTTTTTTATTTTTTGCGGTACTGGGGGTGGAACCCTGGAGCCTTCTACCTCTGGGCTAATACTCCCAGATCTATTTTATATTGTATTTGGAAACAGGGTCTCACTAAGCTGCTGAGAGCCTCACTCAGTAGCTGAGACAGGCTTCGAACCTGTGTGATCCTCTTGTTTCAGCCTCCCAAGCACTGGGGTTACAAGCGTGCGTCACCACACCCGGCTGTCACTGTAATTTAGAAGCATGTCAGGAAGAGAAATTTCAGTGTAAAACAATGGAATATATTTAATTAAAACCAACACACAAACATTTTGAATAAAGAATAGCTCAAATAATCTTCAAGTTTTATGTCATAACACAGGTTAAAAAAAAAAACACCTACATTTTTGGCCATTGTTTTTTGTTTGCCTGTTTGTTTCTGTGGTGCTGAGGATTGAATCCAGGGCCTCCAGCAGGCCATGTAAGTGTTATACCACCGAGCAACATTCCCAGTCTAGAGGCTTTATTTGGAAAATAACAAGAAGAAGAACTGAAGCTTTTGCTAATATGTAATTTATAAGAACAAGGATTCATTCTTGCCAAATGAATACACCAGAACACCAGAGTAAATGTCTACAGAATATAAAATAATCAATCCACTAGTGGTGATGACTATGTATGCAATCTTGGCCTGATTTCTAATTAAGTGGTACAGTTTGGTAACATTTAGTATTTTGATTCTATTAAAAAAATATGGCCACTATTTTAGAATTGAGATATGTGGTACCAAAAATACCATTAAGGCATTTTAAAAACACCAGCTACTTCTGACACTGCCTGTCCATTAACAAAAGGAAAACCTAACAGGGGATGCTAATGTGTGGGGAAGGGGGTAAAAGGTAGGTGGCCAGATTTTAAAAGAAGAAAATAAATCTAGTCTTTCATATGTTCTATAAATCTTTGTCTCTAGTGTCCTTCCTTCCTTCCTTCCTTCCTTCCTTCCTTCCTTCCTTCCTTCCTTCCTTCCTCCCTTCCTTCCTTCCTTTCTTCCTTCCTTCTTTCCCATCCCCTCAATCCTAAATGTCTAATTTCAGTCCTTTTCTTCCCTTAAGCATTTGGAGTTTTTTTTTGTTTTGTTTTGTTTTTACTTACTTTACATTTCATACTTTTTTCCTTGTTACACTGTGGACTCATAGTATCCCTTTCCAGTTTTTTCTGTTGCTTTCCCTTTTCAGTAGTTCCCATTCCTTTCATTTTTCCACAGCCTGTTTCTCATCATTTCACTGTTTATATCGGTTTGCTATTTCTGCTAGCAAGCAACAGCATGGGCAAGAAAGCAAAAAAAAAAAAAAAAAAAAAAAAAAAAAAAAAACCCTACCACTATTATATAATATAACCAAAGAAACATTAAGGTGAAAAGTTGAAGCCCCTGTTCAATCAATCACATAAATGCAGATTCGGAATTAAGTTTCAGGTACTATAAGCATCCAAAACACATATATTTCTAGGTTGATAGCTATCTAGTGCTATCATCAGTTTTAAAAGTATTATTTTACAAGCCTTGAGGGTAACCCTTCACTGTGCTCATAGTAAGTAATCAAATTTCTAGCTACCAAACTGTTTATTATCAAAGAAGTTCTGTAAATTTAAGATAAACACGACCTAGCTTTCTATTTTCAGAGATACCATACCCAATAGCTATTCTTTTGTCAGCTTAAGAAATAAAAGCCATGCTGATAATTATCTTTTCTCTACTGGCAGTGAAATTTTTACCCTGAAGAAGGAATATTTTTATATTGTACTGGTAGAACAGAGTAGTGACATTCAAGGCTCCTGAAATAGATTATAAATGACAAGTTTTAACACACTTATTATCAGTTTCCACTTGAAGATCTTAAGAATATCTTCTCAAGAGTTAATTACTTTATTAATATGAGTATGGGAAGGGGGTAAGGAATAAAAATACTCTGGTGAAACTCAACATAAGAAATCCAGTTTTGTGTTCTTAAATTATCCAATAGTGACAACAAACCAAGTTAGGCCTGCCTGATTTCAAGATGTGTTCTAATAGAGTCTTACCACTTATACAAAGAAGAGGAAATAAAAAGCCTTCAAGAAAACCACTAGAATTGACCATATTTTGACCCATGACAAATGTGCTTATGAATAGAGAATTGTTTATCAATGATTTAAAATAATTTTGAGCTTTCTTTTTTGTAATAAGAAAGGTCTTCAAATGAAATTCTATGTGTTTAACCAGATAAAGTATATCTGGAGGTTATTCTCCTACCCATAAAGAACAAGGTGGATATCTTATTGGAGTGAAAAACTCAAGACTCTCTCCACTTACTTTCTGGAACATATGTAACAGAAGAAAAGGAGCCATTGTAGTAGTGAATGGTATTCATTGTTATTATTTTTACTAGTGGGTAGAGCCAAAATAGAAAATGTCATGATTCATTAGGATCACAAACTCCCTTGCTCTCTTGGACCTCCTAGAGCCCTGGTTCAACTGGTCTTATCCTTACATCCTCTCCATCATGCAAATTTTTAAAAAAATTGCATTTCTTTTCCATGCACAGCATAGAAGAGGCAGGACTGTTACATTATGTCTAACAGTTGGCTAGATGAGTTAAGTCACAAGATTCAGATGGGAGAATTGAATAAGAGACCTGCAATTCAGTCCAGATCATGGTCCTTAATTCAGCTTCATCACAGAGACCCTTTGAGGGTTCAGAGGTAAGATTACACAAAGAATCAGATTGCCAAATCAGATTTACATGAAACAGCTTATCCAATCAAGATTTACTAAAAATTTCAAGTACATAAGCAATCAAGAGGCACTAGAAGAGTGGAGATGTGAGATATCTAACAGATTCCTGAGTCTTGCAGTTGAAAAACAAAAAGATCAAAAAGCAAATAAGCCATTCTTTGAAGAGATAACCGTTGTTATAATCACTTAACTTTCAACTGTACATGGTATTTTCAATAATCGGAACTATAATGATAAATAATTTGAAATCTTTTCTCATTTAATTCATCATGCAAATTTAAATTAGTAAATATTCTTTGAAAATAGGCTTCTGAAGTAACCACATCATATCACATCACTCATTCATTCATTTACTTATTCAGGTAGTTAGAAACATCTAAGACTCTTCTTCCACAAGACAATATGTTTAGAAATAGTTACAAAACATATCCTAATTCAGATTAAGACATCAGCTTTCTAAATGATCCAGGAAAAAGCTATATATTGGAGGAGCTATAAATATTGACTTATTATATATTTTTATTTTATTTCTAGGCGGAACTCACAGGGAAAGAAGGCAGGTAGAGTGAGTTAGATCTTAAATTATCAGAAAAAAACGATCTCCAGTTTATTTATATTACTTATTTTTTAAAATGTACCTCCTTACATCTGTCCCACATTCTTAGCCTACCAGTGTTAAGTATCCCTCCTCTTGCCTTCTCTGCACTCTAACTATTCCCTTTAGTCTTCACTGTATTTTATAATAAATGCCTTGACAACCTCGACAACTCAATCATTTACTACATATTTTAGTGCCTGTGCTGCTTAGCAAAGTATCCCATATAAAATAGATACTTATATTTTAAAAAGACTAATAAATGGTGATAAAAACCTATATTCAAGATTACATTTCATATCGTCAATCTACACCCTTGACAACTATAAACTATAGCTTTAGATATCCCCTAATGTGCTTATAATTGCATTTAGCATGGAATATTTTGACCAGTTAATTCTGATTAAAAAGAAGTGTGTGGAGCCCAGTGGTAAAACATGTACTTTGCATGCATGAGACACTGGGTTTAATCTATAACAACAACAACAAAAAGGATAATTTGCCCAAATAAATTACATATTTTTCATCCTAAAATCTGATTCCTACCAATAAAATTAAAGAGAGAAAGAAAGAGGAAGGAGTAGAAAGAAAAAGGAAAGGAGGAACATGAGAAAGAAGAAAATAGTATTAATAGTAGTAATATTATTTTGGTTTTCTGGATTCCAAACATGGCTAAGTATATAATAATGGTATACAAAATTAACTGAGTTGTTTGAACTTTAAAAAGAAAATACATAAATACCTAAAATAGTGGTGAAAGTCACTTATTTTGATAGAATCACATACCCAAAGATTATTTTTCCAATATAAATACATCACCTTTTGGTCACTGTTGATAAATGATAAAAGCCCACATTCTAGTCACTAGGTATATCTCATCTCAGCTAGAAAGCATCAGTGAATAGATGTGATTTTTTAAATGTTTCTTTTAAAACACAATTCTTACTGCCAGAGTATCACTTCTTAAGGATTGTTATCTGAATGATTTATACAAATTTTCAAAACATTACCCAATAACCTAAGCTTCCTTTTTCAATGAGTTTACAAATTTGATCTTCCTTGTCAAAATAGTGAGAAAAGAAAACCAGAAGGGGTCAGTATTTTATACGTGATTGATTTTCTTCTAGGAAATATATGACATGATACATTACTGCAATAAGATACCCATATTTTTGTATCATACACTTCAGTTAAGTGTTTTCACACCTAAAAAATCCTATAAGCTTCTTTTTTTTACAAATATCATAGTGGCTTTCTAAAAAGATTGAATGTATATAACTTTCATTATACTTTTTCATTATATCTTAATATGTTTAAATACAAATGAAGCAAAATAATTTGATTGGGTAGTACACATATACCAGAAATGACTAGCTGAGAAACTATCTTAAGTGATAATAAATATATACTTTTAGCTGGAATTCTATGAATAAAACTGACATATCCAACTATACATTTTATTATTTCCCCTCATTCTTATCTTCTGAAAAATTTCAGGAGACATTTGTGTGAGAAAAGTTATATAATTTATATATTTATGTTTTATAAATTCAATTGCTGGTTCTAATTTTTCCACATTTTTTGATAAATCAAGGAGTCTCTATTAAGTGTACAATTAACTTATATACTTTGAGGATTTTTCTCCTGTAATCATTGTGCTTTTAATGCATTTAGCTTTTTATACTAAAATCCAAAAAGGCAGGTTAAGTTACTATTTTCATACATTATATACATGTACATTATTTTCAAAGAATTTTAATAAAATGCTACATATTTACTGACACCTCTCTAAATTATGGCATTAAAATCTTCTATTAAAAATGTCAATTTTCAGCAGGCGTGGTGGTGCACGCTTGTAATCCCAGCATTTGGGCGGCAGACTGGAGAATCTCAGTTTGCGTACAGCCTCAGCAACTGAGCAAGGCCCTTCCCAACTTAGTAAGACACTGTTTCAAAAATAAAAAGACTGGGTGATGTGTGTGTGTATGTCTATATAAAGCTTTACTCCATTATGATGTATGAATACAATGCACCAATAAAAAAAAAATAAAATAAAAAGACTAAAAACTAGGACTGGGGGTACAGCTCAGAGGTAAAATGCCCCTGGGTTCCATCCCTGGTACCACATACAAAATAAAAAGTCAATTTTCAGTTATATATCACATTCATAAAAATATGTACAAGATTAATATTTGGGTGCAAAACATATACTTGTAGAATATTGTCTTTCAATAGCTAAAATTTTAAACACTATGAAAACTACCTATTTAATATAAATATAAAAAGATTCTCCTAAGGTAAATGAATATAGAGCCCTGGAGAGCATAGTGGCTTTGAGCATATCTGTCAACAGACAAATACATAATAAATGCAGACAGAAGTCAGTAAAATAGGTCGACTAAAAACTTCAATAAAATAGTTAAATTAAAAAGTTTTACTTACTTACCCCTTTTCTATTCTTTCCTCTCCTTCCTCCCTTTTGATTACTATCCCCTGCCCACAGTTCTGGACCAGGCAATATTTGCTTGCTTGCTTTCTAATTGTTTCTTGCAAATTCAAGTAAAAATCTGCTAACAATCCTTTAGATATTGACTAAAACTCACACATATCAATTTACTCTCTGTATATTTGCATTTAAATCCTTTTATCTTTTATTATGGAATAAATGGACTGAATTTTGTTAAAAGAATATGTAGGTGGGCATGATTTGGAAGACAGGGAAATGATATAGTAATATAATAGAGCTCTTTGATGAAAAAATTACTGTCTTTTTTCACTTTCGAAGTTAAGGACAAAAAATAAAAGGTAGATTGTGCCTTTTAACCTTTATCTTTTTAACCTCACAACTAGTAGATGTCAGAAATCAGACCATTTTCTGTGCCTACTGCTTTGATACCCCACTCTCTCCCTTTTATCATCACAATCACACAGCCAAAAAACTCAAAGGTTCAGCTGCTTCCAGCCACTCCAAAACCTCCCATATGGACCAGGCAAAAGCAAGAAATGTAGAGCTCATGCCCAAGTAAAAGAATAGATAATGCTGATGTGATGCCTTTCCCAATCTCACAGAATTACTTGAAAATGTACATTTATTTTTGACTGAGATATCAGTTCTATGCCCTGTCAGTTTGCTACTAAACTACTGAAGCTCTTCCTTTTGGAGAGTAAGATGGGAGACCATAGTAGCTATTAAGGAATAGTTTTAGCTTTAATTGTTAGTATTTAAGAGACTTGTATATGTACATGAACTTTGTGATAATGATGGGAATATTATAGGATGTTAAGAAAAATGTATTAAATGGTGGAAGAAATTAAAATAAATCCAAATTCATGCTTTGGCTATGTAAAAGCAATGGCAATCAAAATAAATTATATAAATTGCTTTATATTTATATTTTGTAGCACAATAATGATTATATCATTATTTCTGTCAGATTAACTTTGCTATAGATTGAATTACAACTTCAAATTCTATATGCTATGTTTTTGTAATTTATCATTTAAAAACTATTATTTGCTGAGTTCTATCTATTTGGCACCAAATTACATACTGGGTCAAAAAAACCCCAACACAATTAAATAATACCTGCTTCCATGGGGTTTACAATCTTGTCAAAAAGGGAGACAAGTATAGGCAAATGTTTAAAAGAGCAAAGACAATGCGTATACACACAAACACACATAGTTTTTTAATAAAAATATGAGAAATATCTATCCGAGGTCCTAGAGTAATAAACAATTTCCTAGTAGCTCTTTGTCTGAACAGTTACATACGTTGTTGGGGCCAGTACAGTTTCCAGTGACAACCACCTTTTAACCCATGGAAGTAGGAAATGCCCCTTCATAGGAGGAAGGGAAAGAATGGAAAATGGGAGATGCCCCAAGTCCCTATCATGAAAGGATAGCCCTATACCCACAAAAGTATGGTATACTGATGGCTCTTTTCATAAGCAGTTCTGACTTTCCAACCCACCACAGAAACATTTTTATATGAGACTGGTGCTAGATGCTCCAGTCTGGGGAGTCTGGTTAATTCTCATTAAGGGGACTGGGCCCTTGAATGTGTGTACAGACAGTTGGGACTGTCTACCATGAGATAAAGTCTTGTGACTTCTTCCCCAATGGGCAGTACAAAACTGATTGACTGGACACCATCTACTGTGGAGCAAGGATGTGTGGGAGGACTTCTGGAAATGGGACCTCTAGGAAGAAGCTAAAATATAACATGTTCCAGGACAAAGGCCTTTACAGAATCCCAGTAATGACACTGCCAGTACTCTACCACAAGTTTATCCTCAAGCAGCCAGCAATGGTTGAATGCTTTAATAGACTCCTAAAGGAAAAGCTGAAGGCCTTGTCTCCCACTTAAAGGGTTGGTGGGCTCATGTGCTTGTGGAATTGTGGCTTTTAACAGAGTAACCTCACTGTACTAGGCAGGCCCCTGTAGATAAGATAATAGGAGGTATGCCCCACATTTTGAAGGCAACCGGTGAAAACAGGAACCCTCTTACTCCCTACCCATAAACCCTTGGTCACAGGGTAGCAAGATGTCTGGGAGTAGCCCCAGTGTGTGTAGAATTCATGGGGCCTGGAACAAAAGGCCCAGTTGCATCTGGATCCTTGGATAGTTTCCTGGCCCTGACAGTATGAGTCATGCTTCCCCCAAGGGCAGAAAGCATGATTTTAAAAAAGCATACAGGTCATTCCGAGCGCTTATAAACCCCACACTTGGGAGACAGAGACAGGAAGATCGTGCAGGTTCAAAGCCACACTCTGGCTTAAGAGACCCTGTTTTCAAATAAAAATATAAAATAGGTCTGGGAGTGTAGCCTGGAGGTAGAAGGGTTTTCAGGAACCCTAGTACCACCAAAAAAAAAAAAAAAAATGCATACAGGTAATAAGATAATGGCCTATTCCCTTGTATTGCGGAGAATGTTTGCAAAATGAGCATGTGGCCCACATCCACCTGAAAGGAAAAACTTACCTATAGTTGTTGTTTTCTGTCCTGTCCTACCATTTACGTTAAAGACAAGGAAATAGTATGCTTTCTGGGCACACATCTTTGCAAAACTGCACAATACCTCCCATTGCTGATTTGCACTGAGCTACCAGTGGAGATAGCCAAATGTCTCCCATGGCGAATCAACCCCACTACTTCAAGCAACAGAACTACCTTATGAACCTGAAACCACAACAACCCAGAAAGAGTTGAACAATGCCATATGATAGAGGACTTGTTGTACCAAGACTGTACTAATGCTCCCCCTTCTCTGCTGGGCTATACTATAGAAAATGGGTAGGGCTGGTTAACAAGGGAACATGTAGAGCATGTAAGCATAGCACCTTTTTGGATAGAACACGTAAACTAGTCTGTGACCAAATTATTGATTGGTTCCCTAAGAACTGTTAGCTTTGTTTATTCCAAGGTGTGAAACTATAGATGTAGAGCTACAGATGGAAGCCTTAGCCCAACATGTTGTAGAAGCTTTTTTAATTATTTTTATATTTTGTGTGGTACTGGAGATGGAACCCAGGGGCTTTCCTACCTCTGGGGTATTCTCCCAGACTTTTTTTCTTTTTAAAAAATTTTATTTGGAAACAGGGTCTAAGTTGCTGAGAGCCTAAGTAGCTGAGGCTGGCTTCGAACCTGTGCGTTCCTCCTGTCTCAGCCTCCCAAAAGCTGGGATTACAAGTGTGGGGCACCATGCCCGATTCATTGTAAGAAGCTTTAAATACATTCTGTAAAGTTCTTTCCATCTTCATGGATGAAATCCCTTAGATGTGGAAAGTAGTTTTGCAAAACAGATGGTGTTAGATATGATGACTCCTATACAGAGCAGAATGTGCGTTCTTCTTTATGTAGAATATTGTATGTATATTCCAGACCACCAGCAGCAGGTACAGCAAGTCTCAGAGAAAATGGATGCAGATACAGGCTATTTAAGACTTAGAGAAGGACCCACTTACAATCTGGTAGAACTCACTGGCATCCTCCTAGAGATGGGTATTGACTATCCCCCACCTATGTAGCTGAAGGAATAAGTTATCTGTTGAGCCCTGTATTGCAGTTGAAGTCTTTGGGGCCAGTGTAGTCTCTCTGGGTCATGGTGTGCACCACCACCCAGTAAGGAGTGGAATGAGGGGACGCAGAAAGAGAACAGGCCGGCAGTGTAAACAGGATCTTGCCCAGCCTGTACAGCCACAGATTTGCACTCATCCTATACAGCTTTGCAGGAATATACATTCTGAGTAGCTGCAGGCAAATGCGCATCCCACACAGTTGTGGATGCTCATGCATCTATGTGCATCTTGTGCATGGACATTGTGTAGAGTTAAGCACAATGACTAAGCAAAGGGTAACACACATGCGTATATCCACCCTGATGTGGACAAGTGCCATTTTTCTTGGAACCCTATATAAAGGATGAGCCTGAGAATAAAGTTGTTACTTGTTCTCCTCCAGATAACAGATCCTCATGTTTTCTTCATTCTAGGGACCTCCACCTGCAACCATGGCTAGTCCATGACAACTGCTATAGTATTTTTTTTAGAAAGTAATTCAATGTAACTATTAAGATGCTTGATACTCAATTGTATTTCTTGGTATTTAATCAAGAAAAAAGCTAGTATGCCTGTCCAGTGACACAAATTAAAGGACAATATTAGAGAATGAAAAAGAAAGGAAGGAAGGAAGGATGGAAGAGTGGGTGGACTAAATAGAATATAATAGACTGATCCTCTTGAATATTTCATAGACGAGATCAAAGCAGATTTATATAGAAAAAACCCTAAGAAATATTAAATATAAAAAGTACAAATTAGCTGGGCGTGCTTGTAATCCCAGCATTCGGGAGGCTAAGACAGGAGGATAGCAGTTCGCGCACAGCCTCAGCTACTTAGTGAGATTCTTTGTAATTCAGTGAGACCCTGTTTCAAAGTAAAGAATAAAAATATGGCTGGCGGTGTAGCTCAGGGTAGAATGCCCTTGGGTTCCATCCCCAGTACCACAAAAAAAAAGTCCAAATAATGGAACAACATAAACATAATGGTAACAATTATTTCTAAATTTCTCTATGTATATTTAGTCATAAGACAAGATAGAAAAAGTTTACAAGAGTATAACCCAAACTTAAGTCCAACAGTTCTCTCTGTGAAAAAAGCTAGTATTTTGTAGCATATGTGGCCAAGAGGACCTTTTGCTTCAACTACATTACTTAATTTTTTATAATACAAATATTTCTATAATTTGTATAATTAAAACACAAATTAAGTCTTATCAAATTTTAAAATGAATCAAATGAAGTTAAGACAGAAAAAAATATCTGTATATCCACTGACAAATCTTCAGTACCTTTAAGAATAAATTGGGAAGAATGAATAAAACAAAATAAAATAATGAATTGAGGCAAAAATGAGAAGAAAAACCTGGTAATGAATAGGAAGAAAAAGTAGTGAAGGGAAGATTTTAATGAGAAAAAGAGAAAAATAATATTCTTATGAAATCGTGTTGCTCTTAGCTTATAAAAATTGGAAGTCCTAACATTTGGCATGGTGGCGCATGCCTGTAATCCCCGCACTTGGGAGGTGGAGACAGGAGGATCACGTAGGTTCGAAGCCAGCCTTGCTGGCTTAAGAGACCCTGATTCCAAATAAAAATATAAAAGAACATTATATCTGGGAGTGTAGCCCCGAGGTAGAAGGGTTTCCAGAAACCCCAGTACCACCAAAAAAAAAAAAAAAAAAAAAAAAAAGGAAGTCCTAATACTAATATGTGGTCATGAGATTTAGTTTTTGATATAAAGTATAAATAGAGAGAACAATGGCAAGGGCCAGAGTAGAAGAAATAATTAAGAAGCCAGACCAGAAAAGTGAAAGAAAACAATCAAAGCAATATTTTTAAGTTAATCACCCAACTGACAAAAGGGAAAGGAATGATAATTTTCAAAATGTTGTAGAGTTCGCTGGGCGTGGTGGAGCACACTTGTAATCCCTGCGCTTGGGAGGCAGACAGGAGGATCACACAGGTTCAGAGCCAGCTGTGCTGGATTAAGAGACCCTGTTTCCAAATAAAAATTTAAAAAGTATAAAAATAGGTCTGGGAGTGTAGTGTGGAGGTAGAAGGGCTTCCAGGAACCCCAGTACCACCAAAAAAAAAAAAAAAAAGAAAAGAAAGAAAGAAAGAAAGAGAGAAAGAAAGAAAGAAAGCAAGAAAATGTAGTAGAGTTATAGTATATAAAGTGCAGGCATTGGAAGCATTAAACATATGGTCCAAAGGCCAGATGAAATGTTTAGAAATATTTCTGGTAAGTACTACCATGAACTATCATTCTGAGCCAATATATAATCTGATACACAAACAAGACTATGTATTATCAAAGGTTGCAAAGTTTAGGTAATGGCATATGTTCCTTGCTGTGTATCAGAGGTTAGAAATAAGGAAAGTAAGCTGGGTGTGATGGCACATGCTTGCAATCCCCATGCTTTGGAGGCTGAGACAGGAGGATTGCACAGGTTCAAAGCCAGCCTCAGCTACTGAGTGAGGCTCTCAGCAACTTAGTGAAATCCTGTTTCCAAATAAAGTATAAAATAGGTCTGGGAGTATAGCCCAGAAGTAGAAAGCCTCTGGGTTCCACCTGCAGTACCACCAAAAAAAAAAAAAAAAAAAGAAAGAAAGAAAGTACATTGACAGAAGTTCATACTGTGACTCAACACACTCTACATGTAAGGGGTAATGAATGAGTGATAAGGCACTATTTAGTTATATTTAAAATGTTTCAGATAATTTTTGTCAAATATGTGGTAATTTGTGTATTGTTTGAGTATGTCCCCAAAGATCAATGTGCTAGAAGCTTCGTCTTTAGTATAGTGGTATGGAAGTGGTAGAACCTTTAAGAGATGAGGCATAGTGTAAGGTACTTAGGCCATTGGGGACATCACCTTCAGAATTGGCTAATGTAGTTCTTTTAGGATCCTGGTTAGTTCCTGCAAGAGTGAGTTGTTATAAAAATAGAACCCCCAAAACAAGCCTGGCCCCTAAGCCTGTTTGACTTCCTGTCTCCTCCTGTTTCACACACTGCCACCGCGATGAAATCTGCTGCAATCTGATACAGCCAGAAGGCCAGAGCCAAGCAGATATTGGCACCACGCTCGTAAATCTCCAAAACTCTTGGGCTGAATAAACTTTTCTTTATAAAATACTTAGCCTTGGCGGGCGTGGTGGCGCATGCTTGTAATCCCCACTCTTGGGAGGCGGAGACAGGAGGATCACACTGGTTCAGAGCCAGCCTCACTGGCTTAAGAGACTCTGTTTCCAAATTAAAAAAAAATATATATATATATAATAGGTCTGGGAGTGTAGTGCGGAGGTAGAAGGGCTTCCAGGAACCCCAGTACCACCAAAAAAAAAAAAAAAAAAAAAAAACCTCAGCCTCAATTATTTTGTTACGTTAATAGAATAGTGAACTTACATAAACATCAAATAATAGGAATTACTTGGGAGAAATGTATAAATTCTTTTGGAACCAGAAAAAAAGGTGTTTCTAAATTCCTCTGATATGACAAAAAAATATATATCTCTTAGTAGATAGTCATTTATGGAAAATCCATATAGAGGAAATATGTGCAAACTACTCGTTACATTTTTCTAAGGAGCTAATCCTTAGGAAACTAATCTAGAAAACTACTCCTCACCAAAATGCATGCTGGATCAAAGCTACTCCTACAAGAGGGCTGCTCAGATTCTGATAAAAGGATAATGAACCATCCTAGGTTTGGAATGATCTCCATAGTAAACGTCTGTGCTCATTAAAAGACAATATACTGTGATACTGTATTTCACTAGGGGCTATATGGCATTATAGACTGAGAACTGAAAAGAAAGAGGTTGGGATTTTGGAGAAATTAATAAGTATTACCTATAGAGGAAAATTGTCATTTGGAGGATTGACCTACTTTGTCATTCTATTTAAATTATATTAGAAACCAAAATACACTTTACCTTAAGAGTTCTATCTGGAGAATAGGTAAATTCCTCCTTTGTTGTATCCTGTAAGCTGCCTTTTGGGAATCAGAAGAAAACAACCAACTTCTATCATTTGAACATGGAGCATCAACTAACACCTACAAGAAAAAAGGACAAACAATGCTAATATAGTCTCAGATAAAAAGTATAATGAGAAGCTACATGAAAAACAAGTGAATAAAAGCATTTCTTTTGCAACAAAAATTACAACATGATAATTTCTTCCTGACATTTTCTCACTAATACTTTTTAGAAATGATTCCTATATAAGTTCAGAGTTTGTTTTTGGTTGGGGGAAAGAGAGAGAAGTCTACTCATGTCTGCTAATAACATTTGATATTCTTTTTTATTTTATTTTTATTCTATTGTTGTGACACTGGGGATTGAATTCAGAGACATTCTGCCTCTAAACCACGGCCCTAGACCTATTTAATTTAATTTTTTTGAAACAGGGTCTGAGTTGCAGACGGCCTAAGTTGCTGAGGCTGGCAATGAGCCTGCCATCCTCCTGTTTTTGTCTCCTAAATACCTGATTATAGGTTTGAAACACATACCTGATTTAACATTTGATATTCTTGATGACCACGGCAGAAACTTATGTAAGTTACTCATTTAAACAGAAATTACAATATTTCTGAAGTCTTAGTACTTAATTTTAAGAATTAACATTTGAATTTCAATTTAATGAAATGATGTTCTTCTCTAACTGTCATACTCTGATGTGAATGCTAACTGAATTAAAGCAATATAATACATATTTATGTATTTAACCAAGTAATACCTGATATTTTCCTGAGTATCTTTGAGGTATCTGGAAATATAAAATATTCTATAATTCCCAGATTCAGTGTTACTATTTCCTTTGAGCTATGTTGACCACCAAATAAAAACTGATTCCACGTTAACTTTATCAAAATTTCCCAGAGTACTGAGAAATTATATAAGCTATGTCTAGAAGCAGAAGGAAAACAAGAACAACAGAGCCACACAGAGTGGTATCACTGAGAGTCCATCAGTTTGTTACAATGCAAATAATGTACCTTATCAAATGTTTCAGGCTGGGCATCTCCCATTTCTCTGCCATCCAGGTCAGACACTTTAATTACATTTATCAATGGCTGTGGAATAAAAGATTCTAACGTCTGCCTCAGCCATCTCATTCTCAAACTATCATATTCATTGCAGTGAAGATAACCTAAATATAAAGATTCAAAAGGTTCAAATGAAGGCAATGTAATTGTTAAATGTCTACTTTTCAGCAAATAAATTTTATAAGAATCAATTCATCATAATTACGATTGTCTATAGTTTAAAAACAAATATGCACATACACACTATACATACACATATGTCAATTACAATAGTCATGCCTATACTCTCTCCCAGAAGCTCGCATTATTCAATCAATCAAGTCTAATTTGAGGGAGGAGAGAGAAAATCTATAGAGATTTATGTATTTCTTTCTTTTTTTTTTTTTGTGGTATTGGGGATGGAACCCAGGAGCATTCTATCTCCGAGCAACACCCTTAGCTTGATTTTTTATTCTTTATTTTGAAACAAGGTCTCACTGAGTTGCAAAGGGCTTCACTCAGTAGTTGAGGCTGTCTGCGAACCTTCAATCCTGGCTTAAGCCTCCCAAATGCGAAGATTACAAGCATGTACCATTGCACCCGGCTCAGAATTATACATTTCTAAAGATATGCTATGCAGTTAATACCTCGGATATAGTTTACACCCTAAAATATTAGCTATTAATGTAGATAATGCATTATAATGAGTACATACGTGTAGCTCCTTCCATAGCCCATTTTCATTTTAAATGATGGAAGGTAGTAAGTACAGAATGTGGATAAAAGCAAGTATTGTGGGCTTTATATGTCTGGAAAACATGGGTTCAAATTATGAGCTTGGGGACTTTAGAAAAGTCACTCAGTTCTTTAAAGATCTGTTTCTTTATCTCTAAGGTTGACATTATACCTACTTACCTTACAAAATGGTTGTTAAGAACAAATGTGATAGATATTGGGAACATCTTGGTCACTGAGACACCCTAATGATTGTCTCCCCATAGAGACACACATTTGAACAGCTATTCACACAGGAAACTATCTTAGCAAGAGCTAAAGAAGCTATGTGGGAGACTATAGCGCCTGGTCTTAGTATAAAAGAAAAGATGCACTGAAAAAGGCAGGAACCAAAAGCTGCTAATGCACCACTCCCTTGACACCGTGCTGTGTGGCATGGAAAGAGATGCCTACCACAAGAAAAAGGAAGAAGGAATTAAGTTCAGATCTTAGAACTAAAACTCAGGATCAGTCCTGCCTCAGCAAAATCTAGAGCCAGACAAGCCGCACAGCCCCTATTCCCTGGCCCAGGACCAATAGGTTGTACCAAATGATACTCCTTAGCCAAACAGCTGATTGCCTCCACTACTTTCTGTCAACCTTGGGCAGCAGAATGAGGAGCAAAATTCTGCCCACTGAGGGATAGGGCAGGAAAGTGAGCACCAAGCCTGGTGTGTGCCTGTAATACCAGCACTTGGGATGCTGAGGGAGGAGGATCACAAGTTCATGGCCAGTCTCCGTAATTTTGTGAGATCTTGTTTCAAAATAAAAATTTAAAAAAGGTTTGGGGATATAGCTTGGTGGTAGAGTGTCCCTGTGTTCAATCCCAAATACCACAAGAGAGAAAAAAAAAGTGAGTATTGTACTCTGCTTTAGAGCTCAGTGCCAAGATTACCACCTTAGTAATGGAGCTGAAAAGCCCCTATGTCCAGACTAGAGCTTGTCGGTGGAGCCAGGAGATCTGTTGGGTATCAAGTAGAAACCCACACGTTGGCAGGAAAAACTTGTAATTTGTGCTTGCATCACTGCCTATTGCTGCTCAAGTATTGCATGGATCTGGTGTGCACCTTTAGACTACAAAGGTCTCACTGCCCTGTAGCTCTGAGACTTAGGTATAACCAGCCTATTAGCATCAGCCTAGGAGTCTCCAATATCCCTTCCTTAACCTTGAACAGCACCATAAGGAATAAGACTTGTCCCACTGAGGTAGGCCTAGTACTTGTAAGGCTGAGACAGGAGGATTGCAGGTTGTGGCCAGCCTCAGGTACTTAGTGAGACCCTGTTTAAAAATAAAGAATAAAAAATAAGGCTGGGATGTAGCTCAGAGGTAGAAGCCTCTGGGTTCAATCCCCAGTACAAAAAAAAAAAAAAAAAGAAAGAAAGAAAAAAGAAAAGAGAGGTAGGCATCAAATTATTGCATGAGAGAGATGAGAGAGTAAGAAAGGACCTAGGGCCAATCCTTAGATGGTAGGGTACAGAGCCAGAAAGAAAGAAGTATGTAGTAGCTGGCTGGTGACTGTGTATGAGGTATCAGGTCTACCCTGATCCCATATACAGGCTTTCTGATTACCTTATTACCCCAGTTCATTATCAAGAACATACTATTGTGAAAATGGGACAAAGGTGGGCTTGGGGTGCCTTCTAGTGCTGAAACAGCAACAACCCAAAGTAGATTTATGGTAAACCTGGACTGAGGGAGCCATCTAGTGCTATAATAGCAGAAAGGTACTTAGGTTCAGAGAAAATGAGAGTGCTGGAAGGGCAGGCATGAAGGAGGCCGGAGCACAGCCAGGAGTGGTGGTTGTAATTCCAGCATTCGGGAGGCTGAGACTTGAGGATAATGGTTCACAGACAGCCTCAGCTACTTAGTGAGGCCCTCCACCACTTAGTGAGAGACCCTGTTCCAAATAAATAATAAAAAGTAGGGCAGGGCTTGTAGCTCGGAGGTTGAATGGCCCTGGGTTCCATCCCAAGACCAAAAAAAAAAAAAGGCCAGATTATGAAGAGTGTAATAAATCCCTAATCTTTCAATGCACAGACTATATCATATACTGACAAGCATCAAGAAATTTCAGAGAATCCCAACCCCACTTAATTGATAAAATAAGGCATCAAAACTGGCCAAATTACAACCAAAATCTGTAAACTTTCAAGAAACTAAAATTAGGCATGTTAAAAAAACTTAATGAGCGTTAAGAAAACATAATAAAGTGATTCAATAATACAAAAAAGAATCTTATATATTAAAATAGCTTTTAAAAATCAAACAAATCCTTAAATGGGATATAAATCACCAACAGAATATATCAAATAAGAAAATAATCAATAGGCTTAAAGACAGATCATTTGAAAATATATAGTTAACAGAGAAAAAACAAAAAGAACTAAGAGGAATATAAAAAGCCTATAGAAACAATGGGATGCATTATAAGAGCAAATATTTGAGTTATTGGGGTTCAAGAAGGATAGAATGTCAAAAGAGTAGAGAGCATATTCAAAGAGATCATAACAGAAAACTTCCCAACCATAAAAAAAGATGCAGGTATCCAGATATAGAAAAGACAATGGTCATCAGTCAGATTCAAATGACCTAAATCTAACTAAAAAAAAATAGCCAAGTTCTCAAAGTTTAAATGAAGAGAGGATATTAAAAATTAGTAAGAGAAAATAAAAACACGAAACATAAGGGTACCCTATTACATCTGACATTAGACTTTAAAGCAGGAAGTTTATAGGCCAGAATCGAGTGGGATGACATTTCATAATATTGAAATGAAAAAACAAATAATGCTAGTTTCTGCAGACACAAAGATAAATAAGAGCTCTTTCCTATGTTCATCTACAGTCAGCAGTGGAGTATCACTGGGAGACTTTAGAATAGAGTCAACACCACAATGTAAAAATGTGTGTTCAGATCTCAGTTCTGCCACATACCTTAAGCAATTTAAGTAACTTCTCTTTGTTTTGTCTATAAAATAGAATTCATGGTCACCAACTCACAATATTTCAAAGCTAAGTGAGATAATATATATCAGTGTGAGTAACACTGATTTCTCTAAGCCCTAGGACTTTGAAAAATTCTACATGAAGATACAAGATGTTGGAAACAGACTATTAAACATATTTGAAAAGCACAGATTTACAAAATGTGACTAACACAATCCTTGGCACATGTGTTCGAAAATAATTACAATTTTTATAACCACAAAAAAAGATGCACCTAATGTGGGGAACTGAAAAAAGGCTTTCCAAGGAAGTTGATTTCTGAGGTAATACCTGAAGGACAGAAAGGAGTTAGCAGGAAAGAATGGGAAAGCAGCTCCTGTAGAATGTGCAAAAAGGCTGAGAGATGTGAAGGAGCAAAAAGGATTAGTCAAAGAAAGGAGTCTTTGTAATTTCTACTACTACCAAGACTGATCAGATTAAAAAGAAAAAATTATCACTGAAAACAAGGAGAATTTCACTCTAGGAGGGACACAGCCCTCAGCAGGAAAACTAACTAGGCCACTCCACCAAGTTCTTATGTTAATGATTTCCTATTTAGAATCATAATTGGTAGCTCTTATTCTGCTAAGACAGGACACTATAAAGGCTCAGATGAGGAAAAATAACAATGGTGAGTCCATCCTTGTGCTAACAGGTAAGAGTAGCTAAACCCATAGAAAAGCAGACTCATCTTTTTAATAACCCTAAATACAAGCTTGCTAATCTTTCAAAGCTGTTAACCTCTTTGCCCAGAATAATGGCCAGTATTGATCTAAATAAATTGGGTATATAAATTGCACACTTAGTGCAGCCATCATTTTAAATTTTGCTTATAAAAGCTTTGATTAGCATTGCTTCTGCATTCCAAATTCCAGCACTGTAGCTAACCTAATTTGGGCTTTAAGCATCAGCACGGAGACATCTGTACTTCTTAGAGAACCATTATCATTAGTCCTACTTAGATGAAAAGCTACTTGGAATACTGCCTGTAGTCCATTGCCCTTGATGGAAGAATAGGCAGATTCTTCCCCACTTCAAACTCCTAGAATATTATCAGTTTGCCTCTGCATCCCTCATCAACTTCCTTACCACAAATGTGTAAGTTATTTATAGTCTACTAATGAGGATAATTTAAGATTAAAATACTCCCTCTTCAAAATGGTACCCAAATTTGACATTTCCTTTCCATCTTATACAAACTAAATATTCTACACCCAGAATTAATAAGTATAAGCTTGTAACAGCCAGTATAAAAATACTGTCAAAGAACATTAAAAAATGCAAGTAAAAGCCAATGCTCCTTTTAAGACATGATTCCATAAAACTTGGGCTGAATTATAAAAGTGAGATAACCTTATAAAGTCTTGTTTGTTATGATTTCTTACATTAAAATATGGCAAACTTCAGTAACAGTATTTTTACCAGGACTCTAAAAATACAGTATATTTTTTCTAAATATTACAGTTAACTGATATATTTGAACCAGATCCAAATACAATTAGATTCTCATTTCTCACAATTTTTTTAAAAGCATATCTCAACAGAGAATTGCTCTCAAAGGAAGAAATTAACAAACTAGTCTTGGATATGCATGCCCTGGGGGTACATGACAACTTTCTAAGGGATAGAGAAATTCATATGATTTAAAAAGAATTAATTTGCAGATCATCTGCTTCCTAAAGGAGAACACCTCCAATGGGGCATTCTCCTTCTACATGGCTATTTTTCAATTCTGCAAATGAAATGCAAGCTTCCTGCCCAATATGAATATTTAAAGCATATTGTGCCAAAGTTTAGAAACACCCAGAATATCAGTGAAATGGAAGTTTAACATATTGGTGTTCTAGCTGAGAAAGAGAATGAGTTGAACAATGAGGCGAGGCCACTTCTCGAGACTGAATTAATTTCAAATCCTTTACTTTTGACAAAACAGAAACAGGATTTACAGAGTGCTCACCTAAGGCAGATGTGGTGGCACACACTTGTAATCCCAGTACATGGGAGGCTGAGACAGGAGGGAGGATCACAGGTGCAAGGCCAGCCTCAGTAACTGAGTGAGGCCATCAGCAACTTAGTGAGACTGTTTCAAATATAAAACAATAAAAGAGGGCTCCTTATGCTTGTAAACTACAGCATTTACAAGTATAGAAATAAAAGCATCAAATAAAAACCAGATAGAATCTATACTGGATCCTGTCTCATTTAGTAATAAGTAATGTTCCTCCAGGGAAACCTGGATTATTCCTTTTTTTTCTAAGTACTATATATCACACACACACACACAAAATTACTGCCAGGGATGTGGCTAATTGATAGACATTTGACTAGTATGTGTGAGGCCCTGAGTTCAACACCCAGCACCACAAAAATGAATAAATTATAGTGAATGGGGACTTGTTACTTGTAATAAATTTTTATAAAACTGCTTAAAATCATTTCAAACAAAGCTACTGCACTAACACTAAACCCTCTTGCTGCAAGTGACTATGAGCACTTGTAACGTGGCTACTCAAAACTGAAATAAATGCACTCTGTGTGCAAAACAGCAATTTCATACTTGAAAGAAAACAAGTAGCTTAGTGGTAAAGTAAAATATGTTTTGTTAAAAGTGTTTATTTTGATTACATGTTGAAATAGTACTTTGAATAATTATTCAATTAATTTCACCTATTTCTTTCTACCTTTTTTCTAGAGTATAAACTTATAACAGCCAACAGAAAATGAGTCTATTCAAAATTTTAAATTATATTGTATTTCATATATTTTTGTTGCACAGGATTGCCTCTGAATGTTACGATCCAATGATACAATAAAGTGGTTTTATATGTATATGGTTTTGTTCAGAGAAGTACATAAGTGTTATCAATACAAGATTTAAGTATCAGTCGTAGAGTACCTGCTTAAGCATGCAAGACGTTCTGAGTTCAGTACCCAGCATGTGCTTGTGCATGTATACACACACAAAGTAAGCAATAAATATTTTATTATTTATTTGTTCATTTTGGTAGTGGGGATTGAATTCAGTGGCATTCTTCCTCCAAGCTACACTCCCAGCCCTTTTTAGTTTATACTCTGAAATAATGTCTCATTAAGTGGCTGAGGATCTCATTACACTGCTGAAGCTAGTCAAACATTTGATACTCCTGTCTTAGTCTCCCAAATCCTGAGATTAGAGGCATATGCTACCACATCCAGTTAACAATAAAGTTTTTAAAATCTTGTCACTGGTTCATCAACAATCATATTATTTGGCATAATTGTGTTCACTAAATGTTTTAATTTTGTTCCCAATTATTCACAAGGACTAAATAGCTGGAAAAAGAGGTCCTTTTTCATTTCTTCAGCAAACATTTCCATTCTTGTCCACAGTGTGCTATGCTGGTTTTCAGGTTTCCTGAGGGTTAAAATCTTAAATGTCTCCCCATATTCTTTCAAAGTATTTTTAACATACAGATATTAAAAGGTTGTCAATTATTGAAAGAAATGCATACTACCTGGCCAAGCACATTGCAGCAAAGCTATTGATTTGCCTCCAGGAGCAGCACAGAGATCCAGAACTTTCTCCCCATCCCTTACTTCCAGTGCCAGTACTGGGAGAATAGAGGCAGCATTTAGGAGATAGTATTTTTTCAGGTTTCCAATCTGGTGTCTTTCTGAAGGCATTCTGTGTGTAGTTCTGCTGAGGTAACACTTCATTGATTCAGGATGATAGGGCAAAGATCCTTGAAAAAGTGTGTGATAGCCCTTCAAATGTAAATCCTTTTCCAGATCATAAGGATAATTGAATCGGTTGAGGAGGACAGCATATTGCCACAATGATGGAGATGTCAGGATATTTCTAGAAATGAGAAATAAAAAAATCAATAATAACATTAAATATGCCAGCTGGGCATTTTGGAAAAGGCCTATAATCCCAGTACTTGGGAGGCTGCGACAAGGGGGAATCACAAATTTGTGATCAGTCTCAGCATCTTAGCCAGACACTCAAGCATTTCAGTGGAAAGTTTAAAAACAAAAAATAAAAAAGGATGGGGATGTAGCTCAAAGGTATAATGTCTCTGCGTTCAAGCCTTAGCACTACACAGAAAAAAACAAAAAAATTAAGTACAATACCATTTTACATTACTAATGGTGTGAATGTGGTCCTAGGTTTACACTTCACTTATGAGCCATCTTCAGAGACAGGACGAATCCTATTTTATAAGGACCTGATATGGTTCAACCCAGCACTATTAAAAAGCGTTAACAGCATAACCATCTAAGTTATTTTTTCATTATTTTGAATTATTATTATTATTATTTTTTTTTTTTTTTGCGGGTCTGGGGATGGAACCCAGGGGCATTCACCCTCCGAGCTACACCCCCTGCCCTATTTTTTGTTCTTTATTTTGAAACCAGGTATCACTGAGGTGCAGAGGGCCTCACGAAGTAGCTGAGTCTGTCCGCGAACCGCAATCCTCTGGTCTCAGCCTCTGAATGCTGGGATTACAAGCATGCACCACCATGCCCAGCTTTGAATTAATTTTGATCATTTAAATATTACAACTGCTGATTTTTTGTACCAGGGAGATATGTTTCACTTGCCTCAGTACTAACCCTCCCTGCAGAGTATTTTTTTATTTGGTACTGGAGATGGAACACAGGGGCATTCTACCTCCGAGCTACACCCCCGGTCCTATTTTTTAGTCTTTTTTATTTTTTGAAACAGGGTCTCACTGAGTTGCAAAAGGCCTTGCTAAGTAGTTAAGGCTGTCCAGGAACAGCAATCCTCCAGTCTCCACCTCCTGAATGCTGGGATTACAAGCATGCACTATCACACTCGGCCAGAGTATCTTACAAAAAAAAGAAAAAAAGCCCATCGAACTGGATTTTTGTCTATCACTACTTGGACAAGGAAGCCTTTCACTTAGAGACAAAATTTAAACAAGAGACTATTAATATTGGAGGAAGAATACTATCATAAAAATATCTTTGAAGGAATGAGTACAGATGTTTTCCTATAGTTTGGATAAAAAGGATGAAAAGCTAACTACAGTGAACTCTACAGTAATGGAGTTAATGAGGCGAGGATTGGCTCGGATGATTCCGATCCAAGGATGATTTAAAAATCACTTATGGACTGATGGTGCAGGCATCCCCCCAGCAACTTCACCTTCCAAAATTTGTATTTGGGCCAACAATTACATCTCTTGACAATCACAAGCTTCCATCAACTGACAGATAAAATAGCAGGAAATATTTAATTTACTGACCAGCTGAACTTTCTGGCTGAGTTATCTGGGAGCCTCATTAACCATGGTCAATTAAATAAATTCCAGCTGCTACTCACTCTGGAGTTACTATGTGAGCAAAGGCTGGAATGAAATGTAACACCTGTGATTCAAGTGTACCATGAGAGTGGTAATTTAGACATATGTGAAAATGCTTGCTCCTTTCACTGCCTGATTTATGTGGATGGCGCAGCATAGGCTCCTGGCGTGTGTGTGTGTGTGTGTGTGTGTGTGTACGCACGCGTGCGTGAGCGCATGCTGCTAGGGATTGAACCCAGGAGCATTCTACCTCTGAGCTACATCCCATTTCTACTTTTTATTTTGAAACAAGGTCTCACTAAGTTGCAGAGGGCCACCGCAACTTACATTGTTCCTGAGATTGGCTACAAACCTGCAATCCCTCCTGTCTCAGCATCCCAATACTGGGATTATAAGTGTGAGCCACCATGCATGGTTAAGTCAACCCAAATCTTACCCTCCATACTAGATGAAAATTTACCCAGAGTTGTAAGTCACAGGTAACTGAGAAATGGTCAGAAACATAATTATATTAACCAGAGTGACTTGACTTATGAAATGTACCTACCTCTTAGCTAACAAAAGGCAAGACTCTTTCAACTGGTTAATATCAGACAAGATAAATAACTCTTCTTTATTACTACTGGGGATGTGGTTCACATAATAAATAGTGAAAGCCAAAAGCTATTCCTGGATGTTTATCCTTTCAAATGAATTTTAGAATTAATTGGTCAGTTAAAAGTAATTGTATAAAGCTGGGCGTGGTGGCACACACTTGTGATCCCAGCATTTGTGAGGCTGAGACAGGAGGATCACAGGTTCATGACCAACCTCAGGTACTTAATAGGCCCTATGCAACTTGGCAAGACCTTGTTTTAAAATAAAGAATAAAACAAGGCTGGGTGTGTAGTTCAAAGGTAGAATGCCTCTGGGTTCCATCTCCAGTACCACCAAAAAAAAAAAAAAAAGAGTAATTGTGTAAAACAACTGTATATATAGATATAGTAACCTTTACCAGAACTGTATTAAACCTGGAAGAATTAACACCTTTATTTTACTCAGCCTTTCCAACCCTAACCACGGTGCTTTTGTTATTTATTCATGTTTATATTCATATTAATCTGTTAATCCCACACATTTCCTTTTATATATGGCTTACGAGAATTGTTCATTTAGGAACACTGTTGATTGTTGCATATTATCATTATGTTAATTGGAAAAAATGAGAAAGGACTTCCAAGGCAATGGCAGCACATACACAGGCACCATTAAATGAGGAAGAACTGTGTCTTGGAGAATTAGAACTGTACTCATGGACCAAGTAGCAAATGAGAGCATTTTACAATTTCATCTTTTAAGTGATGGGAAGCCACTGAAGAACTTTGGGATAGGAGAGGCCAATCTAATTTAGAGACATGTACTTGTGGCAGGGAGGCAGAAATCTTCAGAAATAATTCTATCTCATTGATAAACCAGAAAAAAGAAAGCCCCAACAAAAACAAAATTCTGGTCCCTCATTACCTACATACAGCCCTACTCAACTATTTTAATACCTTGGAACAAGATCCATAGCCTTCACCAGTCTCAACACTAGATGCTCCTTCTATCTAGAAGACTCTTCCTCTCTGATCCACCTGTTCTCTCTTCAGGGGCTCTATTTCCCAAGGAAAGCCTTCCACTTAGTACCCAATCCACCTCTTCTACCTTACCTTGATAATATGATTAATAAGTATTGATTAGACATTTGCTATGTTCATTTTGCATGCCAGTAACCAGTGCAAGAGCGAGACTTTCAGCAATTTGACAACTTACCCAAGGTCATGTTGCTAGCAAGCAGAAGGATCTGAAATTAATTTAGGCTGGCTTTAAAGCCTAACATGAGTGGCCCTAGTTCTGCAGCACTAGTGGTACACAAAGAGGAAGAATACAGAATTTCCACTGTCTCACCAAGTGCAGACTTCTCTGGCACACAAACACAAACACACACACACCCTCACACATTAAATTTGTTTCCTCTGTGGTCTCAAATCTCTAAGTTTTAAAAAGTTAATTTTAGATGGTCATTAATAATACTGCTGGGCGTGGTGGTGCATGCTTGTAATCCCTGCGCTTGGGAGGCAGAGACAGGAGGATCCTGCAGGTTCGAACCAGCCTCGCTGGCTTAAGAGACCCTGTTTCCAAATAAAAATATTAAAAAATAGGTGCTTGGAAGTATATCCCGGAGGTTGAAGAAGGTTTCCAGGAACCCCAGTACCACACACACACACACACAAAAAAAAAAAAAAAAAAAAAAAAACACTATATATATATTATATAGATACACACACACACACACACACACACACACACACACATATTAGTAAGAAAAAAAACTTTTTGAAAATCACTTATGAACTAGGTGTGGTTGAGCACAACTGACATACCAGTACTTGGGATGCTGAGAAAGGAGGATAGCAGGTTCCAGGCCAGCCTCAGTAACTTAGACCCTATTTCAAAAGAAAAATAAAAAGGGCTGAGGGTATAGCTCAGAGGTAGAATGTCCTCCGAGGCCAGGATAAGAGCCTGCCGAGGGGTTAGGCTGGTGCTGGGGCCAGCGAGGCCAGGATAAGAGCCTGCCGAGGGGTTAGGAAGGTGCTGGGGACAGCGAGGCCAGCATCGGAGCCTGCTGTGAAGTAAGGCCGATACTGGGGCCTCCTAGGCCAGGATAAGAGCCTGCTGAGGGGTTAGGCCGGTGCTGGAGCCAGTGAGGCCGGCATCGGAGCCTGCTGTGAAGTAAGGCCGATACTGGGGCCTCCTAGGCCAGGATAAGAGCCTGCTGAGGGGTTAGGCCGGTGCTGGAGCCAGTGAGGCCGACATCACAGCCTGCTGTGAGGCATGGCCGGTGCTGGGACCTCCGAGGCCAGTATCGGAGCCGGCCTAGGGGTTAGGCCGGTGCTGGGGCCAGCGAGGCGGGCACCGGAGCCTGCCATGAGGCAAGGCTGGTACTGGGGCCTCCGAGCCCGGGACTGGAGCCTGTCGAGGGGTGAGGCCGATGCTGGGGCCAGCAAGGCCGGCATTGGAGCCTGCCGTGAGGCAAGGCCGGTGCTGAGGCCTCCGAGGCCGGGATTGGAGCCTGCCTTGAGGCAAGGCTGGTACTGGGGCCTCCGAGGTCAGGATAAGAGCCTGCTGAGGGGTTAGGCCGGTGCTGGGGCCAGTGAGGCTGGCATTGGAGCCTGCCGTGAGGCAAGGCTGGTACTGGGACATCCGAGGCCGGGATAAGAGCCTGTCGAGGGGTTAGGCCAGTGCTGGGGCCAGCGAGGCCGGCATTGGAACCTGCCGTGAGGCAAGGCCGGTACTGGGGCTTCCGAGGCCAGGATAACAACCTGCCGAAGGGCTAGACTGGTGCTGGGGCCAGCAAGGCCGGCATCGGAGCCTGCCGTGAGGCGAGGCCAGCATCGGAGCCGGCCGTGAGACATGGCCAGTGCTGGGGCCTCCTAACCCGGGAACGGAACCTGCCGAGGGGTTAGGCCGGTGCTGGGGCCAACGAGGCCGGCATTGGAGCCTGCCGTGAGGCTAGGCTGGTGCTGGGGCCTCCGAGGCCGGGATTGGAATCCTGCCAAGGGGTTAGACCGGTGCAGGGGCCAATGGCCAGCATCGGAGCCTGGCGTGAGGCAAGGTCACTCCTGCGGCCTCCAAGGCCGGGACCAAAGCCAGCTTAATGGTTAGACCGGTGCAGGGGCCAGTGAGACCAGAACTGGGGCCTCCCATGAGGCAAGGCCGCTGCTTGAGCCAGCGAGGTCTGGATCAGTCCACTGAGTAGCCAGGCCACTACTGGGACCATCAAGAGTGGGATCGGTACTTGCAACGCAGCATGCACAGAGAAATATCGCAGAAAATATAAATCAGACGCTTCTCTTAATCAGCAATAACTAGGAGGAAAAGGGCAACAGGAAGAGGTTGAGCTATAGAAAGGGCCCTATAGTGAAGCAACTAATGTGACCAATCAGAGGGTATGTAATACTGGAGGACGGAGCCTCTTTAAAACGCAGGAGGTACATAAACAAATGTATCAAAGTAAATCACCAAAGAAGTGTGGGATGGAGGGAGGGGGAGGGAATGGGATGGGGGCTGGAGGAGGGCTAATTGGATGATGTGTGCTTGTATATCCTCTCAAGTCTTGTACTCCAATGTGATTGATATATGACTACAATGCACCAATTTAAAAAATAAATTAATAAAATAAATAAATAAAAAAAGTAAAAAAAAAAAAATCACTTATGAACTAGGTGTGGTTGAGCACAACTGACATACCAGTGCTTGGGATACTGAGAAAGGAGGATAGCAGGTTCCAGGCCAGCCTCAGTAACTTAGACCCTATTTCAAAAGAAAAATAAAAAGGGCTGAGGGTATATAGCTCAGAGGTAGAATGTCCCTGGGTTTAATCCCCAGCACACACACACACACACACACACACACACACACACACACACACACACGTACACACACAAACTCTCTCTTATGAATTTAACATTTAACTATTAAACATAAGTAAAAATTGATAGAAAGTCTTCCTAAATGAGCTTTTGTTTTTATATATTTATGAATTACTTCTTGATAAAATAAATCAAGCTTCAATGTCAATTTTAGTCCTATTTTGTGTTTTATTTATAAAGGGTGAGAAATCTCTTCACCTAAATAAGTGGATGAGAATTAAATATATTTTGTTATAGCAATGTCTATTTTAAGTCTTCATGAGTTATATCTCCAAATCATTTAGTGACTCATACCAAAATATTTTAAATGAATTGATGATTCAACTAGGGCTTTGCTTTTATTGAAAGCAAGACTTGGAAGCCACCTGACTTGTCAAAGAATTTACCATCATCTATCTAAACCCATACACAGATATGCCACTAGTTTCTGGCACATAGATGTTTTGACATCCTGTAGGAATGAAGTATAGATGTCATTAAGTGAAAGTGTGTCTTTCTTTATATAAGTGGGAAAAAGAGAACTGGAGAAGGGCAAATTGAGAAAGGAGAATAAATTCCTGCCTAAGTATGGAGGGGAAGAGAGCACTTCTCCAAAAAGCACACATAGAAAGTGACGCTCTGGAAGTTGAGTAACTTGCCTGTGTCTGTAAATCCCTTGCAAAGCCTTTCTGTCTCATGCTTCAGTGTTGTTCTTACCTCTGATGTGCTAGGTCAGTTGTCTTCTTGCCAACATGCATTCATTCCCTAAATAAACAGTGTGCCTCAACTATTGCAAGGCCTCTTTACTGATTATATAAAATTAGCTTTTTTAAATTTCTTAGAAACAAAATAAAGTGTTAAGCAAAACTGATTACAGGAGTTACTGAATTTTGAGAAAGTCAATGAATCTACACTAATGCATCATGGCACAAATCTGTTTCCCCAGTTTTTATGAAGACCTTAACGTAATTTTCTGTCTCCTTGATTAAATGCCTGGGGCTTGAGCCTCAGGTAATTTATAGAATTATATTTTATTCATGGATCTCTCAACTAATTTGTATTATCATCAATGCTAGGAATTTAACTTAAAACCTTATGCATAGTGAGCATGTGCTGTGCCACTATGTTACACATGAAGCCCCACGATTACTATTTCAACACAATTAGAGCATTTAAGAATTAAAATATAGTAAATTAGTTCTTGACAAATGCCTATTTGGACAATGTTACTTGATAGTCTGATTTTCATTTAACTTTTTGTTACATTCTTTTCTTCTAATATTCTGTTCTCCACTCAAAATTCCTACATAATAAGGAAGACAAAAATTTTATCAAGGAATTGCTAAGTTACAGCCTTGTAAATAATAGAAACAATTTAAATTTCTATGGTTAAAAAAAATCCTTGCTTAGTACCATTATTATCCACTAGAGGGCAGTCACTCAATAAAGGTCTGGCTTAGAAGCAAATGCAACAAAGTTATGTTTTCAAGCTCACTATGCATAAAGTTTTAAATTAAATTCCTGCTGAGGCTGTCCTCAAACCTGCTTCCCAAGTACTCGGATTAAAGGCCTATGTCACCACGTCTGGCTTGGTTCTTCCTTTAAATGTGAAAATTATCATATTATAACAATAAAATAATGAAGCAATTACAATAGATCAACAAAATAAAATGGAAAAACAAATGGAATTGTTTAATAATAACAAAATAATGGTAACATATAGTGGGGGTTATTATATCAAACAATATTTTAAGCAGTTTGTGTGTGTGCATGTAAATTTATCTTCTTAAGTAACTATATGAAATAGATACTGTTTTTCCCATTTTACAGAGCAGGAAAATAAGGAATAGAGGTGTTTTGATGACTTATCTAGGTCAAATACTATAAGATCTAAGGTGAGATTTTTTTTATTGGTGGTACTGGGGTTCCTGAAAACCCTTCTACCTCCGGGCTACACTCCCAGACACCTATTTTTATACTTTTTAAAATTCAGAAACAGGGTCTCTTAAGCCTGTGCTGCTGGCTTCGAACCTACACAATCCTCCTGCCTCTGCCTCCCAAGCGCAGGGATTACAAGTGTGCACCACCATGCCTGGCTTTAAGGTGGATTTGAACACATACTCTTAACCACTGTACAGAGGGAGAAAGAAGGCATTTTTGGTAGAAAGAATAGCATGGCCATCACCAAAGGCATAAAGGAGCTTCTTCAGTCATAATATCATCTTTGGTCCAAATATAATACTGCAGAGATAGCAAAAGAGACTTTAGCTTAGGGAGTGACAAAATGGAGTATGGCAGCAATAAGAAGCAGCATGGCAAAGAGTAAGACAAACTCCCATGCCTCCCCTAAATGTGAGTTGGGTGTGCCTCCACAAGTTACTTGACCTCCATATGCCTCAGCTAGCCTGTCTACGACAGGAAATAACTCAGAGGGTTGTACAGAGGATTATTATTTTTAAAGTGAAGAGAAATGGCCTGGCACTGGTGCCATAACAGTGGTTGTTAATATACAATAACAAATAAATACAAAAGAAAAGATAATAAAGTTACTGCAATTTGCCAGATAAGAGGTGATGGAGGCATAAAGAATAGCCATAGATTTTTAAAAAAAGGTCCAAATTAAGAAATTTCTCATGTGGAAGCAGCAGTATTTATAGCCTTTTTATATTTTGATAGGGAAAGAATAGTGGTAGGAGACAGAACAGTTAGGGAAATCACCAAGAACACACTCATACCAACAATTTCAGGGATCCCCATGACCACTCTCAAGTTTGATTATTGATCAAAAGGAAACAAAATTCATTAAAAATTATGGTTTATTACAGCAAAAATCATATAGATGTTATTCATGGGAAAAGACTCATCCTTCAGTGCCCACATGGGAATAGACTCATCCTATAGTGCCCACATAGGAAAAAGGATAGCCTCCGCCAACAAATGGTGTTGGCAAAACTGGTTAACCATATGAAAAAAAAAAATAAAATAAAAAAAAATAAAAAAAAAAAGGATGCCAAGACATCCTGCTGCCTCGGCATCTATGTGTTGAGACCCCACTCCACATAGTTAATCGGCAAAAAAGCCCCGAGAAGGAGGTATCGTCTCTGGCCAAAGTACCCCCCACTTTTAGATACCCTTCACTATTATTTCTTTTAACTTTCTACACGAATTGTTCCAGTGATGTGAGATCAGGACTATGAAATCGAGTCCGTGGAAATAAAACTTTCTAATAATTTGTCTAAACGTCCTTGGCTCTGCTCAATAATAATGAGAAACTGGCCAGAATTCAGGTACTGTGATAAGCACCCCAGCTGCAGCAATCACAAATGGCCTCCGACCTTCATCACTATCCATTAACTCCGACAAAGTAGCTCAGTTCAAAGTAACTGTTTACCCTTGAAATCCTGCCTAGAGACAAAAAAAAAAAACCTTATGTGTGACCTTAAAGCAATTTAGTTGATAAACAACTTAGCTGCCCAAATACAATAGACCCAAAGAAAAAGACTGTTGACTAACCGCATAGTTAGAAATGAATATGACAAAATAAAGGACAGACGTTCTAAAAATATATGTATGAAGGAAAGGAAATACCGTAAAAGTAAGAAAAGCATTTTTGCATGAAGAAGAGCTTATCATAAGAAAGTCCCAACTGGGAAAGAAAGGAATTAGAAAGTTAGAAGCAGGCTGCAGAGAGTTTGTGACAGGGAAGTGGATTATTAAAGATGAGTAGGCTTTTAATAGGCTTGTTGTCTAAAGAAGTGCTCAGCAGTTAAGGAAATTCATCTGACAATTAGAACTAAGAACCTTGTGGTGTTGTTTGTGGTATTTTGTCTGCCAAACTGTGTTGTGAGTATGCTTAAGCTTTCAGACTTAGAAGAAAGGTACCAACACCTGAAGAAACTCCATCACATCCACCTGAATCACCACATCTCCCCACACTTGCTATATGAACTGAGCCCAAAAGATGAAAAGTTCCAGGAAAAGTTAAGATTCCCCGAGAAGCTCCCAAGCCTTGACTATTCCTGTTTGTTCTGGGAGGCTGCCACCTGGAACTGCTTATCTGCAAGACCTTGGAGAGAAACAGGAGTTAATTCTTCAAAGGCCAACAGCCAGCTGAAAGACACCCATCCTCCCTTTTCTCTTAACTTTACTGGTGAAGGGTATAAATTTCTTGGGGTCTTTGTAATAAAGTGTCATTGGCTCAAAAAGCCTTTGTCCACCTCAGATTCTTTCCAAAGCGTCGTCATTTAGGGACCTAAAGAAAATTCAGTCCCTAAAGGAGAAAGAATCGCTGCAGACAAGAGGCTGCAGAACTCCACCTGCCTTTTGCCCCATCTTTCTGAGGATTTGACCGGGAACGGACAATTACAAACCGACTGAGATTAGTCTGCAACAAAAGGAAATAAGCATTACTTTCTCACCCTGCATAAGAGTCAATTCAAGATGGATCAAACGCTTGAAAATTAATCCAGTCGTCCGTTCACTGGAAAGATGAACAAGGCTAATTTTTCCCAGCTACAATGTGAGACAATATGTACAGAAATATAACCAACCATGGATATTACCAAAGCCCTGGAATCCAGTTTTTATTGAGGTTTGGTCCCATAGACATAATTCACAACTCAGACACCTGACTATTAGTCTCCAGCCCTTTGGAAATGAACTGGTATTTGTGGTTTAAAACCTTCACCGTAGCTGGGTGTGGTGTTACACACTTGTACTTGGGAGGCTGAGACAGGAGGATCGCAGGTTTGCAACCAGTCTCAGCTACTTAGTGAGTCACTCTGCAACTTAGTGAGACCCTGTTTCGAAATATAAAGAATAAAAAAAGTAATAATAAGATTGGGAGTGTAGCTTGGAAGTAAAAGGCCCCTGGGTTCAATCCCTAGTACCTAGAAAATTAAAAAAAAATCTCCACTGCAGATCACATTCTTAGACTATTAGGTGTGGTCCAAGACCCCAGGTAAACACAAATAATCTTATCAGGTACATTTCAAGGGCATCAAAAACAACTCTTGAGAGCTAAGGGCAACAGCCAGACATATTTTTGAGAAAAGATCATTGTTTACTATAAAAGTAATGAAAGTGTGGAAAAAAAGAAGATAATCAGATTAACCTCGACATCTTCAATTGAGATAAAAAAGCAAAGACAACATAGGTTTGGAAAAGAAAAATAAGATACTACCGTGTGCTGAATATGACAGTTCAGTTGCTAGAAAACACTTGGAAGTATGAAATGGACTGCACAGCTTGGCATAACAGCATATTGATTAAAGTTTAAAGTCATGAATAAACTTGAAGAATATGCAAACATGTAGGGCAAAAACTGAACCAGGATAAATTTTAATTTTAAAGGGCTTCTCAGAGGGTCACTTGGAAAGAACAGTCATTGTAAAACAGCAAAATTAAAATATGTACTATATATTCATTATTATAAGAAGTTAAAATAATTGGGTAAATTGCTTTCTACATAGAAAAAAAAAAAAAAGAAAAACCAGCAACTTCTCCCTGAAAGTAAATAGACTGCAGTCACAATTATTATGTCTTGCAAATACAGTTATAAAACAAAAATATTTAAATCTGTTACTTTTCTATGCTATCTTCCATGTTCATACTACTTTCTAAGAAAACCTTTATTTTGCCCATGGCAAATTTTGCACATGTTTATGCAAAACTTAAGTTACCATGAAAACCCAACAAAAAAGCAGATGAAGCAGAAGGCACAGCTAATTAAATCAGTGTGTGGTTCACTGCTCATTTTGTTTAGGGTCAAATAATAATTTAAAGCCTGTCTGAGCATACTAAGTAGAAAAATAACTCATTAGAGAGTATGAGTAGCAAGATTATTTATAGTCTGCAGACCAAATACATCTTGAAATAATTTTTCTTTTAAATCACTCAGGTACACCTAATTACACTCCAGGTAATAAGAAACAGTATTGAACAAAGGTTAGCATACTGGTGTTGGGGGGAAAGATGTTTTTAAGTCAGAGAACTTGGGCATTAGTCCCATCTCTATTACTTACTACTTAAGTGAACTTGGGCAAATTCCTTAAATTGTGCAGTATGCGCAGATGAAATTGGGAAACAAATCTCATAGGCTTGGTTTGATTAATAAGCATGCAAAATATGTCTAAATATTTTCACTTACTAAAAACCTCATAAATTTATTACACTTCACTAGTCATTCTTTCTTCTCTATGATAGAAGACACCCATTTTGAAATCTAGTTTTGAAATAAAAACAAGTTCATGCTCCCCCCCACTCCTTCTGTAGTACTAGAGACTGAATGCAGAAGCATTCTACTTCCAAGCTATACCCCCAGCCCTATTTCATTTTTAATTTTTGGTGGTACTGGGGTTTCTGGAAACCCTTCTACCTCCAGGCTACACTCCCAGACACCTTTTTAATTTGGAAACAGGGTCTCTTAAGCCAGCACGGCTGGCTTCGAACCTGCACGATTCTCCTGTTTCTGCCTCCCAAGCGCGGGGATTACAAGTGTGCGCCACCACGCCCGGCCCTATTTCATTTTTTATTTGGAAATAAGGTCTCGCTAGGTTGCTAAAAACCCAAGATGCTGAGTCTGGCTTTGAATCTGCAATTCCCATCTCAGTGTCCCAAGTAATGGGAAATACCATATTTTCTTACTGTACTATGTGAGTTTCCTAAATAACTTAATTGGTCCTAAAATTATACTAGAACCACTTCTATTATATTTATTAGTCAAGGCATCACTTTTTTTTTTTTTAGAAAAATGCCTTGAGAGTTAATCCAAGAAAAGATGAAATAAAACAAATGTCTAAAAAATTACTTGGGTACCAGGTATTATCTACAGGCGTGGGACTTTTTTCCATTCCCTGTGGAAAATGTACTTGCTTTTTTTCTTTCTTAACTTCTTCAGCCTCTTCCCTCTTCTTTTAGCCTAGAATGTCTGGTTCTTTTATCCAAGGTACCCCCTGTATAACATCAAGATTAGGCTTTTCTAAGGTCTTCATTGGGACCCTTAGGTTTTGATCAGCAGCAAGAAAGTAATATATTCTCACATTATCAAATTAGTACTTTATATGGTTATAACCATGCCCTGCCCTACTACTTCCCTGAGCAAGAGACTATAAGTAAACTACAGGAGGACTATCTTATTCTTTGTATTCCAGGGGTCATTATTTATACTGTGTCAGGAACTTAAAGTCACGAGCCCATAGAATAACATTCTGAACAATAGCAAAACTCACCAACATAAAAGTAAAAATCTTCTCACTTTTATGCATTCAGGTTTATTTTTATAATACATTTAAAGAATTTATGTGCATATGTGCATGTAATGTCTGCTCAAAGTTATTTATAAATAAAGTCTGATTTTAGCCAAAATAAAGCAGTGTTGGTGTTTTAGTTTTAATATTTTCTGCATTTCAGGAACTAGCCTAATATCTCCAAAAGTTTTAAGCTTTTTAAAAATATTACAGTATAATTAATTTTGTCCAACTGGTAAGCATTCCAGTTTCATGGATGACAGTAACTGCTCATGACTAGGGTATCACTATGAAATTTTCTTTCTTCCCTTTTCATTCATTATCCCACGATTCAATCTACTATTTTAGTTTTCTTCCTACAATCCTAGAAGAGGACAGTCATGTTTAGATCCCTTTCCTCAACAAGTACACTACATACTTCACTTTCAATATTCTATCATAAAGTATCCAGCGATAAATTATACTAACCTTACTGTATTCCAGGAATCTCCAAGTTCTTTGGAATACTGCTTTTCAAAATGATCCAACACAATTTTGCAAATCTGTTTTGCAAGCTTCCTCTCTGATTTTGCTTTCAGCTATGACAATAAGAAAAGGCTGCTGACACAGATTGACATTGCGAGTTTACTGAACTCCAACATTAAGTCTTTTAATTAATTAATTAATTTATTGGATAAGAACATTTTTAAAAGGTCATCGTAGATGTTAACATCATTGGGGAAATTCGTGAAAAGTGCATGGGAACAAGGTGCTATCTTTTCAACCCTTCTGTAAACCCTAAAAATATTCCAAGTAAAAAAATTCTAAAATTTAAGAAAAGTTTAAGGCTTGGGGGGGGGGGGGAGCCATGACTGATTCTTCTTGAAATTCCTTGAAAATTGTTTCATTTACACAACAAGGTCCCCTCCCCAAAAGTGTAACTGTTCTAAGAGCTCAAAGACAAAGGTCCAGCCCTCGAGGACCTTACATTGAGCTCGAACTTATGGAACATAGGCATAAGAAATCTAATTTTTAGACTGAAGGGGCTGATTATGTGTGCGAGAGGAATCTTGGGAGAAAACGACAGGGAACACTCAAGACTCAAAGCGCGCTTGGCATCTCTCCAGGGCTCTGGACCCGGAAGTTAAAACCCCTGGGAAGCGCGAAGGGGCAGCGCCAGAGGAAGTCCTCCCGGCCCGGGCCCCAGCCGTCCTCCCACCCTCCCTGCTCGCGTCAGGAACCGGTTCAGTCTGGAGCGCTCGGCCAGACCCCAGAGCCTCACCCGAGTCAGCATTACTTTGCCGGCAACTTCCAAACAAGGGTTTTACCCGCCTCGACATCAAAAAGCTTCCGATGACCTGGAAAGGAACGCCCAGCCTGCAGGTATTGGCTGAAATCCGCAAGTGTCTCCCCGTTCCCGTTTCAGTTCTCGCGACACTCCACTCTGCTCCTGTTGTCAAAATCTCGCCCGCGGCTGAGCTCGCGCGAGAGCGAGGCGCCAAGGGGCCGGCGGCGCGGGCGCGGGCGGCAGCGGCTGCCGAGGCTCGGCAGGCTTCGGGTTGGAACCAAGTCACCCACAGAGTCTCTGTGAGCTGAGTGAAAAAGGATGGGTCTTTGTCACCTTTGGGTTATTTTTGTCGTCACATTTAATCTCAGAAGCGAAACTTGTCACAGAATAATCCTAAACCTGATGACCTCCTTTAGCTTCTGAAATACGTTTAAAATCAAATCCCCCCCGCAGAGCCCGCTGGATCATCGCTCCCTTCAGAATGGAAAGATTAGAATGAAATACACAGGCAAAGCGCACGGCACAGAAACTAGTTCACAGTAAACGCCCGCATGTTTGCTGCTATGTATTAATTCCACTGTCATGGTCATTGTGATTATCAGGTTCTGATACCAGATGCCTGAGGACCAAAATGAGCCTGGTGCCACCTTCCCCGCCAGTTTTTTTTCTTTTTTTTTTTTTTCTTTTTTCTTTTCTTTCGGTACTGGGGATGGAACCCAGGAGCATTCTACCTCTGAGCTACATCCCCAGCCCTAGTCTTTATTTTGAAACAGGGTCTCAGTGAGTTGCAGAGGGCCTAAGTAGCTGAGGATGTCTGGAACTGGATTCCTCCTGTCTCCGCCTCCAGCCACGGCCTGGCTTTCCCCACCAGCTTTAAGAAGAATAAAATCATGTCATTCGCAAGATGGAAAGACCTGGAGAACATTATGTTAAGTGAGATTAGTCAAGCACAGAAAGAGAAGGAATATATGTTTTCTTAATATGCTCAATTTAGGGACCATTAAGAATACCAGGACTCCAGATAATGAAGGGGGAACTTCAGCAAAGCCAGAATGGAAGGAGAGGAAGAGGGCTGAGGTTGATTAATGGAGGAGCTACATCTGAATATGTGTAAAAGTATGAATGTAGCATGGTCAACCTGGACACTCATTGTTGGGAAGGAGAGAAAGGGGGAGGAGAGGGCACCAAGCACAGTCTGAATTATGCCATTTTCAATATGATCCACATAAAAATTTTAAAAAATGAAAAAATAAAGGCAGTTTTAATGGTTCTCAGGAAGCTGTTTATCACATATGTTCTGATAGGAAGAATAGTTAATTTGCTTGTGTGTTACTCTTTCATAGGACCCCTGTAGCAGCAATCTGCACTTTATCAGAGAACACCCAAACATTCCCGTGGTTCCTGATATTTAATACGTATCATTATTTTGAATTGACCCTTGATGCTCAGTATATTGGTATAAGAATTTGCAGTAGGTACAAATTTATAACCATATGAAAGAGATAAATGTCTTTAGTGATTTAAAGCTTGAAATATGTAAACAGGTTTCCTGGCAATCTAAAAATATATGCATTAGAATTTAGATTTGGTGCAAGAAATATATTCAGGACTGAAATAATTAAATGAATGCCATCTATTGAATGTTTAGGGGAAATCATTAGTCTACTTTTTTTTCCTTTATAAATCTACATTTTCTATCTTCATTACAAAATGTCACACCTAATAATACACTTATATTTGCAGTGTATCTTTTTATATGATATTTAACTCTTTCCTCCCATTCCCTCTTGAATGCTCACCAGTGTATGTGGCTGAAACGTTTCAAACCCCTGAAATAATTTACAGATTAGAAAAATTTGCTACATACAAAAAATATTAAATACTGGCTGTCATATACATCTTTGTTACATTAGGACTAGAAAAGCCTGGCGTGGTGCCCCACCCTTGTAATCCCAGCATCATTTAAGAGTCTGAAATAGGAGGATCATGGTTCGCGAACAGCCTCAGCTACTTAGTGAGGCCCTTTGTAACTCAGTGAGACCCTGTTTCAAAATAAAGAATAAAAAATAGGGCTGGGGGTGTAGCTCAGAGATAGAATGCCCCCGGGTTCCATCCCCAGTACCACATACAAAAAAAAAAAAAACCTAGAGAAAAATTCTGTTCAGTAATTCTAAGAACAGTTTTTATATTTTCACATTGAAAATCAGATTTGCTTCAGCTTCAAAGAGCATGCTTATGTAAAATTAAATGAACATGGCAATGAGGCTGAACTTTATTTCTCTAAATGGGAAAGGTTTATCAAAGTACTCACAATCATATATGTTATATATAATATATATATATATATATATATATATATATATATACACATACATACATACTATATTTCTCTTGGGGAAACTGTTATGCTTGGAAAGAGTACATTAGCTCTATCATTTTGAAAGTCTTATGTTACTATTCTAATTTTAAATAAACATCTTTGCTGATAAATTTTTTTCAGCACTTCTGAAAATCTTAAAATTTCTAACTAGTATTTAATTTGGGTACGTTTCAAATACAACTAAGCTACGTTTATTTTGGAAATTACCTCTTTATGTCTATTTATCTGCCAGTGTCTTTATGTTTATATTAGAGATGTTAACTATGTCATACTCATAAGTACTTTTCCAGTTTTTCTTTAAACTATTTAACTTTAAATGTGAAACAACTTTAAGTTTGTATGTAATATTGTTCCCACACTGTTTTATGAATTTACATATTTACACAAAACATGTCTCAAATACTTCATGTATATATATATAGGATTATGTTGCCAAAAAGTTAAGAACAATCTGTGTAGTAAAACAATATGACATCAAGAGATCTTAATTCCTTAAAATGTGTGGTAGGAAAATCTAGAGAAACCTGTTAACAATGCTACACAATAAGGCATAGAAGCAATCTTCAACTTTCACTTTAGGTGAGGCTCTTAAAAGTTTAAGACTCCAGAGTGGTATTTATAAAGTCCAGCAGACAATCCAACTGGTGAGCAAATATTATGACTTCTAAATTCATTTAACCCTTTTAAAATTTCAGGGGATATACTTTAAATGTGTTTAAAAGACAGTGTATACATAAATGTTGTATATAAAAGAAATATATTTAAAAATAATTCAGTCTAACATATATGCAACTGGTAAAGGCTGGAATTCATCCTCCCAAAATTAATATATTAAAGCTATAATCTCTGGTGTCTCTATATTTGAAGATGAGGCCTTCCAAGATATGATTAAGTTCCAATGTGGCTCAAATGAATAAGACGGAATAAGTCATAAACTAGTCTTATGGTGTCCCTCTATAAAGAGGAAAACTGGACATGCTGAGAGATACCAGGGGCAAAAGTAGAGAGAAGACCTTTGAGGACATAGCCTATAAGATGATGTGAGAGGCCTTAGGAGATAGAATTCCCCTAACCCCTAGATTTAATCTCCAGTACACACACACACACACACACACACACACACACACACACACACACACACAAACACACACACACACACACATAGTGTCTTCTATAAGTGAATTTTTTCAGGTTATCACATGAGTTTTACAAATTAAGTAAATTCTAGACTTTTATTTGGCATTTAAAAGAGCATTTATTTTTAAACTCAAAATATGGGATTTAAACAATTTATAAAAAAGTATAAATTTGGGCCAGGCGTGGTGGCTCATACTTGTAATCCCAGCATTTGGAAAGCTGAGAAAAGAGGATTGTGGTTAGAGGACAGCCTCAGCTATTTGGTGAGGCCCTTTGCAACTCAGTGACACCCTGTTTCAAAATAAAGAATAACCCGGGCATGGTGTCGCATGCTTGTAATCCCAGCATTTGGGAGGCTGAGACCAGAGGATTGCGGTTCGCGGACAGTCTCAGCTACTTAGTGAGGCCTTCTGTAACTCAGTGTGACCCTGTTTCAAAATAAAGAATAAAAAATAGGGCAGGGGTTGTAGCTTGGAGGTCGAATTCCTCTGGGTTCCATCCCCAGACCGGTAAAAAAATTAAAATAAAAAAATAAAAGAATAGGGCTGGGGGTGTAGCTTGGAGGTAGAATGCTCCCTGGGCATTGAAACAAATTAGAAATAGTTAAAAACTTGAGGAAAACACATATCCAGAAATTCTTAAAAATGTACTGTTATGTCATAACATTTATCTCTAGTGTAGTTTCTATGCATACTTTGATACTTGACATCAAATGCCTGCAATATTATACCATATGTGCATAGGGAATTCCAATAAAGGCACACAGAATTATCAATAAGTAAAAATATATGTGTGGCTATCATCTTTAACAAAAGACAAGTGATCATCTCTATATAAAGTACTTTGACACCACAATTAGCTGCTCTTAAAAATAACAGCATTGTATCTCATATACATAAAAAACTGCATAGTTTTATATAAAAGTATTATTTTAATTTATTGATTTAAATTGACTTTCAACAATCATACTAAAACTTCTTTATTATCCAAAGAAACTCATTTAAATCCATCAAATAAAGAGAAAACAGCATATTATACAAATAGTTTATTATGTGAAAATGTCATAATTTGTGAGGATTAAGGATAAAAATAGCATATAACAAAATAGGCATTAAATTATAAAAGTCCACCTAGATTTATTAAACACCTTTTGAAGTATTTTTGGAATGCTTTAATAAAACTAATTTTTGAGGTGAGGGGGCTATATGAAACATTAATTTGATTTTATGAAACAATTAATTTCAAAATTACTTTTATTACATGGAGCCAGCAATTACTACACAGTGCAGTAAACACTGGTACAAAAGAAAACTTTCAAAACCTTATCTTTACTTTCAAATCAGATGAATGTTAAAAATATAGCAAAAGTATGAGTTTAGTTTAAAAATGAGTAAATATAAATATTATTAAAGAAACCAAAAGATAAGCAATTTTTTTCTAATATTCAGGTCAAAATTTTCATCTTGTCTTTCTGTAATATTTTCCTTACGTTTCATCCACTGATCAAATTGAGATTTGTATGCACTTAATATCTGAAGAAGAATGCTTTTTGGTTCCTCAGGGTAGTAGGTAGGTCTATGTCCAAACTCCAAGAAACTGTACCATGTTGTCTAGAGTAATAAGCTACCTGATTTTAATAAAAGTTCAGTGAGTTAAAAATGTAAATAAAATGTTACGCTCCAAAGTAACAACTTAAAAATAAATAATATGTTAAACTCCTTTAGACATATTCATGTGGTTATCAGTTCCAGGATGATGTGTCTGTTGTCAGTATAAGGTACCAAATGAACCAATTAAGGCATGCTTTCAATTAAATGAACATTATGAATCTATTACTGGAACTATGTATCTAAAAGTTTATTTAAATGGTAGAGAACTTTATGGATGCAAGAAAAGTAAAATTGTAAATTGAGAATTATTTTGGAATCATTTCTTTTTAAAAGTATTTGAACAAAGCTTTTTACTCTTACTCTTTTAATACCCAAGTTATTTATTGTAAAATGTTCTTTTTGCCTTTAATTTCAAATCATGAAAGAATTAAGATAACCTGAATGAGTCACTGTAGCTTCTGCTAAAATAAAGGAACAGGGGGTGCCTTGTCCTCTGAAAGTATCTGACCTTGAAAATGTGGCTTATTGGGAATTCTAATAATATCTTCCAGAACATATTTTTATTGACTTAAACAAATTTAAGTTAACATGGATATTTTAAGTCTTTCATTTATTAATATTATCATAATATTATCACCAAAGAAAGCAAACAACAACAGCAACATTGAACGCTCTCCTTTGGTAATACTTCACAGTCACATAATTTGGTAGAATAAAGATCTGAGAATCTGCTTTTTAAAAAAGCTATTCCTTTTAAATTAGGTCAAATTATTCAATAATAAAGCTATTAAAAAATATACCTCCAGTCATATGTTTGTATAGTTCATGTATAAAGCAAATCAGCTGTTTTTCAGTCACAATTTAAAGCATCTCTAGAAAAGTGCACAATCAATTAAATAGTAATTAAACAAAAGTTTTAGAAAAATATAAAAACAGTTAAAAAGTTAGGTTATAAATTCCCAAGAGCTCCCCTTCCATGCACATGTATCTTACAAAAAATGTTTAATATATAGAAATATAGACTTTAAAACAAATAGTAAAGAAAATATAGAGACCACTGGCTCTTATTTCTGAAGAAGTTTCCTTCAGGAATAAGCCCAGGAGTGGGAATGTTTAAACCAGAGTCAACACGTCAACAAATATCTTCTAAACATGGTCCATATGATCATCCCATCTCCTGGTCATCTTGTTTCTCTTCTGTTTTTAACCATGAAGAACATGGAGAAATAGGTCAGGTCTTTGGGTATTAATCTCCTCACTTAAATCATTTTGGCTCTCTTGTCTCATTCATAAGTCTCAAGGTTTTTCATCTTTTGATAAAGAAGAAGGTCTCAGCTCACCCCACTGATGTTAAATGAACTACTTGCCAAGCCTTGGTTATGAGATCGCATCAGGAGCATCACCATTAGGTCTCTGTCGCACAGCCAGGGGAGGAAGAGGCTTCCCATAGAAATCTACATAAGGACGGGTAACCAAAACCACAAGACACTTAGGTAATCAAAGTTTTTGACGTGGTTCATTATTTTTCAACCATACCTTTAACACATGTCAAGTGAGGCGACAGTAGATAAGATAGAAAAAAAAAAGAGACAAACCAAACACCCAGAACCGAAGAAAACTTGGGAAAAAAAACCCCACAAAAACAAGGTTAAATTCTATTTGGTTTAGTAAAAACTTGCATTAAGGGTTACATTATTATTATTTGTTTCTAATTACCCATTCACATTAGAACAGAATAAATGTAAAATATTAAAAAAAAAACATTCTATGGATAAGGCTCTGGTAAGTCAGCATTTGTACACATCATGTTCTTATTCAGTGCCTGTTAATTCTAGGTATTTTAGGAAAATCAAGTGTACTTTTTTATAATTACATTTCAATATAGTTTGTTATTTGGGATATATTTTTACCAAAAAATTCTTGCCCTTTGTAAATTTTATTCCTTATCACAAAAGGTTTATAAGTTTAATGGTATCATCTCTATTAATTAACTACTTTTGTAACCTTAAAATTATTCTAGAAGCATAGAAGTTCAGGATCCCTTAAAATAAGTATACATTATGAAAAATGATTTTTTAAAACAGCCATAACTTCTAGGTATTTTAGAAAAATTCAAAGCAATTATGAAGCTACAAGTATGTTCTAGCAATTCTTAATGTAACAGTATAACACAATTAGTTAAAAGTATGGGTTTCAAAGCTAGACAGACCCAAGTTTGAATTCCATTTACTATCTATGAGGCCTTGAAGTTCAGGTTCCTCATGCACAAAACACAATGGTAGGTATATGATACATTTATTAATATTGGCATAATTAAAATGATAAAAGCTATATCAAACACATGTGCAACAAATGTATTTTTTCTCTCCTAAGAATTTAGCTTATTTTTATGGTTGGTTTTATACTACTTATTTGCCAGAACATTGAATCATTCTATACAAAGTAAATTTCTTATTGCCTTAATCATATTAGATATTAAGTGGATCTTTGTTCCCAACTGAAATAACCAACTTAATTATGAATGCACATCTTTGTAAAGGACTGGACATATTTTAATATGAAAATTGTTATAAGCAGGAAAACTACAAACAAAATTTTATCTTTATTCATTTAAAAATATTCTTCAGTTTGCCTTTTTTTTTTTTTTGCTTGTTTTCTTTACTTAGAAACAGGGTCTCTTAAGCCAGCGCGGCTGGCTTCGAACCTGTGAGATCCTCCTGTCTCCGCCTCCCAAGCGCAGGGATTACAAGCGTGTGCCACCACGCCTGGCCAGTCTTTTTAATTTTTGAAACTGAGTTGCGAAGAGCCTTGCTAAATAGCTTAGGCTGTCCAGGAACCAGGACCCTCTGGTTCTTTGCCTCCTGAATGCTGGGATTACAAGCCTGTACCACCCCGCCCAGCCTCTATTTAGTTATTTTTGATTAGCAGAATCTTTCATTCATTTCTAACAATATGTAATGCATAAAACATAACATTGATAAGGTATAGATGAATTTGGATTCTTTTTTTTTTTTTTTTTTGCAGTACTGGAGATGGAACCCAGGGACATTCTACCTCCGAGCTACAAACCCAGCCCTATTTTTTATACTTTATTTTGAAGCAGGGTCTCACTGAGTTGTGGAGGGCCTCATTAAGTAGCTGAGGCTGGCCTTGAATGGCTATTCTCCTATCTCAGCTTCCCAAATGCTATGATTACAAGCATGTCCCACCAACGCCCAGCTTTAATATGTATTCTTTTAAGTCTCTTCTCCAAACACCACTGTGTTACCTGTTATACTGAGAAAACATTGTAGGCAATAAAAGTAATTAGAAAAGTAAAATGCATTGTTACCAAGGCAAATTCCTTTAAAAATTCTGAGTTTCACTATGAATATAGTTTTAGATCTAGATATAAAGGCAAAAGAAAAAAAAACAATTATGTAAGTGGTACCTGGCAGTATCTTAGATAAACATGTCTTAATAAATCTCCTAAATTACTTAATGTGAACACTTCAAATTAAATTTTTTAAACTTATTATGCATATTTTCTTCCTCAATTAATAAAAAGTTAACTGGACTTTTTTAAAACCCAAGTTAGGTATTCTTTCACTCAAAATTATTGAAAGGTATGTCACTTTGAACATGATTAACATTGAAGTAATAAAATAGTAAGGATATTTTGCCACTTATGAAGTTACAGTATTTTTCAGCATTGAAAAGCAAATTTTTTTTTTTTTTTTTTTGTGGTATTGGGGTTTCTGGAAGTCCTTCTTACCTCCGGGCTACACTCCCAGACCTATTTTATACTTTTTTAAAATTTGGAAACAGGGTCTCTTAAGCCAGCACGGCTGGCTTTGAACCTGAGCGATCCTCCTGTCTCTGCCTCCCAAGTGCAGGGATTACAAGTTTACAAGCTTGCGCTACCACGCCTGGCTAAAAAAGCAAAATTTTAATATACTGAAACCCAACTAAAATATTAGATGACAGTGGACTTAAACATAAATAATTTATCATATATTTTTTCCAAGGGGTTCTAATTTGAAAGCATAAAAAAGAGAGAGGGAACACTTTTCAGTCTGTTTTTTTTACCTCTTTTTACAATTTTCCATAATTGTATACTTACCCTGAATGCCAATTTCAATTTTTTGCATTTCATTGGACATTCTTTCCCTCACAAACAGCAAATTATCATTCTCTTAAATGCATTCATTCAGAAACAATTATAGAGAATCTGTTAAAAACAAAGTTTTCCTATTGTGTAAGGGAAAGTGGAAAAAGAAACCTACCTACCCCCATTTACCTGGATGAGTCCTTTTTTTTTCCTGAGTTCCATAATTTTACTTTGTGCTGGGATTTAGACATTTCCAAAAGACAAACGTACAGATACCTGTATATGTCTCTACAACGGGTTTACTTGCTCTTCATATATTTGCGATTATAGAGGTAGCACCAACCTTCAAGCACCTTTAGCAAAATTATATTCCTCTGCCCTCAATCACACCTCCATTCATCATGTTCTTAGCACACAGTTTTTATTTTTCATTCCAATTTTCAAGTATTATGTTACTTACTACTTACATTCATTATTGTGGTAGAGTCCAAATGGACTTTTACCTCAGAAATAGCCGCCATTAAGTATGTACTTGATACATTGTGACAAAAATCATTTTCCTAAACATCAAATCTAATAACACTATTTCTATGCTAAAATTATTATGTCTTAAGAATTATAGCAAGTCCAGACATCACAACATATATGGAATACCTTTATCATCTGGGCTTTAAATCAAAATTCCACTTTCAATGTTTCCTGTAATTTCAAATTTCCTGTTTCTTACTAACTCCATGCATAACCTAAGCTCCAGGCACATATTATTCTCCAAATAAACCATGTTCTTTCCAACCTCTGCCTCTGAACAGTGACTTATCTGCTTCTTACACTTCCCATTCTATGAATGCCATGTCTAATGTCACTTCCCCTAACTGCCTCTGCAGCTTGTGCACAGTGATTCTGAACCATACAATGCATTGTCATGTACACTACAGTAAGCTGAAGTATCGTCTTCTCTTTTAGAGAAGGATCTACACAAAGGCAGAATGTATGCCTTATTCACCATACTATTACAAAAACATTTGGTGACACCATATACAAAAGTGATACTTATTGAATGAATGATGATTCAGTAAGAGAATAAATAAATAAATTATTTTTCCATATATGTATATACATAGAAATGCACTATTATTATCCAGTTTTTTTTTTTGTTTGTTTGTTTGTTTGCGGGTCTAGGGATAGAACCCAGGGGCATTTGACCTCCGAGCTACACCCCTTCCCTATTTTTTATTCTTTATTTTGAAACAGGGTCTCACTAAGTTGCGGGGAGCCTCACCAAATAGCTGAGGTTGTCCGCAAACTGCGATCCTCCAGTTTCAGCCTCCCAAATGCTGGGATTATAAGCGTGTGCCACCACGCCCGGTTTCTTATCAAGTTTTAAAAATCATTAATATTCAAATTATTAATGTATTCAATGTAGGTAAGCTTACTTAGTTATATAATAAAATTATAAGACATGGTATAATCAGTGAAAACATCATGATATAAAAATCAGTAAAGCAGACATATTTGAATCTGCTGGAAATATATCAGCAACTTTTATATGGCCTAAACAAACTATTCTAACTTTGGAAGTGTAAAAATAAGTCTTCTAATTTTCACTGTGGTTAGAATATTTTAATTGAGATTATAATGAAATATTATGGGCCTATTATACTCCAAAAAAGAAAGCAAAATATTTCATATATGTTGAATATTATGTGATAAAGCTTTTCTAATGACTTTTTCTAGTAAGTATTCTTTTAACACAAAGTCATAAAAATTTGGATGTTCTGACTGCACAAGTTTGCTGAGCTACAGTTAAATCTACACAATTATCTTTTGCATTCTAGAAATATATTACTGATAATGTATAAGTTGTGTAAGTTGTTCTCTTTTAGTCCCAACTTTCCTTTCTCTAGCTTTTGCTTCTTGACATTCTAATGCCCCAAACTGGCTGGATTAAAAATAATATTAAGTTTTTTTTTTTTAAATTGTTCTCTTCAATAAAATCTGCAGTAACTTTCCATTTAGCAGAACTTTACTTGGTTTTTTGATTTAATTTCTGAGTTTAGAGACTGTGTTGATCTTTGCTTCATTTTAATATTAACAGCTGGGTATCTTATTAGGAACAGAGAAAAATTATGTGGTATTAAGAGAGAATATGTTGTGCATACATAGAATGCTACAGATTTTTTTTTTTACAATTTAAGTGTAATTATAGTGTGTCATATTTATTTTAAAACTTTTCTCTTTTCACATGTCCATGTAAATGTATCAGGAATAACCTAAGTATGATTCTCTTTATCTCTGTATTCTTAGGCAAATAAAAATAAAATTATATAGATGCAAAGTGCATTTAAAAAAATTAAAAATTAATATGAAAAAATAACAAGTATAATGAAAAAGAATGATGGTAGATTTGAAAGGCTTCCAAAAATAAAAGACTAAGTTTGTTGAAGTTGTGAAATGAAGTACAGAAAAGTGGATGTAGGATGTACAGATGATATTTGAAAACTGATCCTTTTGCATTACCATTATGACGTGTTTCACCAAGAGGCTCAAGTTTTGGAAGTCTAGTGACTTTAGGGGTTCCCCAGCCAACTAAAGAAAAAGAAAAACATTTAAAAACACCGTTAACAAATGTCTTCTTAGGTCAGTTGAGAGGACCCTTCACTTGACAGGAAATGTATATAATGTTCAACGTCAATTCAAATGTACTCACAATATTGAATAGCAATAAGTCCATGTTAAACTTCCTCTAATTAAAAATGCAACTATAGTATTTTATTATCCTCTTTAAGTTTTTATTCACCTTTACTTACCGATATAAACTCCTATTTATAACCATCATAAATACGCTTTTGACTACCATTCCACCCCCAAGTGGAGGCAAAAAGAAATGTTTTCTTATTAAATCAAATAATAGAAATGAGTCTAAAAAATTCTTAAAGGAAAATGTTACCATTTGAAGCCTTATAGCAGGGCTATAAGGATATTACAAACATTTATGTATCATTAGATATTTGTTGAGCACCTATAGCAGGTTAGGTACTATGCATAAAGGTATGCTGAAATTACTTACAATAATTACTAATAACTATTAGTAATAGTACTAACAATTACTGACAATTATTGTACAGTCATGTCCCAATGCTTCTTCACATACATTATTCCAATTAATCCTTATGAGAACTTAGGAAGTGTATGTGTATGTTGGATTTATATTGGGAAAATTTATACATGTAGGTAACTTTCAGGATAAAAGGTCCAGTTTTTTAAAAGATCACATCAACTATCCTTTTTTAGCAATCTGAGTATTACTTTTTAAAATAAAACTTGAACACATTCTAGAGATTATTGAGTAAAGTTTTCTTAATATATTTTACTTTAGATTTTTCTTCACCTTTAATTTTAATTAATTAAAAAAATTTGTGGGGGTAGATCTGGGGGTTGAATCTAGGGGCATTCTACCTCCGAGATACACCCCCAAAACTGTTCTTTAGACTTTATTTTGAAACAGGATCTCACTAAGTTGTGGAGAGACTCACTAAGTAGCTGTGGCTGGTTGTGAACCTATGATCTACCTGTCTCAGCCTCCCAAGTACTGGGATTACAAATGTGTATCACCATGCCCGGCTTTTCTTCTCTTTTATAAAACTCTTACATGCACAAATTTTGCACAAAGTATGCAGAGTGAATGATTCTTTCTCAAAAATTAAAAACTAATGAATATGCCAAATAAAAATTATATGATTCTTTTTCTTTTCTCCATCATTTAAAGCAGTATTTCTGAATTCAGCATCAACATAATTTTACTCACCAGGAAGGGGAGGGGGCGGAGGTGCTGGACTTTTAGGAACAGTCTCATCTGTATTAACTGGTTCTACTCGGTGACTCCTTTTCATTCTTAGTTTCTTAGTTTTCTTTTTACTGTTATCTATAAGAATATAAACATGGAACTTTATACTAGTTGGAAAAAGTGAACTCTAATAGAATATATTAAACCTCTGAAAAGAAGTGAACTTAAAAGGAAAAGAAAATATAAAATTAGAATATTGATATTATTATAATAGAAATCTATTCTACTTTGGAAGTTAAGTAACCAAATGTAAACTTGAACTTACTATGAATATTTTTAATTGATGGCTTATTAATAAATATATTTATGAATGAAAAATGATAGCTAAGAGCCTATTTTAAATTCTAGTAAAAAATTTCAGAATATAAAAATAGTTCTCATTTCCAAGACTAATTTATGTTTCTTCCAAATGTCATATTAACCAGATATAATTTTATAATTGCAGGAATATCTACAAAATTCAGAAATGCCTAGAAAAAGAAGAGTGTTGCTGGTTTTTCTCAGTGGGATACAAAAATGAATTTGAGTAAAAAAAAATCCTTTAAGATGTAAAAAAAGATTCCCATAAAATCTAACACATTACTCATTAAAACAGCAACTAAAATAAGATGTTTTCAATATAAATATATGTAAAAAAAATCACTTAAGTATACCTAGCAGAATTGACTTTATGTTCTTTCTCAAAAAAAAACCAACAAAAACCAATTTATAGATTCTTGAATACATATAAACATATTAAGAATATACTAATGTTTAAGTTTAACAACTAAAATTAGGATCATAAAGTAGTTTTAGAGCCTCAAAGTTACTGAAATATTTACTTATTTATTTTTGGTACTGGGAATTGAGCCCAGGGCAGTTTTTTATTTGAAACAGGGTCTCGCGAAAGTGCTGAAACTGTCCTTAAAACTGTGATCCTCCTGTCTCAGCCTCCTAAATATTTGGATTACCAATTTGTGCTCAGCTAAAGTTACTGAAACATTTTAACTTTAACAATTCCAAACTGCTGAATTACTTACACACATACATGCACACGCACACGCACACACACACACACACACACACACACACACACACACTCACACTTTTCTAAAATGGGAATTATATGAACATAGAAACAGACAACATCTGGGAAGATTAAAAGGCAGTAAGAAATTAGAACATAATTAGAAACAAATTATTTTTATAAATAACTTAGTATAATTTGAGATATTTCACTCCAGATGGAAACAAAGTAATCTTTTTTATAATAAAAGTTTTACAGACTAGAAAATGGTAGGGGAGCTTCCAAAGTATATGGTACTTTAGGATGAGCAGTAGGTTAACGTGATGGAAGAGGATCCAGTACAGAACATATGATCAGGACTGCAGTGTAAGCCCAGCCACAGAGGAGACAAATCATCTACGGTGAGCAGTCTCTCCAAATCCTTGACTTCCCATTTATATAATAGGAATAATATATCCTAGGATCACTCTGTTAAGTAACAATGCTGTGCTGAATAATAAAATAAATCTGAAGGCATGTTTTGTTGTATAAAATATGTTGTTATTATGGTTATATGACTTACTATCACAGGTCTCTCAATAATACATTTTAAAATCATCTGCCAATCACTTTACTTTTTAATGATGTATCAGTGTTAAAAGTCTTTTTAAAAACAGACCACTGGCCAGGCACGGTGGCGCACGCTTGTAATCCCTGCGCTTGGGAGGCTGAGACAGGAGGATCGCACGGGTTCGAAGCCAGCCTCAGCTACTTAGTGAGGCTCTCAGCAACTTAGTGAGACCCTGTTTCCAAATAAAATATTAAAAAGGTCTGGGAAGATAGCCCAGAGGTAGAAAGCCTCTGGGTTCCACCCCTAGTACCACCAAAAAAAAAAAAAAAAAAAAAAGCAGACCACTGTACTAAGTCTACCTTCATTTTAAACTCTGTTGATAAGAATTATATGAGTGTGGATATGGCAGCCCTACTTTCCAACAGAGAAAAATTAGATCTTTAAATCTATTATTTTTTTATCTAGCAAAATATCTGCTAGCTAGTTTGTACTTCAAGAACTAAAAATTTATTTTGATAGACTGATACTTTAAAATGTTCTTGTTAGCAGGTACTGTGATAGGAACATTATAGTTATAAGTAACTCTAAAAGCCCTGTCAATTAAGATGATGCTAATTCCCATTTTAGAGTTGAGCAAATTAAATCAGGAAAATATAATTTAATCTAAGATTTATCTAGTAGATGAGAGTGCCAGGATTACCTCAGGTTGTTTGATTCTAAAGTTGGGGTCAATCTCTGGGACACTAAGAAACATTAACTATCTGTTAAATCACGTAATCAGAGCAAAGCAATTATGAGTTGAAGATTTTGTATGATACTAAAATAGAGGAAAATAGTTACTTAACAACACCTTTTTTTTTTCTTTTTCTTTGTCTTTCTTTTTGGTGTGGGGGGGTGTTGAGATTTGAACCCAGGGTCATGAGTTCAATCCCTAGCCTCTGATAAGACTCTTAAATAAAGTTCTACTGATTATGTTGGTATCCTATGAAAATAGCCAGATAATAAAGGAAATTATGTTAATTTGCAGAATTATAAACCTTAAAAAACAAGCAAATAAGCAAAATAAAAGAAAACCTTAAAATCTTAAATAAACCCCATGATTTCCTAGACTTATGCTATACTCCAAACTTATGAAAGTAAAATTAAAAATTTAATTTTCTGCTGAAATCATTTTAAGTTATATAGAATCACATTTTAAGCAAGCATGTTAAAAATAGGAGGAAACTGAATAATGATTAAAGACCTAGAAAAAATCATGATAAAATGGAAACTGCATTTGGAAACAAAAAATACAGTACTTTTTTGGTAAAAATAAGCATGATAAAATGAAATGCAAGTAAGTTTTATTTATATGTATGACCATTACTTTAAATAACTCAATATATCACCTGATTCCGATGATCGCTGGTCTGTCTCATCTTCATTTTCCAACTGCTTTGTTAATATCTCCTTAAAATTTTCTACTACTTCAAATTCATTGTTTTTCTGGCTATTGTCACTAGTCTGGCTCTGTGTTTCCACTTGCTCAGGTTCCACGGTATGTGTCAGGGGGCAGTCATCACTATCTTTCTCCTTTTGCTTCTTTTTCTCTTTTTCAAGTTTTTTTTCATTCTAACAAAAATGAAATATATTATTTTATTAAATAATTATATCTTAAGATAATTTTAAGGAAGAAATCAAGCTAACATCATCCTGTAACTTCAATTGCTGTGATATTTCTATTAAAAATTATTTGTTAAATTAACTAAAACATGATAACATATTATAAACATAATCTAGATACCTCTATTCAGCATGAAGTCACTAAAAGGCCCTTTTTTCTGCCTGTCCCCACCTGCATCCACACATATACCATCCAGAAACATACACAAATGAGTGACTATTAGCTGTTCAAACAAAACAGAAATGGAGTTTTTATTTAATACATATTTTTCCATGTCAACGAAGTGCTTAGAATAATATGTTATATATTGTAAATGCAACATGTTAAACACTATTCATTTAATCAATAATAGTAATATTTTAAATATCACAACTAACTTTATCAATGTATAAAAAGTTATTTCTAATTTTTCACTATTATAAGGAGTAAATTATTTTATTCAGTTTTTTGGTTTTTAATTTTTTTTTATATGTGTGTTGGGGGGATACTGGGAATTGAACCCCAGAGGCACTGTCCCTCTGAGCTATACTCCCAGCCCCATTTTATTTTATTTTTTTAAATTTTGAAACAGGGTCTAAGTTACAGAGAACCTTACTAAGTAGCTAAGGCTCTGGTCTCAAACCTGAAATCCTCCTGTCTCTGCCTCCCAAGTACTGGGATTACAGGCATGCACCACCGTGCCCTGTGTCCTATTAGATTTTTAAATTAAATTACTATCAGTAGATACTTTAAAATGTGACACAATCACAAACTTCCCTTGAGAAAAATGGAATAAACTTACACTCCAGGAAAAGGGTTGGGAGAGTATTTTTCTGCATAGTTTTCAATGCTGCTTATTATCAATCTTTTATATTTCTGATAAATGGACAAATAGCTATTTTTAACTTAATGTTCTAGTTTAATTGAGTTTGATTTTTTTAATTAAAAATTTCATTACTAGAGAAGTTGAATTGTTAATATCCTATTATCACTCTTTTTTTTCCCTTTAGGGAACTGTTTTTGGTAAATCAATACTCTACTATTCTATAATTTTTTTGGTAACTAGTAAGAATTCCTTATTTTGTGTCGTACCCATCACTAGGATTAGGCACAGAGTCATACACAGGACTCTCTGTCCTATGTACCCTATTTTTCAATAGGGTTTTTTGTTTGTTTTCATTTATGCCTTTTAACTTTGTATAACAGCTTTTTTAACATTCAGTATGAGATTATTCATTTTTCATTTAATGATTTGTGACTTCATTTTCATGCTTTGAGAGTTTTTCATTCCCCAAACATATATAAATATTAAACTATATTATTTTTAGTATTTAAAAATATACTTTAAATATACATTTAAGTCTTTGATACTTCTATAATTTAATTTGTATACAATGTTTAATCATTTTTATTTTTTCAAATAGTTGCTCAGTTGTTTCAATACACTTCTCCCAAATTTAAAATGTTAAGCTTTATAAATCTTACAATTAAGTGTATTGCTATTTGTTCCATTTGTCTGCCTGTCTATCTAGAACTAATACCATAATAGTTCACTATCTATTATCTGTGATGAAATCAGAGACATGTGTTTCTGTACAATATAAACTTCCTAAGGAAGTTTTGTGAAGAAAGAAAATAATTTGCATGGTAAAAGAGACTATAAATAATTTGTTTTCATTACTTCACTGACAATCTTCTTATAACTTAAAAGCAGAATAACTTTAACTTTCCCCATAGCATAAATTAATTTAGAGACTTCCTATGCATATGTATTTTATGCTGTACACCACTATGGTACAATATTGCTAATTTTCACAGTAAAGATATTTTATTTTATTTTATTTTATTTATTTATTTATTTATTTATTTATTTTTTGGTGGTACTGGGGTTCCTGGAAGCCCTTCTACCTCCGGGCTACACTCCCAGACCTATTTTTGCATTTTTATTTGGAAACAGGGTCTCCTAAGCCAGCGCGCGGGGCTAGCTTCGAACCTGTGCGATCCTCCTGTTTCTGCCTCCCAAGCGCGGGGATTACAAGCGTGCGCCACCACGCCCGGCGGTAAAGATATTTTAAAAGATACAATGGGAGAAGTACTAGGGCCTCTCAAGTATTTTTTACCCATGGTACTCTATATTAATAGGTCTATTTTTTTTATAAGGTGAGCTTTATTACACAGAGAAAGTTAATGCTTCAAAGTAAAAAGTAAATCTTGATTTCCTTTTTCACCACCAATATTTTTTAAAGAACATTAAAAAACTTGACAAACACAATAGCTGATAAGATGGAAACAAAAACAGCAAATAGTGCATGCTCTTCAGATATCTTTATTTGCTTAGAATAACATATATTTAGGGTAACTGAATGGGGTGAATAAAATATTTAATTAACCTTCAATTATCTAAGCAATTTCACTTATTAAGTTTTCTTCTACATAGAATGATGGGACATAATGGGTTAAGACCAAATACCTCAAATTACCTATTATTTTGCAAAATAAAGCAATACCAAAACTATCCAATCATCTTCTTACCTGCCAAGCTGCCTCCCTCCTCAGCAGTAGCCCCCAAGGAAGAAGCAATCATCCACCTTTCCAGATGAGCACCTGGGTGGAAGGAGGCAGTGACAGGAGAAGAAGAATGGAGAACACAGGGCCAGCAACCCTGTCTCCACAACAAGCTCTGAACAAAGGAGGAGGTTTAGGGAGCACTGCCCAGGAGGCTGAGAGTGACTAGACAGAGCCAAGGCCAACTCTGGACTCCAGCACATGATGAAAATGAAGACACTGATGCCCACACATGCACATGTGCTCGTGCGTATACACACACAAATACACACAAACACCTTCTTCAAAACTAAACTCTACGAATTAGTGGTTGTAAAACTTGTGATAAATTAAAGCAATCAAGATGATTGGGCTAGAATGATTAAATTAAGAAAATATTCAGAAACAATTTATTGCAGTTTTGAATATTCTTAAGTTTCCTGGGAAAACAGAAAGTTATTTATGTACTCTAATACATTATAAGCATGTAAACATTATTGTAAAAGGATATCAATATCGAAACCAAGAAAATGTGAATAAGAGTAAATATATAACCACTGTAATGAAATAAATGACAAAAATAGATTCATCAATTAGTAACTATAATAATTTCTGCATTTAACCTTTGTTTTCATTTTCATTTAATTTTAAAGTCATATTTCCATTTTTATACTAACTCAAAGGTAATTTCAATTATTTTTAATTTTTTTGGTATGCATGCTAAGTGCTCTACCCCTGAGCTACATTCCCAGCCCCAAAAGGTAAATTTGAAAAGGAAGAAAAAGCAGTAAACCTTCCTTCACCTTTAATTTCAGTACAAATAATCACTCTAAAGAAATTCTTCTGCCTGCCTCCTTTCTCAAATTTTGCCTTCTTTCCCAACTTCTGACTTTACAATTTAAGATATAAAAATTACATTTGTTGCTACTCATACCTCAATGATTACAGATGCTATAGGCTGGAAAGGATTAACAGTAACTGGTCCTGTGTCCAACTCAGACACACCACTGGTTGCATCAAGTTCAGACTGCTCTTGTTCTCTATTGTTTGTGGGAAAAAAAGCGATTGAAATTCATTTTGAAAAATGCTGACCCATGGCAATTAATTACTAAGAACACAGCTTTTAGTTTCTAAGGAAAAAGCAATAATCTTTATGCAATTAATAGGCCTCCATCCTCATGTAAAAATTAATTATTTGAATTTTAGAAGGAAAATATTTTGACGAAAATGACATTTACTGACTTAATGCTAATAGTGCAAATTAATTATTTTCCCATGTGCCAAGTGTTTATATTTGTCCATTTATTATTTACCCTCCAAAAATCAATGCTGTCCTTTTTACTGGTCATAGTAGATAAACTCTCTCGTTACCTCCTTTTTTTATGGGCTGTGTCTTCTCTAGCTAAATATAACTAGAAAAATATTCCTTTAACTCAATCTATGCTGTATTTATGTACTAATATGTCTCTTATTTATAAGACAAGCACAAAAAGACACCTATAAATTGACTCTATAGAAAAATATGACAATAGTAATATAAATATTATATTCTTAAGTTATAAATCATATTTAAGCAACTAGATAAAATTATGCTTTGCATAATTGTATAAAAATAAGTGACCCTTTACCAATTAGGTTAAATATTTACATAATAGTTGTTACTGAAATATTTACTATTTGATTTATATTTAATATTGTCCAATGTATTAAGAACAATAAGTTATTAAAAGCAGCAAAAGGTAGAAAAATCAGTATTATGTGCCTTTAGTCAGACTATAACAATGTGACTATTCAGTACTATGATAATAACTATGTTCTATGATAGAAATACATATCCATTTATTCTGAGCCTACAAAGCCACCGTTTGGAGATTTGCAACTTACTACCTTGTTGACCTTAAACCTAGATCTCTGAGCCTCAACTTTTGAACAAATGTGGATAAAAATAGCTCATTGGGCTGTTTCAATGAACAGATAAAGTAATATATGAGAAATACTATAAATGAACAGTCATTGATATTAATATTACTCATTTATTAATAACAATTTCAGTTATATAGTACTAATATATTAGTTTCATACCAAAATCAACATGTTTTACTGTTTTTCAAAACCACCAGAAATGACTATCTGAAATCAATGTATTTAGCAAAGTAAATCAGTCTTTTCTAAAGGCAAATTTACTTTTAGTTATCAGGTCTGAGCTCAACAGAAGAGGTCTGAGACGAGAGTATGGCTAAGGTAGAAAGGGGCCATGAGTATTAGAAATGTCTGGTATAACATGATTTAGAATCTCATTATGGAAAAGGTAAAAACTTTAACAAAATGCTTAACATTAGATTTCTTGTATCCAACTCGATGTGTGTGTGTGTGTATGTGTGTGTGTGTGTGTGTGTGTGTGTGTGTGTGTGTGTGTGTATGGGTCTGAGGATAGAACTCAGGGGCATTCTATCTCTGAGCTACATTCCCTGTCCTATTTTTTATTCTTTATTTTGAAACAGAGTCTCACTAAGTTACAGAGGGCCTCACTAAGTAGCTTAGGCTATCTGCAAACAGTGATCCTCAGGTCTCAGCCTCCCAAATGCTGGGATGACAAGCATGAACCACAATGCCCAGGTCCAACTTGATTTTCTATTGTTACTTTCAGTTTTCTTCTTCTACTACTCCTTCTACTTCTTATCCTTCTTCTGGATTTGTTTATTTATCTATTTGTATTGAGGATTAAACCAAGGGCCTCAGCCATGCTACATACATGTTCTACCAGTGAACTTCAACCTCAGCACATTTGTTTTCTTAGTGAAGGAAAGACAAAAGAGTTTTCAGAAAAGTGTGGCAATATATTTTATATTTTGTTTTTATAAAAAAACATATAAAAGATACTCTATATAAATGACTGTAATGAATATATATACTAGGATAGAATATTAAAGATTCTACAGTGATTAAAACTTCCTATCGCCTTCCAGGACCACACTTCCCACTTTTTCTTTGACATCAGGAGGCACCTGGTGAATGACATGCTCATATTGGGCACCTGGGATCAAAGTTACTCTTTTTTTTTTTTTTTTTTTAGGGTCTTGGGATGGAACCAGGGGCATTTGACCCCCAAGCTATACCCCCGTACCTTTTTTTTTAAATTATTATTCTTTATTTTGAAACCGCATCTCACTGAGTTGCAGAAGGCCTCACTAAGTAGCTGAGGCTGTCCGCGAACCGCAATCCTCCAGTCTCAGCCTCCCGAATGCTAGGATTACAAGCATGCACCACCACACCCGGCTTCATAGTTACTCTTAAAGGCATTTCTTTAAGCTGGGCTTGGTGGTGCACACTTGTAATCACCAGGCTTAGGAGGGGGAGACAGGAGGATAGTGCAGGTTTGAAGCCAGCAATGCTGGCTTAAGAGACCCTGTTTCCAAATAAAAATATTAAAAAAAAAATAGGTCTGGGAGTGTAACCCAGAGGTAGAAGGGCTTCCCGGAACCCCAGTACCACAAAAAAAAAAAAAAAAAAAAAAAAAAAAACCCACAAAAAATCATGTTGTAAAACCTTAGATAACACAACTGAGTCAAGTTCTGACAAAATTACTACTGAACAGCAGATTTTGCTTTCAGCTAAAAGATCTTCTATCAATTCACTTTCCATCTTTGCCAAGATTAAATAAAGATTTTTTAATCTCCATCTTTAGCCATATTGAGCTTAATCATTCTTTGTTGTGGGAGACTGTTTTGTGCATTACAGGCTGTTCACAACATCCTTTCCTCTAGTTATTAGATGCCAGGAACAGCCCTCCTGCCCCAGCTATAACACATAAAATTGACTCCTGACATTGCTACCTGTTCTTTGAGAGGCAGAATCCCCCTGTGTACTGAAAACCCTGCTCCAAAAGGACTCATAGGAAAGGAGATAAAATTGTAAAACTCTGGTATTTTACTAGTAAAATAACCACCAGGAAAATAAATGTTTTCCTTCAAACTTAAGGAGACAAAACTAACAAATTACTCTAAACATCACCATGATGTATACTCTTCACATATGCTCTGACATTAAGTTTACTTACCTTGCTTCTCGTAATTTTTGCACTCGCTCAGCCCTTTCTCGTTTCTCTTGCTCCTCGAGAGCTCGCTGTTCTGTTGTGTCCTTTTGGATGCGTTCATTTAAGGCATCAAAGTCTCTTGCAATGTTATGTAGTAGCCAATAAAGGCCTTTTTTAATGGACTTGTCAATTTTCTTTCCATACCCCAAGACAGCTGAACAAGGTTCCTAAAATAGACATTTATTTGATTCAATGATTAAAAGACCACTGCCCCAATTTATTCATAAACCATTAAGTATTTTTATTTTTATTACTGGCAAATCAAAATTAAGCCACTTAAATTACTGATATGAAACATGTGCTTATTTTATTTATACAGTGTACCTTAATGATCACTGACTTTAGCACTACATAGAAAATAAAAGACTTTAAAAATAGTATTGGTAAAGTACAAGACTCATCATGATATAAGAAGTTGACAGTACCATTTGAAATTTTAAGCAAATTTACTCAAAGATAAAATTGATCAGCCACCAGAAAAATGGCTCCTGATTAAAATATCAGAAAATTTTCATTTCTTATGTCAAAGATTTATAGAAGTATGCATCCATAAGAACAACAGATGATAATCACTTTATGATGATCTACCTTCCTTAAGACTGTAATACAACTTTAACTCTCCTCATAGAATTTTTCAAAATTTATTATAAATTTATGCTTTAGGTTTTATTTTTATCATTTTCTTTATCCTCTTCCAAACTACAAAGCATAATGTGTCAATATTGTTTACAATTTCTATGACCAAAATTATTAACAAAAAGCAAATGTAAAACCCTCTGAAATTGCTGGGCATGGTGGCATATGCCTGTAATCATAGTACTTGGGAGGAAGAGACAAAGAAGATAAAGATAGCAAATTCACAATCCTCAGTTACTTATTGAGGCCCTCTGCAACTCATTGAGACCCTGTTTCAAAATAAAGAATAAAAAATAAAAAATAAGATTGGGGATGTAATTCAGAGGTAGAATGCCCCTGGTTCAATCCCCAGCACTACAAAGAAAATCAAAACAACTCTAAAATCATGAAGGATAGTTCATGAAAGTCGCTAATCACTAAATAGAAAACAAATATTATTAATGTCCATAGAACAGTAAGAACATAATTTCCTGAGTAAATTTTTTTTAATTATTCTCAAATTTTCTATCACTTTTATAAGAACTAAGTTAGGCTAAACATATTTTAAAGGAAGAAAAGAATACTTACTATCTGACATAGACACTTGTGCTCATTGACCAGTTTTTCCAGAGAGAGACATTCAATCACATCAGCTTCTCCTAAAGCCCCTTCTTTGTCTTGTTTATTTGCCAACCTAAGAAAGACAAATGAAGTAGGTTTTAGCAAATACATAAGCATATGGCATTTTTAAAATATTTTGACCAAGATCTTCTAGCCCAAACTTTTCAATATACTAAAATGGAAAAAATGGTTTTAGAAAATATGAGTATCAATTTCATCACTTTTTGTTATTGTTGCTAAAATACAGTTTGCAAGAACTGATTTTAAAATACCACTTCTTACATACACATGTTAATAATTTTAAAAAGACATAATGCTAGGATGAACTAACAACTAATGAAAATAGTTGCCGGTAGAAAAAGGGAGAGGAAAAGGGATGGAGGTGGACAATATTTCTGATTGTATCTTTTTATATCTTTGAACTATAGAAATGTTTTAACAATTAAACTTTAGCCAGGTGTGATGGTTTACACCTTTAA